>NC_081415.1:408726098-409326098 GCF_030272615.1 Cryptomeria japonica
CTTTTTACTCATAAGCTGAGAATATCATTGGTCTTACCAACATTTTATGGCCTAGCAGTGCGTACGCAGTTTATAGACATAGTTTTAGTTGCCCAAGAGCCTCAACGGCCTCAAAAGAAGTTTTTGAGGTCGTTGAAGGCCCCACTAGAACTGTGTCTGCACTTCTATCACTGTTGTATACATAAAAGTAAGTGATTTTTTTGTTTTTTTGCATGATTTCAAATGATTGAAATGTTGTTTTTATTAGTTTTTTTGTTTTTGCATGGTTTCAAATGATTAAATGTGATTGTTTAATAGTTTGATTCCAAAAAATAGTGATAAGATGCATACTTATGGTTATTTATTTATTTTGAACTTTTCTTTAAATATATATGTAATATGATTCTATTTAGGTCAGCCGATCTCAACCATGGGAAAGAACAAGCGAGGAACGATGGAACACCGAGAGGCTCAAAAGGAAAGACAAAGGCAGTGTATGAAGAAATTGTGTGACATAAGAACAATGGGAGAAGAAGGTATGTCAACCTCAACATCTCAATTTGATTTACCAAATGAATATAATGCACCTAATGCAATTGAAGAAGAAACATTTGATAATTTACCATTTGAACCTAATGCAATTGAAGACGATGCCTCATTGAATAATCAATTAAATGATGAACATATTACACCTTCTCTACTTGATGAATTGAATGTACATAATGCACTGATGTTAACACCTCTAGAATCATTTGTACGAAACCAAAGTATCTAATTGACATTGATGAGAATATATTGAAGTCAATGCCCAATAAAATGAATGAATGAACTTGTAGGAGAATGGTTAAAAGAATATGGCAAAATAATTTTAAAAACTTAAATCAAACCGCAAGATGTCAATTAATTGTTCAAATGATTAAAAATTTGAATTTTAGAGAGACAATGAAAATTCTAGGCCTAAGATCATCTAAAAGTAATAGTGAAAGAACTATTGTGAAAAATCTATTTGATGCATATCAATCTATTGGTTCAAAATCACGTAGTAAAGATTCTAATGCTACTTGACGTGTCATTACATCAACCATAATGAGCAAGAAAATAAAAAAAGATCGTTTGATAAGCAAAACAAGTAAGTCATTGAATGTTAGTAGAACAACATTAAGTAAAGCATTAAAGAGGGAAGAACAAATAGAGGAACCTAACAATAATTCTCTTTGGGCATTCTCAGGTAGACTACCATGCAAAGACAAGGTTATTGTAGATGCACTAAAAACATTAATTGAAAATTTTTGGCATGACAATACAAGAGTATCACCCAACCAAAGAGATGTTGTTAGAAGGAAAATTGGGTCTAAAAATCATGAGCCACATGTGAAACACTATTTGGATATGACTCAAACTAAATTTTATGAAAGATTCCTTCAAAAGTTTCCTCAAATAAAAATTTCTCAAAGATTTTTTGAAATGGAAAAACCTTTTTATATTAAGATTAATCATGTACACACCACGTGTTGTTGTAGGATGCATATTGAATTTTCCATGCATTATGATATTTTTTCGTCATATTTGTTCTACTTTGCACACTAATGATGTTTTGCAAGAATGTAATATACAAGCACCTCCTAAGTCGGCAAGAGAATTTATTTCAAGTGTGTTATGTAATAGACATGATGGTTGCATTTATTATAAGATGCCTTGTTTGGAAGGTTCTTGTGCTATATGTGGTGGTTTGCAATGTTTACCAAGATGCATACATTTGGAGAGCACACATGAAATTGGTACGAAACTAGTTTCTTTTGGAAAATACAAGACAGTCACATATGGAGTTAAAGATGGAAAAGATTTGAAGAGATGTGAGCTAGTGAAAAATGATATATGTGTAGCTCAATTTATGAAAATGTTTCAAGAGAAACTAGTTTATGAGTACATAATGCATACACATAGAGCTTGATGGTTAGATAAGCAATTCAAGTTGTGTAAGGACACATTTCCTCTTGGCACCATTGTCTCTATCATTGATTTAGCTAAAAATTATACTCTACAACCTCAAAATGAAGTGCAATCCATGTATTATCACTCTACACAAGTTTCTATTTTTGTACACATAGCATTCATGCATGCAGATGATAGCATAGGGGAGGATAGAAAGGTTGTAAGAGAATATCACTTCTACATAAGTGATGATAGTACTCATTCATTGGAGTTTGTACAAAGATGCTTTAAAGTTTTCTATGATAGTTTACAGGGAAAGGAACATACGATACAACCGACACTTAATATGGTCAAATAATTGCACCGCACAATTCAAGAATGCAAGGATGTTTTATTGGCTGACAAGGATGCATGTGACAAGTGGTGTACAAAATTTTTGGAATTTCACTGAGGTTGGACATGGTAAGGGAGAACACGATGGAGCAGGAGCATGTGTGAAAAGAGCCCTAGCCAAGGAAGAATTGAAGTACGAAGGTGGTGCTGAGTTGGTAGATGCAAAAATAATTGTGCGATGGTGTAAGTCTATGATGGGTCCAGGTAATCCAGGTACGTCATTGGTTCATAGATATTTTTGGTTGATTACTGAATCTAACATTGAAAACTATCTAGATTGTTATACAGTTGCAAGATCGAGTGACATGCACTCATTTATGAGTTCAAATTCAAGTTCACTGGTAATTTATATGAGATAGATGGTATGTTTTTGCTCTTCATGCATGTATTGTTTGTGGGAAGAATGTGAATCAGAAGAGTGGGTTGACAAATAGTTCTTGTAGACCGTTGGTTCCCATTGATTCATATCAAATTCCCAAAGTACTACAATTGAGCCAGATGGAGACATCAGTGGATTTTGACCATGTATCCGACCTAGTGGATTGAGGTGATTTTTTGAGTTAATTTTTTTGCAAGTATTCTTTTTGGTTCATTTTGTTGTACATCATACTTTATTTTTGGTATTAATTAACACTTTATAAAATGCAGGTCATGTGTATGTAGTTGTTGCAGAAGAGAACAATGAAGAAGGAACAAATTACTATTTGTGTCGTTGTGTTCAGCCTAAAAGAAAATTGACAACCACAATCATTGACGGAGAGGGTATTGAGTACCCAATAGGGTCTGTTGTCATGATAGGAACATGGCTTTGGAGATACCCTATCAAGAATTCTGATGTTTGGTTGTTCGAGGACTTTGAAACACAGAGACATATTCTTCATTTCTCTAACCTTGTTGTTGCAACAAATATTCATTTGATGAAGTATCGTGGTAGACCTCATAACAAGATTTTATGGAAATTTCATGAATCTGACCACGAGGCAATACTTGACACAATACGGGTTAGAGCCAATCCTGAAGGCTCACTTAATTGATTCTACGGTTCAGAGTAGAATGATTTTGAGAATTTTGTATAAATCGTCGACGAATTGTTCTATATTCTTTTTTTGTATATATAAATGCTCATGAGCTGATTTTTACATGTTTAGGGGCATAATTTTGTATATTTAAGTGGCAATGAGCTAATTTGTACATATGTACATGCCAAATTTTGTATATTAAAATGGCGATGAGCTGAATCGCACATATTGTAATGCCAAATTTTGTATAAAAGCCCATGAGATGATTTGTATATTAAAATGGCGATGAGCTGAATCACATATATTGTAATGCCAAATTTTGTATAAAAGCCCATGAGATTATTTGTAAGACAATTTTTTGTATAATCAAATAGCCAAGAGCTGATTTGAATAATATGTGACAATGTTTTGTAACTATTTTGTGTGTCAATGTTTTGTGACTATGTTTTGAGTATATGTGATGTGTCCCTGGTCAATCATGAGCATTCTTGATTCTTGTATAATCATGGATAATTATTTGAGTCATTATCAGGTCATAGGGGTGATAGATTGAGACTAGATACAATTTGAGCAAAAATTGTCATTGTTGTCAAAAAAAATGTCAAAAAAGTTGTCAAGCAACTTCTACATTGCATCAGTAGGGTATGACTCTCAACGTTCTGGTGCTTTGGGATGCATGATAGGGGCATGCCTAGCATAAACATGCCCACCCGGACATGCTCATGATGTCGGTTTGTGTACACGAGGAACATAATCAATTCTAGCCAATCTTGCAACTTTTCCTCGCAAGCAACTGACGGTTTTTTGAGCAGTCAAAAAAATGCTACTAATTGAAAATGGCTTCGAGTCATCAAAAACCAAGATAGGCCATTGTAGACAAGCCTCACATGACCCCACGAGATCAAACAGATTGACTGTATGTATCGTGGATTGGAAGAAACAGTCCGTCAAATTTTGACAATTTTTTGGACTCAGGGCACTTGAGAGATCTCATCGGTAGGGTATTACTCTCAATGTTTTGGTGCTTTGGGATGCATGATAGGGGTATTCTTAGTGTAAACATGCCCACCTAAATGCGCTTGTGACGTTGGTTTGTGCACACGAGGAACAAAATCAATTCTAGCCAATCTTGCAACTTTTCCTTGCAAGCAACTGACGATTTTTTGAGCAGGCGAAAAAATGCTACTAATTGAAAATGGCTTCGAGTCATCAAAAACTAAGATAGGCCATTGTAGATGAGCCTCACACAACCCCACAAGATCAAACAGATTGACCGTATGTGTCGTGGATTGGAAGAAACAGTCCGTCAAATTTTGATAATTTTTTGGACTCAGGGCACTTCAGAGATCTCACCAGTAGGGTATGACTCTCGACGTTCTGGTGCTTTGGGATGCATGACAGGGGCATGCCTAGCATAAACATGCCCACCCAGATGTGCTCACAACATTGGTTTGTGCACACGAGGAATAAAATTTGACCATTGCAAGCGTGAGGGTGCTCTCGCACCAAACACATTGTTGTTTAAATTCATATTGTCGATTTTTGTTGTTTATATTCATATTGTTAATTACATATGCAAATATTCATTTAAGTTTATAAAAGGGCAGCCACCAAATACAATGAATACACAATAATGAACTGAATACAAGGAGTTTTGTACGATTAATTCAACATTTTAGAAATTTTATCAAATCATATTCCACGATCGCAATGCTTTATATCATATATTTTTGTTGTTTATATTCATATTGCTGATTACATATACAAATATTCATTTAAATTTATAAAAGGACAACCACAAAATACAATGAATACAAAATAATGAACTCATTACACATTTATTGGATCGAATATCGATATTTATATATATAAAAAAAGGCATGTCTGCCAAGTCAATACAAGTATTACAAAAATGTGGCATATGCCATGTCCAAATCGATATACAATAAAAATGTAGAATATATCTACATGTATTGGTCATTCTATGGCCAAAACTAACACTATATGATCCTAAACTTTTGGTGGATCATCAAAATCAAGCCTCTTCGGTGCAGTACATGACTCTGTAGATGGCTGCAAAACCACAATTCAAAAGTCAAGTTAGAATTCTTTTGTAGAAAATAGTTCACAATTGACATCATAACTATGCATTTAACTTTAATTCCTTTGCAATTGAAATGTAGATTACCTCATCAGCTGATCCAAGAGCTAATGTCTTCACTCTCCTCTCCTTGTCACTCTTAGGAGTTTTCTTGAAGACCTACTTAAATGGACCCACGTTATGGTCGTACCGCAAAGGAGTCTATTGTAGATTAAATGTACAATTAATACAATGTACTAACATAAATATATCAAAAACACTTAAAAGCTATAATATAGAGAACAATGACGTACCTATGCCTCAGATGCTTCTCCAATGGACTGAGGATGGCTCACCATCGATGTAGAAACGGTCGCTATTACCTATACAAAAAATGTACAAAGATTAAATACAATTAATATAATGATAAGTATTGAAGGTTGAAAACAATTAATTTTACATATCAAACAAAAGTGTACCGGATCCTGATATGCTTCTCTAGTGCAAGGAGGAGGGTTCTCCATTGATGAAATAGGTATGGATATTTGTTGTATGAAAAAAATATAAGATTATAATATATCACAAGTTCACATGTGCGTGTCCATATAATCATGAAATCAAGAAAATAAAGTAGAGATACATACCTCCGCCCTCTCTTGATTCGCGGGTGAATCAGGTGCATTCAACATATCCACAAAGCTCAATGGCCGCTGTACATGTAAAATAGACAAAAAACACTAATCAATATACAAACCCCAACTAATACTTGATTTCAACATTTTCAAACAATTGTACAACTAAAAATGTGTTCAATTACCTTCTTCACACGTTTTGGCATCTTCGAGATATTCTTTTTCTTCGGACGAGCCCTAGACACAGAGGGGGTGCCCTAAAAATAGAAAATTAACATGAGATATTAGTCCAGATAATAAATTAAACATAATTTTAAAAATCTAAAATGAAATGACTTGCATATTCCATCAAAACAATACATAAAAAGAGTTGTACAAAATATGATACCATATAGCCTTGTAAGCCAAAATCGATTGCCGACAGTGTGATGTCATCAATCTAGGACATTTCGTCCCCTATCAACACCTACAAACCATAAATTGGACCAAGCATTAAAGATAGTTAGTATATCTTGTATTTTTTTGAATTCAAAGTGTACTATTCTATTTTAACATGTTACAAAATTTATACCTCAGGCGTCGAAGTTGCAGCTGTGGTAACTGGGGGAGGTGTATGGGATACCACTGCTGCATCCTGAAATGCATATTATTTGTCTCAATTTAAATCGATGTATAAATAAAAATTCATTTATGTAATTACAAAATTAAAGTGACTGATAAATAAAATGTTATGAATTCAAATCAACACACCTGTGTCTGTGGCTCATGGGCAAACACCATGTCCATCAACTCATCTGTCAGTGTGACATCCTCAACCATGTGAGCCTGACATCTACAACCGCAAATCATGCATAGATGATATGAGTATCCATCTGCACCGGCTGCATCATCTATCCCTGAGCATATCCTCAAGCAACTGACACACATATGCTCGATGGGCTCTCTGTCGCCCTCTAATGGCTCATCATCCAATACAATAGGGTGTGCTAATGATGTCCCATGCTGGATGATGGCACCAGTCAATGTTGTGGCCGCCTGAAGAGTCTATAGCTCCATCGACTCTTTCAACTCTAATGGGACAACCTGATGCACCTTAGGTTTGGGTGCTAGGGGGCGGCGGCTCTCTGTGGCTAATCGCCTATGGGCTCTAGGTCTATCTTGGGTAGAGCCACCACCTCTACCATGAAACTCTCTCATGTCAAAATAATTTGGGTGCACATTGAGCACAAACTCACAATATATTTTTCTCAAAAAATATAATGGCACCTCATAATTATTACAAGGTGGATCGTCAAAGACCATCCACCACCTTTGCCAAAAAAGATTCTTCATCTACACATTGGTACACCAATGTATGGGAAACCTCTTTGCATTAGGAGGTAATGACTGACCAGTTTTGGGGTCAACAAAAAGGGCACATATTTGTTGTTTAGAAATATTTTTGTTTTTAACTCCATCGTATGATAGCCCATTGGCATAGAATTGACAACACCTATCCCTAAAGCTTCCCCATTTGGTAATTTCAGTGGAAAAAACTATGGCACCACTAGCTAATGTTTCTAGGCTAGTGGCGAGGGATTGATGATGGTCAAGTTTAGAAGTTTTCAATTTTATAATCAGTCTATTGATTTTGGATGTATTTTTCCCTAACTGATTAATTAATTCTTCTTGTGTTTCGGTTGTGCGATCAAAAGGAGGAATTGGGGTTGTTCTTGTGTGTTTTCAAGAGGTGCATTTGGTTGTTCTTGTGGGTTTTCAGGAGGTGCATTTGGTTGTTCTTGTTCTGGATTAGAAGAATCTGGTTTTTGAAACAAAAAATGAAAAAACCTAATCAAAATTAATGAAATTAAATTCAAAATGTAAAACAAATTGCATAAACCAAAAAAAAAGACAAAAAAAAAACAAAAACTAACCTTGATCCATAGCCTGAGGACAAATTTTGCACCCCGTTCGCAGTTTAGCTTTAAAAATGGGAAAAAAAGAAAGTAAAAAATGCGCTTTTCGAGTAAATGAGGACCCAGTTTTTAAAAAAAAAAAAATTCATCAGGCACCGCGTATGCAGTTTTACTAGGATTATTAGCATGTACGCACTCATTTTCCTATAAGAAGCGCATACACGCTAATTTTCCTAGGTGTAGCATGTACGCGCTTAGTTTCCTAAGCTTAGCACGTACACGCTACCTTTTCTAGGCTCAGGAAGAACAAACCTAAGCGCGTACATGGGAATTTGAAATTTTAAAACCACGTACGCGCTACCTATTTTTCCAAGTTTTTTTTGGGTGGTGTCCACTTTTCTGACCACCATCTTTGTGCACACGCCCCAATATTCTAACTATAAAAACTAGAGGAGTAGTTTTACGGATGCATGATTCTAGCTTTAAAAACTAGTGGATTAACTCCACAAAAACTACTAGATGAGCTCCAAAGATGGGTATTGTAATCAGAACAGGGATCCGACTTTAGTTATCAATTTTAACTAAACAAGATCTTTGATAGAGCTGAATCTTCCCTACCCTCATTGTTCTCCTCCCCACTCCCTCTCACTCTTAGGCTTTAGGAGACAAGGGGGTGAATGTAGGAAGCTAGGGAAAGGCCATCTACAACTGCAAATGGCCTTTGAAAATTCCTTTAGCTACTTCCTCTGATTTGAAAGTCCCTTTAGCTACAAAGCAATCTGTTGTGCTACTATAAACATAGCCTTCCTAAAATATTCTCCACCTAGTGTCATTAAACCTATATCTTATGAACACACAGGAAACATCTACATATGGGCATTCCATTTCTGATATTGTTCTTGAACAAGTGTAGAGGGAAATATTTATAATTCTCCTTGATCAACTCAACTGCTACCAATTTATGAAAAACCTTGAAGCTCTAAATTTAGTTCTAAATATTCCTTTTCACCTTTTTGCCTTTCCAAAGAATCAGAACTCTCCATGTTGGCATGCAACTCTTCATGCCACCTAATGAAAGGATCAAAACTCATTAGTCTGTTATAATCATTTAACCGCCAATTCAATATTTTCTTCAATAACAAGCTAACATTTGTACCCATGCAACTCTTCATCAAAATGACAAGCATAAATTCCTCTAACAAGAGGAGTGTTTTCTATGTGAAAATATCCCTTAGGATCTAAGATGAAGATTTCATATGTGCTAAAAATTTTATTTCTAATTCCAATGAATATGCAGTACACTTTCTATATGGGTTATTTTCCAAAAAAAGGTGAAAGATGCGCCTTAATTATTCTATATTTAATTGGACTTTGATTTTGATGTATTTTTTAAACAAAGGAAATTGCACTTTGATTTTGATGTATTTTTTAAACAAAGGAAATTGCACTTTGATTTTGATGTATTTCCGAAATAGATCTCGGAGTCGAATATGAGATCAAGAATGCAAACCCAAGCAACAAATAATTTCATAATAGTGAGTCACTTGAGCATTAATACCTAGAGTTAACACAACTTCATGTGTAGTTGCACAAATTATTCTTATAGATCCATTACATTACTCCATAATTACAATAACTTGCAAATGGAATGTAATTCCTTCCTTGAAGGAAATCCACATTCACACTACACAGTCAAACATTGACAACAAAATTTCTAAGATAAATCAAAATATCCTTAATATTATGATTCACCATTCATGTAATGTCTGAAAGTACAAATGAAGACAATGTTAGCAACAATAATAAATATAGTAGTCTATTCATGAACTAATTGAAAAACTACTGAAAGAAAGTGTACATTCTTTCACCATGAAACCATCCTGCACACTAGACAAGACAAAGCCCCATTTTTAGTTCTACTCTCCTCGAAGATGAGAAAATTATAGAATCCTTCTTTATGGCCTTGTTATTCCTTATATAATCATAAGGAATGCAACAAGTTACCGGCCTTTTACAAGAATGTGTAACATGTATTGCAATGTCATAAAACCTCCAGGCCAATATTCATGAAAGCTTTGGCTTAGAGACACATAAAGCTTCCATGAATGTGAACTACCTTATGAGCCATGCCACTATCACACATTTGTGGTTATTAATGCAGAGAATACTAGGATACAAGATTCTCATTGCATTTCTTGGTAGGGGATAACTTTTAGAGTTTTGATCAATTAGGGATTCTTGACTCGAAAACTGCATCTCCTGTGTCTTCACCCATCTTTCTCTCTACATTCTACCCATTATAAGGGGGACATGGTAGTTGCTAGAGAGATTAGAATTATTTGCAACTGCAGCTGAAGCCTACAATTGCACTTGAGCCTTTTAATAACCCTCTAGTTATTTTTGGCTATTTTAATAACCCTCTAGCTACAAGGTAAGTCATCAATTTTCTTTGCTTTATGGAATCTTCAAACCTTCAACCATATCTCCTTATGCTAGAATTCAACTACACCTTCTATGCACTTTATTTTAAAACCTCTGCAAGCAAAACAACAACACTTCCTAAAAACTTATCTCTGGAAAATATTTATCTTCTACATTCTAAAATGCAGCATGCAAATGATATAACTTCTATATTCTACATTATGTTCAATGCAACATGCAAATAATGACCCTATTTCTTGATTTGTGAAGTGGCTGCAATTGACTACCAGGTCTATACTTTGGATTATTCTTGATGATATGATGAATCAAAAAGGATCCAAACAACTACTGAGAGGGGGGGGGGATGAATTAGTAGATAAAAAATTGACTTAACTTTCACCAAACTCAAAAAAAATCTCACAAGTCAATCACTGAACTAACTGGTTCAAACAATGAGTAATAAACTACAATAGCACTGACCGGTTGACTGGCATATTAAAATAATAGTATAACAACTCTGAAACTCCCAAACCATTTAACCAAAACATCAAAATACTTTACTAACAATAGTAAAAGCACATTTCAGATTGTTGTCGGTCATCTTAATATATCTAAGTGCATTTAACAGTTAAGAAAATTAACCATATCAAAACATAACCACAAAAATCATTCACCACTTGACACAATGACTTTTGACATGGAAACCTAAATGGAAAAAACCATGGTGGGAATGAATACCCACAAGTATTCTGAACTCTTCTAAAGTTTGCCTTGTTAGGAGCCAAGCATGTTAAAGCTTTACAAAATGTCCTGTTAAGAACATATCCTATTAGGGACCACCCGGTTAAGGGATTGACTATAATGCCTTGTTAGAAGCAATACCCTATTAGGAGTAACCTCGATCTAGAGGATTTTAAATCCAAGCTAATGGATCACTTGGTTAGAGGATTTAGAAAGCAATAAGCCTGTTAAAGCTTACCCAATTAAGGGATTTAACTGTTGTAATTATTAGAGAACAATAGGGGTTTGTTGATCTGGTAAATAACACTACTCTACTTGAACAAATCCTTTTCATTCTCCTATTTGGCTTCATACATACTTCAGTTACTCCTTCTGGTTCGACAATCAATCACACTGACACTTAACTAAAATTTCCAACACTACAACAACAAAACAACTCATCGACCTTATAAGAAAAATAATAGGTCAGTAACACATCACAAACCTAAGATCTCATAGAGATTACAAACAAATCGGTTCAAGTATGACCATCGGATTACATAGAAATCATTGCACATTGTTCAAGAGAACCTCGATTGCTCCTTGATCACCGCTTCATTGATTCATGTAACTCATCACACGGTTTCCACTTCATACAATGTATTCACTCATTCCCAAGATAAAACCATTATCTCTACGCGCCAAAAACCACTTGAAACTTATCACATACAACATGCATACGTGGCATAATTATTACCGATTCACCATTTGATCATAAATCAATACAACCAATTCACCAATCTCCATTGGTTAGGGTTTGGTACATCAACAGATAGGGTTACCAGTTGATCTCACTGCTTCTAAAGTAATACCGATTTCCTTCACTTGCTCAACTACCGGTTGCAAAACAATATCATTACCGGTTATATTTGACATCAATGACAACACAATAGTTTATCAATGCAATCTTCAATCAAATGCCAACAATTCCATATACTATATTAATCTGTGTGAGATGTATTTTTCTCTCATTCCATAAGAAAGCGTTCATTCCAATAGTCCTGACACCCGTACATGACTCACAAACCTCAACACAGATTAATACTGGTAGCTTCTCATTGAATATTAAATATGTGCTATCCTCCGTATTTTTATTCCTCTAAACCACACAGTGTTTTGAGTTTTCCATGCAAAAGGATAGCACAGAATCCTTGATCAAGATTTCATACAGATATGAAGACACTTACAGCTAAGATGTGATGTGTTTGCTATATTATTTTTTTTCTCCAATTAGTAATGGAAGATTAGCCTTAATTATTCTACAATTTTTATGTGATTGAAAACATTTGCCAATGTAATTATTATTTTCCCCCAAAAATAATGAATGATTCGCCTTAATTTTTTCATATTTTCCATGCAATATGAACAAAATCGCCAATGTAATTATTATTTTTGCCCAAAAATAATGAAATATTCATCTTAATTTTTCAAAAAATTTCTTGCAAAAGAAAAAGATTCACCAATAAAATAAATATTTTTCCCCTATTAAAAAAAAAATTGCCAAAAAAAATTTAAAATTTTCCCCCAAAATATTGAAAGATTCACTAAGATTTTACACCTTTACCTGGGGGGGGTTTCTTAAAGTTATCCTTGCTGCATTCAATACCTTTGTGCCCATATCCATTGCAAACATAGCAATATCCATTGAAAAATATAACATTTATGTTCATGTTCATTCTGCTTCTACACTCACTACCCTTGTGTCTAAACTTGTTGCAATAGTGATAATTTCCATTGAAAGAATAATTCCTTATTTAATTTCTACATTCACTTGCTTTGTGCCCTACTTGATTACATGAGAAATAATTTCCTTTGAAAGATAAATACCTAGAAGAAACAGGAGGAGGTCTCTGGTCCATCACAAGCATTTTAAAACTTCGGTTAGACATGAAATTCTTCTTATCATCAACAATGCTCTTCACCTCTTTGTCCTTTTCTTCATTGATCTTCAATCATTCACCAAACTCTTCATTATTCAAAAATTGCAAGACAAATCTTTGAATCTCCTTTCCACCTTTCAAACTTAAGCCATTATGAATTTGATCTTTAGCATCTTTCTACATTAGTTTGTAGGAGATTCTAGATAATCATCTTCAATAGTGTTGCCTAGAATACTTGAATTGATCATGACAATTGATCAAAGTTCAAACACTTCCTACTGTATATGGTGAAAATGGATAACAAAAATAATGATA
Source organism: Cryptomeria japonica (assembly GCF_030272615.1). Lineage (NCBI taxonomy): Eukaryota > Viridiplantae > Streptophyta > Pinopsida > Cupressales > Cupressaceae > Cryptomeria > Cryptomeria japonica. Next base: position 408,739,425 of record NC_081415.1, read on the forward strand.
TTGAAAGGCTAAATGAATTCAACCACAAAACTCTAGCCTAACAACAACAAAGATCCACCATAACATATGAAGATTACCTAAGACAATGCAAATCAAATGAAATCACAAAGATTATACCATCACATGTCCAATAGGGTTTGGATCTCCATTCTTCCTATCTCCATTGATCTTGCTTGATATATTTGCTCTTAGATTTTATGTGTGCACAAGAGCTCAACAAAGAACGGAAATGTGGTTGCAAGTAGGATCGCATATGCCAAGTAGTCAATTGATCAAGTAGTTAGAATGATTGATTAGGGTTGATAATGAAGGAAGCATCCTCTTATATAGAAGACACTATATGAAATGGAGGGATAAGATTGAGAGGTGTAAAAGGAGGTCGGCTATGATTAGAGGGTAGGTAAAAGAAATAATAAAATAATGAAAGGGGTAGGTAGTGTATGAATTAAGAGATGAATGACATGTGTCATGGGTAGAAAAGGTTAATGAATTAATTAAATAAATAAAGATTTATTTAATTAATAGAAGAAGTGGGATAATTAAATAAATAAGATATTTATTTAATTTAGGAAAAGGAAAATTTAAATAAATAAATGTATTTATTTAAATGAGAAATAAGGCTAGAAGAGGATAAATGAATTAATTAAATAAATAAAGATTTATTTAATTAATAGAAGAATTAAGCTTAGATAATTAAATAAATAAAATATTTATTTAATTAGACTGGACAATTTTGGGTGTCTACATTTTGCCCCTCTTTGAGACAATGTGGCTTGTCGCGTTGTTTCAAAGAAGATAAGATGAACTGATACAGAGTTGCCCCAAGATGGGAATGATATGCCCCCTCAAGAGATTGGATGAAAATGTCTGAAAAGATTGCAGACAATCTCTTGATAAGAAAGAAAGGGATAGAATGGGCTGACCGAATAGAGTGACAGAGTCACGGGATAAAGAAGACTGACTCAGGAAACAAGGGCTAGGGCTAGGGTAGTCTATAAGATAGACCATGAGGGAAATACATCCTTATTGTCATCTACACCTCCAAGAGATTAGAGTGCAGAGCAAGATAGAGTAGCAGTAGTCAACAACGATGGCTTTGGTTCATAGATTCGATCGCGTTCGCCGATATCAGAGGCCAATAGATGTAGGAGAGCCGGTGAGTACCACAAAACCTCCTTGTACTTTGATGCATTTATTGTTGTCATTAATGCATGCTAGGTAATGTAATAAATGCACGTTTATGTCAGGAAAACTCGTTTGTGTCCAAAAATGTGAATTTGTGTCTTCTAGGTCAAATCGACAGTTCTGTGATGAACATACACTGTCGATTGGATAAGCTGCTGAGAGGATACACTCAAGCAGGTCCTCTAGGGAAGACTAGGATAACAAATAGGGCTAGGATTGACAATTATGTGATAGAACATATGTTGCCAATTAAGAAACTACTCAAGAGGATTCACTCAAGCAGAGGCCCTAGGATAAGATAGATCAAGGCACTTTGTGATGAACAGTGAGTACCAAGATATAGTACTTTGTGATGAATAGGGAGTACTAAAATATGAGCAGCACTTTGTGATGAATAGTGAGTGCAAATGTGAGCAGCACTTTGTGATGAACAGGGAGTGCCAAACACATAGTACTTTGTGATGAATAGGGAGTACCACTAGGATAGAAGCAACACTTTGTGATGAACAGTGAGTGTCACTAGGACTAAGATAATTGATTTGTGTGACTACAGGAGTATTTGCCTATGCTGGAGTCACGGGATAGATTCCCATCGACTCAGAGGTTGCGACCTGAGTTGACAGCCGAGGACCGAGCTGCAATTGAGGCTATGGGATTGAGACATATTCTGTGTGTGCTTGAGTTTCGAGCAAACATGGGATTGTTGACTACGCTGGTGGAGAGGTGGCACTCTGCAACTTGCACTTTTCATTTGCCAATGGGTGAGATGCCAATCACCCTGGAGGATGTATACAGGATTATGCAGATACCGATTGATGGGGAGCTGATTCTGTACGATCAAGATAGAGACAGGGATGCCCTTAGATGAGTGTTCTAGGATCCGAGACTAGAGATGAGGGTGGGACATGTGGCATGGGATACCATGACATGGACAGGATTAGCACTACCAACAGTGTTGGCAGGAGTTATCAGTGGGTTCCTCTGTCCGGATAGGGCGACACGAGGGGTGGCTGCAAAGGACACAGGAGCCAGGAGAGATGATCTTTGGGTAGGTCCTTCTAGGGCTCAGACTCCGTCGAGGCCAGCCGGCTCTGAGGGAGGGAATTCATCATAGTCGTAGAGGGCGCCCTATGTATCAGTATTGTACCATTTTTGCATGATGATGTAGACACCTGCGGGTGATTGTAGCCATATGATTTTGACATCATTGTATCATGACACTTTATATATATATATGAGATGATTCATCTTTGCGGCAGCTATATGCATGTGTACCTATGTGATGAGATGTTCTTATGTGATGCTTATGATATGGATGCAAATATGTATATGATGCAATGCAATATTTTTTTTTTTGTTCTTTTATGTTTTAATATGTTATGTATATGTAAATGTGAATGTATGAAATGCAAATGTTTTTGGTGTGTCATTATACTCAGTCATGTGATAGCGGGCTACGTGGACTCGAGAAGGACGGTGGAAGTCAATCAAGAAAGGGGGATGAAAGACAGAAGATATGAAAGTGATAGAGCTTCTTGTGCGTTATCATCATTGAGCTTATTATGGCAAGTAGGTTATGACAATCGAGGCATATGTTTGACCCAGAAAGTCATTGTACCTGTTTGTATGGAGACAAGACAGTCACAAACAAAGAATGCCCCAGTTCATACTAGACTCACAGTGTCCTCATATCCTTGGACAAGTCATAGTATTACTAAAAGACAATCCACAGACAGGAAAAGAAAATAGGTGACAATACCCCATCCTCGCCTTTCTAGTCAAAGACATCCTGGAGATAGAATCTCTAGTCATAGACATCCTGAAAAAGCTAAAAGACATGTCACCAAAAAAGATGGAATCAAAAGAAAACCAAGACTCGACACCAACATCCATTGTAGCCCTCAAGTTTAGTGTCTCTTGTCACTTGTATAAGTCTTATTTGATTGTGGTCACAATGTTTACTTTCACAGAAAGGATAGATAGCACTGAACCATAATGTTGTCTAAGTCTGTTGAAAGATTTGATTTGTTGAAGCCCATTGTTGCTGCTGTGTCTCATCTGAAATTGATTGAATCCATGAAACTGATACTTTATTGCGGAGAAGATGAAACTTTATTGCGGATCTGTGATGCAAATGTTGCTTTATTGCGGATTGTGCGCGGTTAGACTAAAGGAAGCTGGAAAAAACTATACTCCTCAAAACATGTGATGTTCTCAGTTCCACACCCATCACTAGACGTAGGATTTGCCTTAGCCACAAATAGGATCTGATTTATTATGGATGGAAAGGGAGGTGAAAAGGGAGGTTTATTATGAATGGCTAACCAATCTTGGGTAGATCAATAACAATCCATGATGGGAATGGGTAAGTTTATTATGGATGAATTGGTTGTGAGTGTGTGCAAAGTGAAAAGATGAAAGTGAATCCTGAAGGAGGGAGGAGCAATGTCTCTACGCATGGCGCTGGTGACCCAGTTTTCACCATGGTACTTGCCCAAGGCGCCACCGAAGTGGTTTTCACTGTTGGACGAAATTATTTCTCTTTACTTTTTTGATTTTTGTTCAATGTTTTTGTGTCACAAGGCGCCTGTTTGCCAGGTTTTCACCAAGTAACGATTTTTTTTGTTTTATAATTTTTTTGTTGTATTTTTGAAATTTTTGAATTTTTTTGTATTTTTGAATTAGGATACTCTGAAGAGCTATGTGTGAAACCTGCGAAGGTGCATGTTGTTGATAGGATCCTCCAAAGGTTCACCTTCTGCAATTGAGAGCTGATATGCCCTAGATCCATATGCTACTATAATGACGTAAGGACCAAGCCAATTTGGTTTGAACTTGCCCTTCTTCTCTCTGTCTTGCTGATTTTTGGGATTTTCTCTGAGAACCAAGTCACCTACCTCAAATGTGTGAGGCTTTACCTTGTGATTGTAGTTGCATTGTTCCTTGACTGAATGATGTGTAGCTTGATTGAATGTCTTCCTCGATGAAGGAACTGAGATAGAATTACTAGTGTGTGGACTACACAGGCCCGTATGCGTGTCACCTGAAGAAGTTTGGGCATCCTTGATAACAAAGTCCTTCAAGGAAGCTCCATTAAAGGTCCATGATGTATCACCAGAAGGGAAAGGATGTGTGGAACAAGTAGATGAGTGATGAAGGCTTATGATTGCGAAAAGAAGTGAAAGTAGGATGACATGATGGAGACTTAGGATCAACAAGTATGCTTTTTGACTTGAAATTTTAGAACTTTTGCCCCCAGTTATTTTGATATTAGGGGAGATCAACTCTTTCTCTTTTTGCTTCATAGGATTTTTATCCTTGACCTTGTTTTTTTCAGAGTCCAATAGCTTTTGATTTTGATTTGGACTAAAGGACTTTTCTTTATTTTTGACTTTTAGATTTTTCTTTTCAAAGCTTGATTCTTGATCCCCAATGACTAAGGGCTTTTGTGATTCTTGTTGATCCAAGTTTGGGAGAGGAGTGGAGATGGAATGAGTGGATGAAATGGTAAGGCTATGTGAGTTATCAAGAGGGTTTGTGATATGATCAATAGATTCCTTTTTGGAACCATTCTTAGGACTATTGATATCAAGAGATGCTTACACCCCTAGAGGAGATTTGCATTCAGACTTAGTAGCCACAACACTAGGTGGTTCATACCCAATTCCTTGGCATTGCAACTTGTTTGTAGACTATTCCTATTGACTGAATACCTTAGGAGATAATGGGAGTTGGTCAACATGAAATATATACTCACCACATCCTAGGTCTTTAATCTTGAACTTTTCTTTTAGCTCTGCTTGTTTGGATGTAGAAGCTTTGGAGGATTTAGGATCCACTTATGTCGATGAAGGAATAGCTTCGTGATTGATTGGGATTGTTATTTCTGATCGAGGTTGCAGATTGTTGCAATATATGAATGGATTTGGATCCGCTTTGATGGTCACTTCAACTCCATTGTGTGGAAACTTGATACATTGATGATATGTGGATGGTACTGCACTCATTTCATGAATCCAAGGACGTCCTAGCAATATGTTGTATGTGAGATCAAGATCAAGTACTTGACAAACCACATCCTTTGTAACTGGCCCAACTCTGGGAGGTAAGGTGACTGTGCCCTTGGATGAACGCTCTTCATCATCATATGCCTTGATGGTGATTTGATTTGTAGAATTCACAGCTTTGTCAGAATATCCCAATTGTTTAATAGTGCTCAATGTACAAATGTTTAGACCAGCTCCTCCATCTATCAGGAATCGTTTTATTCGATGTTTGTGTATGAAGGCTTCAACGTGTAATGGTGCATTATGTGGCTGACTTACAGAGGCATCATCGGCTTTTGTGAATGTAAGTGAGTGTGGAATGGAAAGGTATCCCACCATGGCTTAAAACTGGTCCACATTCAGATCAGTAGGAATGATAGTTTCTCTCAAGATTTTGTCAAGAATGGATTTATGTGCAGGGGATATGCGTAGGAGCTCAAGAATGGAGATGAGCGCGGGTGTCTTCCCTAATTGTTCTACAAGGTCATACTCAGGTTTGGTTGATGAGGAAGTGGTGTTCTTGGCTGGAGCACCTTGCAAAGTGATTTTACCTCAACGAGTTGTGACATGACATTCAGAGGCAGGTTCGGAAGAAGATCCAACGCCTTTTAGGACAATCTTGGGTCTCCGGGTAGAATTCTCAGATGTTTTGTCCTTGATGATAATGGTAGAGACATAATTGTCCATCGAGATGTGATTAATAGTTGAATCATAGTTGTAGGATCTCTGGTATAGTTGGTTTGATCCTCTGTGGCTTTAGCTTTTCCCTTGTCATGTTTTGGGAATGGTTCCTTAAACATCTCATGTTCTTGATTGGAGGAATGTCCCTCAATCTCAATGTCACCTCTATCAATGAGATCTTGTATGATGTTCTTCAGTAGATGACAATTTACTATCTTATGACCCTTGCTCTTATGAAATTCACAATACTCATCATCGTTCCACCAATTTGGTTTAATCTTTGGTTCATATGGAGGAAAATCTGGAACTATGATTACCTTGTTTGCCACTAGCTTCTTGAAGACTAACTCAAGTGGTTCTCCCAATGGGGTGTACTTCCTTCGTGATCTGGAAGTTGTTTGAGTATTCACTTGATTGTTTGTAGAACTTGATCCCGAAAAGATGAATTTGGGTCACACTGTGTTGGCATCAACAACACCATCATTGACTATGTTCTTGTTTTTATTCCAAAATCTTGGCTTGTCTTTTCCTTTAAAGTCATCTTTGTTTTCCTTGAATATCTTGATGACACCTTGTTCAATTAGGACCTTTTCTGTCGCTAAGCCTTTTTCAATAACGTCTTTGAAGGTGGAAAAACAAGCTTTTCTTAGATCATAGCCAATGTCTTTGTTAACATTCTGGGTGAACATTTCTACCATTTGTTTTTGTGGAATTTCACAAGAGCATCTGCTAGCTAGATTTCTCCATCTTTGTAAGAATGATGCAAAAGATTCTCCCTCTTTTTGCTTGGTGTTGCATAAAGTAGTGACTGATATGTCTATCTCTATGTTGTAGGAGAAATGTTGGATAAATGCCTCTGCTAAGTCACCCCATGACTTAATTCCAGGTGGGAGTTGAGAGAACCATTCCATAGCTTGATCACCTAGGCTTTGTGGGAATAATCTCATCAAATATGTCTCTTTTGCTGCTACCTCAATGCAAGTTGTGAAAAACTATCTTATGTGTGCCTTAGGATCCCCTTTTCCTCTATACCTATCAAACTTAGGCATCACAAAGTGTGTAGGAAATGGAGGCATTGGAATGCTCTTGTCAAATGGATAAGGACATATGTCTCTCATTGTGTATGTTGCCTTTGGTGTATTTATGTCCTCCATTTTCTTTTGTAAGTCCCTGATTTGTTGCTCCAAATTGCTCTTGGGTGGAGATCGACTTCTTGGACCATACCCCATGCTTGAGGCACCAATTGGAGGAGGAGCATGTTGCATATATGGATGATATTGATCATACACATGTTCATATGGAGGAGGTCTATAGTGATGCTGCATATATGGACCACTCGGTATAGATTCATGTTGAGGAACACCATATCTATTTTGTCCATGTATACCATACTCCATAGGCATGTCGTGTTCTAATGTGTTACCCCCAAATTTGACACGGGGTTTCCTTGTGTCCAAATTTTGAGCATGCCTTTGAATATCCAATTGCTTTGGTGGTTGATCCTTAGCATTGGTATGTGATTGAGCATATCTTTCTACATAAGATTTCCATAATGGTCTGTGAAGGTGAGTATCATATGTTTGACCATGTGTGTATGGGACCTTTGGTTTTTGAAACAAAGATGATGGTGATTCAGGCACAAGATGTGGTCTTCTATTGCCTCCACTATTAGGCCTCCTTTGATCCATGTTGGAGTGAGGTTGTTGCAAAGGTCGATTTTCCATTATTTGAGACATGTCAAAGTCATGAGGTATCTTGGCTCCACTTTGTGCCATCATTTGTAAGAAGTATTGTCTATCCCTCCTCATTATTTCCTCAACCAATCGATTGAAACAGGGATCCATAATGGATTCTTCCACATTTGCTGAATGTACTGAAAAGTTGTCCATATCATCATTGTGTGTATCATTGTTGTTTGTAGTGTCCATGTTCTCAACATTTGGAATGTTTCTATAGGCATCCATGTCAGGTAATGTAGTATGATCAGAATTGAAAAAGATATCATTTTCATACTCATAAGAACTCATGTTTGCAGACTCTTGAGCCTCTTTAGTTTCTCTCCTAGATTTTTGAAGATGGGTTTCAACCATGAATTAGGTATTGACCAAGATTTGTGAGACTAGATGAAAATGGAAAGAGTATGGAAGACTAAGAGTTGGATGGAATGTAAATTAATCTGAGGTGTACTTGCAATGTCCAAAGTGTAAGACCAAGTATGTATGTAGTAGAGTAGGTGTGGCTTCCAAAGAGAGGATAGTTTCTCTTGATGAGGTAAGTTGACCTTGACTCTAAGTAAGACCAAATGAGACCCAAAGGTGATAGACCTTAATGAGGGACCACTTAGCAAAATGTTGTTGTATGTAGTGTGTTGACAAAGTATGATGAGGACAAGCAAGTGACCTTTTGACTCAAGTTTAGACAAATGTGAATGTAATGTAAGGTGTAAAGAAATGATGGATTTTGTGAGACCCAAAGACAAGTTGAATGCTAGATGAAAACCTGGAGAAACAACCTAGGAAGCTCAAGAATTCTGAAACTGATTGCTCTTGTTTGCTGGACTGTAAAAATTTTCCAATTTGTGAAGTTGTGACCAAATCTGAATGTTTGACTGTTTTTCGTGACAAAAGGACACAATGTTGATCAGGACTCAATGTTTGCAAGTGTTTAGACTCAAAATGACTCTAAGAAAAGTGTGTTGTTTGATGTAAAAATGTTTTGCATACACTTGAAGACACAAAAGACACAATGTTTTGTTGTTTGGTCTTGAATGTTTTGAATGTTTAAAATAAGTCAAGCACAATTCTTATGGCTGGCCAAGACAATAGTTGTTGATCCCACATGGAGTTTTACCCCCGAGGCTACGCTATTCAGAGCGGATACTTAGATGCTTGACCTCACTGGCTCCACCCTCGGCACTCACTTCTCAGGTCAGCCAAGCATCAGTCCCCACGAAAACTCCCCGTGGCAAACTTTGTATCTCTACTAAAAACCGTATGTGTGTGGGCCGCTACTAGAGGTCCGACCTCCTGACTCAACAACTAGAAGGATTTTGGCTTCTAAAACAAAAAGGTGCTAGTAAGGGCATCCGCTCGTATGGCCATACATGTGGCATGTTCAGCTCTGTAAATACAGAAGGCTCCCAGCCGGTAGGGGTTACACCCTACAACTGATCAAATAAATTTGATCAAACGGGTTTATGGGGAGACATAGTGTCGGTATGAACTAATCAGCACACGTTATTCATAATTTTCACCATGAATACAGTTATTTATAGTGGTTTGGAAGAAGATGGCTTTTCTTTTGCTACCACTTGGGTCGTTCTCTTCTCACTAGTAGTCCTAATGACCACACGGGAAGACAGGCCCTCTAAAGATTAAACAAAAAGAGCTTATTGCTCAAGACACAAAAGACAATGATTCAATTTTAGTGCACCAATTGAAGTGTTTGCTAGTCTATGAAAATAAGGCACACAATAAAAATCCAAAAACCCTTGCCAAGGACCTGCAACAAAGATTTATTAGTAGTTTGGATTGTTTGAAATAATCACCCCTTCCTGCAAGCACACAAGTTAGGTAAATTTTAGATCCAAAAGACTTTGTGAAATAGGGGCCTTCAACAATGCGTTTTGTTGACCAATTCAAATATTTGATTCATCATAAAAAAACCACTTGTAAAATTTCAAGAGATTTCCAGAAATGTAAGAAAATCCAAAAAAATTGCTAATTTGCTCCAAAAATTAATTTTTTATGAAAAATCATAAAAAATTCATATAAAATGCAAAATCAATCCAAAAAATCTGAAATTTTTACTGGAGAGTTCTGATAGTCTTCCAAATTTGCACAAAAAATTTTCTGCAACAAATCCAAGTTGTTTGTGAGATATGAGTAAAATAATGCAAAACCCTAATTTTCAAAGATCTAATTTTTGAGGAATGATTTTGCATCAAATTTAAAATCACAAAGAATAGATCCTATGTATAATTCTGAGATATTTCCAAAAATGTTAGAAAATCTAAAAAATTCTCTAATTTTCTCTCAAAATTATTTTTTTATGAAAAATCATAACAAATTCATATAAATTGACAAAATAATCCAAAAAATCTGAAATTTTTATTGAAATCTTCTAATACTTTTCCTGACTTGCACAAAAAATTTGATGTCAAAATTTGAGGCCGTTTGTGAGATCTGATCAAAATAAGGAAAAACCCTAATTTTTAAAGATCCAATTTTTAGGGAAATATTTTGCATCAAAATTAAAATCACAAACAACAGATCCTATGTATAATTATGAGAGATTTTTAAAAATGTAAGAAAATCCGAAAAATTCTCTGATTTGCTCTCAAAATTATTTTTTTATGAAAAATCATAAAAAATTCATAGAAAATGAAAATGAGCTCCCAAAATTTTGAATTTTGGATTGAGAGCTCCTGATACTTTCTTCAACCTGTAAAAAATATTTGGTGCAAAATTTCCTAGCCGTTTGTGAGATATGATCGAATCTCTCTGAGATCTTGATTTTGTGTCCAAAACCCTAGCTGCACAAGGTTATTCTCCAAATTGTTTTACAAAATAGCAATATAGGGTTAGAAAAATCTACAAAAAACATAGATCTAAGAAAAATCCATGTCCCACTGGGCGTGCCAAAATGTATATGGTGAAAATGGATAACAATAATAACGATATTGAAAGGCTAAATGAATTCAACCACAAAACCCTAGCCTAACAACAACAAAGATCCGCCATAACATATGAAGATTACCTAAGACAATGAAAATCAAATGAAATCACAAAGATTATACCATCACATGTCCAATAGGGTTTGGATCTCCATTCTTCCTATCTCCATTGATCTTGCTTGATATATTTGCTCTCAGATTTTATGTGTGCACAAGAGCTCAACAAAGAACGGAAATGTGGTTGCAAGTAGGATCGCATATGCCAAGTAGTCAATTGATCAAGTAGTTAGAATGATTGATTAGGGTTGATAATGAAGGAAGCATCCTCTTATATAAAAGACACTATATGAAATGGAGAGATAAGATTGAGAGGTGTAAAAGGAGGTCGGCTATGATTAGAGGGTAGGTAAAAGAAATAATAAAATAATGAAAGGGGTAGGTAGTGTATGAATTAAGAGATGAATGACATGTGTCATGGGTAGAAAAGGTTAATGAATTAATTAAATAAATAAAGATTTATTTAATTAATAGAAGAAATGGGATAATTAAATAAATAAGATATTTATTTAATTTAGGAAAAGGAAAATTTAAATAAATAAATGTATTTATTTAAATGAGAAATAGGGCTAGAAGAGGATAAATGAATTAATTAAATAAATAAAGATTTATTTATTTAATAGAAGAATTAAGCTTAGATAATTACATAAACAAAATATTTATTTAATTAGACTGGACAATTTTGGGTGTCTCCACCTACATTTTGATCGTTCTTCCTACAAATTAATATACAACAAGAAATTCATTACACAATTATATAAAAATAAAGTATAGTTGTGAACAAAAAAAATAAAACAATTCATCATATGAACAAGCATGTATATCAAGAATTTATAATAAAACTAATACAAAAGTAACCTGTAGCTGTGTTAAGACCTTCAGTTTTTGAGAATTTTAATTTTGAATAGCAATAAGAGATTGAATATGAACATTAAAGAGTGAAACTACATTTAGACAATAAAAGTTTTGAAAATTGAAATACATTTAGTAAGAAATTGATTACTTGAGCCTCCATAAAAATATAATATTACAACAAAGAAGAAGGTCAAATGCATTCAGGTGATAAATACTAAAGCCAAACATCAAAAATAGTATATCTAGTATAAACATTACAAAAAGTGAGGGTTTGTTAACTTGAGCTACCATAATAACATAATATAACAAATAAGTAATTCAAGACCATGTACATACATATATATATATATATGTCCATTTAACACAAGTAATTGGATACTATTAGAACTCCAAATTCAATCTAGATCCTAAAAAGGAAAGCACTTATAGATATATATCATTATGATAAGGAGACTAACAATATAATTAACATTATAGATGTTATATCTTCATTTATATCAAAGATCTTTCTAAAAACATAATGATATATAAATTTACTTTGTTTTGACTACTATTTAATTATATATTGGAATTATGTGTAATATAAAAAGAGAGAAAATATTTGTATTTAATAATTTCTTGATAATAATAACGATTTTAAAGAAATCATTTAAAAAAAAAAAATTAAACATATAATTCTATGTTTGAAATTAAACCCAAGAAAAACTTGTGAAGTTAGGATTCTCGATGCTGATAAGATATGAAATTGGGTTCTCTTTTCACCTACCCATGCATTTAAGAAACTTTTTAAAGAATTCATTTTGTGTATAATCATTGTGTTCCATGAGGTTGCAATAACTTGAGGGATTTCATCACTAGTTAGCTTATCTGGTCTACATTTATATTTGCATGAAGCTCCTTTATATTGTATGCTAGTTTTAGGCATAGCATGGTCTCTGGCAGTGTTTTTAAAATGGGAGCTTTGGAACAGGGTATGGACATATAAATTTGTTCATAGTTGCAACAGCCCTGGTAGACATGTAAGCCAAATTGTGGAAGTATCAACAAGGCACGTGAACTGTTTGACAAAATGCCTCGGGGTATTCACAAAATGAAGTGTTGAAAAGGCCTTAGAAACTTGCAGCCAAATGCAATTGGCAGGTACAAAGCTAGACTCTGCAACCTTTGCCTGTGCCGAATTAGATCTGTGGAACAAGGTATAGACATCCATTTTAGCATAGAGGACAGATGGAATTTTGTCAGATGTTGTAGTTTCTACTGCTCTGGTAGGCATGCATTCAAAAAGTGAAAGCATAAACAAGGCACGCGAACTATTTGACAAAATGCCTCAAAGGAATGCCACGATTGCAGGATATGCGCAAAATAGTTTTGTGCACAAGGCTTAAGCAAATGAAATTGGCAGTTGTAAAGCCAGCATTCTCCCCGCCTGTTCCCAAAATGAGAGCTTCGGAACAGGGCATGGATGTTTATCAAAGCGTAATGGAAGGGGAGATTCTGTCAGATATTGTATTTGGAACAGTCTGGTAGGCATGTACAGAACAGTCTGGTAGGCATGTGAACTGTTTGACAAAATGCCTCAAAGAAATGGGATAGCGTGGAACGCATAATTGTAGGATATGCTTAAAATGAACTTTACAAGAATGCGTTCAGAATCTTCAAATTGATGTAGAACAAGTCTGACATTATAAGTTTTGGTTGTGTTCAATGTGCGTGCAGCCATGCAAGTTAAGTGGACGAGGGCTGCACATACTTCAATCACGAGCAACTCTTCTTGTATTACGTGCACAGCTGATTATTATGTGTGGACAGTTGACCTTGTTGCTTGTGCTGACTATTTTGAGGATATCATAGATTTTATCATTAAGAATATACTCTGTTTGGGTGATTTTTTTTTTTGTTTGGTTTCTAAGTCATATGATTATAGGCTTAGGTGGCAATGTCTATTCATACATCAAAATATTGTTATTTTTTATATATTATAAATACATTATAATAGATGTTTCGTGCATTCTAAGCGTTGGATAAACATCCCTGATTCAACTCGCAATCTTATGGAGGAGCTTCTTATATTTCAATACCTGTTATTGAGATTTTTTAAGAGTATTTTGAAATAGATGGATGGTGCTCTCATGAATTTTATTATTTTTCATATTAAATTTAATAGATATATAAATATATAATGATAAAATAATAATTGATGGAAATCTGAAAATTGTAATGGTTGACTAATAGAGACAATTTTTATGGAGATTGTGGGTAAAGCTAAATGAAGTGATTTGAAAAATAGGCTTACACTATAATAATATGCATCGTGTCATATCTAAACTAATATTGAAGGATCAAGATTTTATTTTCAATTTCTAGATACTTTTTCTTTTCTTTTGTTTTTGGGTTTTGAGGATTTGGTATTATAGACTATTACATTGGCTTCATAAAATTATGTGCATAGGGTCCAATGTAGATCAATACATATATATGCTATTGGGGTATCTATCAAAGATTAGTTTTATGATATCATGGATATTTTTAAAATTGAGTATTTCCATAAAATCAACATATATATCGGTTATCTATCGAAAATTAATTTGGTAAACGCATTGAACAAGTTGGTAAAAATTGCTTATAGTATCGTGAGGAAAACTGTAGTGGGATTAGCTACAGTTGAAATCAAGCTAGATAAAAAGAATTAGAAGCAACAAATGGGTGGTTGGATTTGAGAATGTCACAAGGAACGCAAAGAAGAAAGGCTTGCTCATGGAGTTGTTTATGATAAGTAGGGAAAAGTCAATTTTTTCAGGGAAGCAACATGTTCAAATATTTAAAATCAGTACATATGTGAGTTCCCTTTGATTTTTTACTTAAAGGGATGATGTTGTCAATCCATTCTAGATAATCAGTGGGTTGGATGAAGCATACCTCTAGTAGTTTCTATATTTTGTCTTTAACTGAGAGAGTAACTTGAGGATAGATCTTCCTAATCTTTTGTGTGACTGATTTTGAACCAATATGTAGCACAAGGTGATGAACTACTAAAGGTAGATAAACTCTAAGGATATCCTCATATGACCAAGCAAAGATGTTAGTAGAATTTTAGAGGATAGAAGTTATTATGGTACATAATTTTTTATACCATGCAAGATCTAGCTAAAGGTTGTAGCCACCCAAGATCTCAGAACTAATATGAAAGCACAAGAGAGATCAAATATGAGAGAATAATCATATTCTATTAAAGGATGCAAATATATAATGAGATGACTAAGTTAAGAATACAAAGGGAACCCCTTGATTATATAGACCTAGGTGAGACATGGGATAGCATAAAATCATGACATTTGTTCTAATCTTATGACTTGAGACATAAAGTGATAACTATCTTATGTGTACCCTAAGTAAACTTAAACATTTAGTGTGGATAAGGATGAGGTAATAAACTAACTACGTAAAATTGTTGGAATCAATGAACACTGAGAGGGGGGGGGGGGGGGTGATTCAATGTTTTGTAATTTGAAACTTATTAACCTGATTCTTAAACCACCAAATGCATAAGAATGAAAGTAAAATGCAAAAACATAAAACAATTAACCACACAACCATAACACCAAGATTTTTACATGGAAACTCGAAAAGGGAAAAACCACGGTGGGATTTGAACTCACAATATTATTATACTATGGCCAAAAGTATGATAATATTACATGAGGGGAATGCACTTGCATTCAGGCACACTGCCTAGAGCTCACTGCTCAAATGCAAAAGGGCTGCAACTCGGAGGAAGGCTCGTTGCCTTACGGGCTATTACAATTGATTATAATAATGAATGAATTGAAGTATAGCATCTACATATGCCAAAAAGCAGTTTCGGTTAGGCTCAGATTATCTTCTGCACATGATCTATCTCTATGCTTCATTTTCCTACATTATCATACACCAGAGCACCAAAATCTTCAATCACATTCACCAAACTTTGCATATTTGCTCATACAAACTATTTTCACTCATAACATACATAAAAATACTTATCCATATCGATCTTATATATCCGTACCAACAAAAAGTGTCATTTACCATGTCGGCTTCCCAAAATTGCATAACACAACATGAAACATGTATTACCAAGTCAGCTCAATCCACCCACAAATCCTAATGCGGACCAAAACACAAAGGTAATAAGCTTCCCATAAGTTGGCCCAATCACCTCAAACACGAAACCAATAACTGAGATCAACCCAACAATTCCGCATCACACGTTGCACCAAATTAACTCCGCTCTAACTGAATTACTGGATACCGAACCTTCAATCTTGCTCACAAATCAACACCAGATATCGGGATCACGAGATAATCTACCTCGAACCTCAAATCATCTACCTATATCACCGCAACCAAATTACATCATCAATATCAGGATGTGCACAATGATCTCATACTCTACTGGTTACTGAGTTCCACCTTCCAGACTTATGCCTTATGAACAATATGACTTCCTATAAATCAAATCTATGTACACTAGATGATGTTTCTAAACTGGGTTGCCATCAATGACAACTCCTACACATTAATAATGCATCGAACTTAACCAAAACAGTGTCTCTTGCCAACAATCTCCCCCTTTGGCATTGATGGCAACATTGTGAAAAATGAACTGTACACACAAGACTGCAAAATTTCGAACTCTCCAAAAATCTACAAGCTCTATTGGCAATTGACACTCATCTGGTGGCTTTTGATGGTTTATTATTGGTTTAGGGTTGTCATTGATGGAAACTATTCATGGAGATTCGATCTGGTAGCCTTAATTCTTCTTAACCAAAAGCGGATGTCAACCTATAGCCAGTTAACCAATGTTTTAGGATAAACATAGTAGTTTTGGGTCCGAAAGCTTTCCGGTGATTGCGGTACATTGAATCATGTCTGGATCGATTGGGCTGACATTGAAATATAATTTTATTATTGTTTTGGTGATCCGCATCTATCTTTGGTGATCCAGTCAAGTCGACATGTGACTACACATTACACTACCAAGGCGACATGGTAAATGATCTATTTTGTGATTGTTAGTATATATGTTTGGTGTAGATGATATTTTTGACAGATGGTATGATTGTATGAGAGTGAGTGGTGATCGAGAATCAGTTTTGGCATAGTTTCACATGCGCATTCTTGATCTGGTAGCTGACTGAGACAGTGAACGGGACAGAACAGAGCAGATCAACAGAGGTGACCCAGTCTGTATATTTGGCACTCAACCGAAACTCATCCAAGAATTGTAGATGTTATTTTAGAGTTCTTTTTGCTATAATTCATCATTGTAACTAATCAATAAGGCAGTGAGCCTTCCGGGGTTGTCTCCCTTATTGTATTTGAGCAGTGAGCTCTAGGCAGTGTGCCTGAATGCTTGTGCATTCTCCATATTTTAATATTGTTTTTCTACTAGCCATAGTGGAATAATATTGTGGGTTCAAATCCCACCATGGTTTTTCCCATTTGGGTTTCCATGTAAAAATTTGGTGTTATGCTTTTGTGGTTGTTTGTTCTATGTTTCTGCATTTCAGTCTCATGTGTATGCTTCTGGTGGTTTAAAGTTAAGTTTAAAAATCTGCTAACCAGTAGATCACTGATTCAGCCCCCCCCTCTCTTAGTGATCCCTAAATCCAACAATTAGTATTAGAGATTAATTCCTTGAAGAGAAACCTAAATACTGCTGACGATTTCATTAATGACTTGAAGGATCAAGTGAGCACATCAAGAGACAAGAGGAAAGAATTGAGGGACAAGCTAAAGGAGAAAGAAGATCAAATCATGGAAAATCAGGGTAAAGTTGATGAATGTGACAAGATTGAGAGAGAGAATGTTGCCTTGAAGAATAAGATGCAATCCATTGTGATGAGGCTGACTAAGGAGATTCAGGATCGGAAGAAAAATGAAGAGAACCTGGTACAATCATTGAAGGAAAGAGTCTATGAATGCTTCAAGATTACCTATGAGAATGATTAGTTGAAGCTTGAGTTGACATAGTCAAGGAATAATGGTCAAGAACTTGAAAGACAGATTGTTGTCTTAAGAGATGAACTTGCTACTTCTAATGACTACAAAGACAAATTCAAAGCTATCTCAACAAGGCTTGATGAGATACTAGAGAGTTAGAGACATGGAAAGGACATGCGAGGACTTGGATTTGAGAAAGGTTAATCCTCTGGATCTGGAAAAGGCAATGAAAAACCCAATCAGAAGAAGAGCAAGAATCCTCTGGTAAGATAGCCCAATGCTCATAAATTCAATGGTATATGCTTTACTTGCAATAAATTCGGTCATATGGCGAATCAATGCAGAAGTAAGATGAATAATGGAATGAACAACATGAATAATGTTCCTACCTTTATGGGTCAGTGCTTCATATGCAATAATTTTGGTCACAAGTCAAATATGTGTAGAGAAGTAATGAATAACTTCCAAAATAAGAGGTGCTATGCTTGTGGGATGTTTGGACATATCTTTAACTAGTGCAGGATGAGGCCAAATCAAATGAACTTCAGACCTATGCAAAGAAATATTGTTTGCCATGCATGTAATAAAACTAGTCACATGGCTAAGTAATGCAGAAGCAAGAACAATTCTTCTATAGACAAGAACAAATTGGATGAGAAGGGAAAGGTGAAGGTAGAAGAAATCAAAGATAAAAATGAGAAGATGTGAGTCAGAAAAGATGAATCTAAAGCAGATAATGGATATGCACCCAAATTTGATGTAGGATCTTCATCCGATAACTAGGGCTTTATACCTTAGGGGGAAATTTTCATGCAAATTATAGGAACCCCCTCTTCGATGATCTACAATTGATTCCAGAAGGTTGTGTAAGGCTTAAATCATGTGTAGATGTTATCCAAAAGTTTTAGAGGATAATTGGTACTCTGGTAAGTGACTCTGTGAAAATCATGGTAACCAGTTGCAACATTTATTGCAAAAGAAAATTAGGTTTTCAAAGGATAAAAAGGCATTTCAAAGCTTCATTTGTCACAATGCGATCAAGCAAATAGTGTAGAGAAGGAGAGCAAAGTAGTTTGGTGATTTTAACTACTCCAAGTGAATTTCAGCAGTCGGTTGCAAATCAAGGTATTTATCTATTCCAGACTATCTATTTCCACAAACCCTAAAATTCAAAATGGCTTCAACTTCTGGTATTGCTACCTCATTTGTCGTGTAGATTAAGGATAGGGCCAAACCTGTACTGAAGAAACAGCCTTTCAAGTTGATTGAAGACAATCCAGAAGGTGCATTTTCTTCGGTACCTGACGACGTCCTTTATAATGAAGATATTAGGGCATACATCCACTGTGATCTCAAGGAGCTTGGTAACACAGACATGTTGAACTTGTACAACAAACACTTGGTGCATAGTTTGGGAAATGTCAAACCAGAATACAAGGTTCTTTAGGACAAGGGTTTTTCATTGTTCATCCATTTTCCATTGTTTGATGAAGCAGAGTGGATCCAGTACATTCTCTGTCGAGTTCATGATGAGTTTATATGGCTTGACAGACCCCACAAGATTACCAAATAGGCAATTTGAGTCGTGACATGCACCAATGAAACCGGTGAAGTACCTGGCCCGAGGAAAGTGTCGAATAACACAGTGATAGCCACTACTAGTTCCAAGTTTGATAGTAGAGCAATGACCATGAATGACATTCTAGAGCATGATGTAAAGTTTGCATCTATGGTGGTCAGATACAAGGTTTACTAGTCCAACAGACATAACTCCATCTCTGAAACTACCATATACTCTACATATCAGATGTTGAAGAATGACATGAGGTATGATCTTTGCACAGTCATCCTAAATGAGTTGATAAGTAATTTGAAGAAAAATAAGCAAGATAAGAAGCACACTTTCAAATATGGAACTCTTCTTATTTGCTTAGCCTTATATTTCCTAAATGGGATACCCAGTGTGAAAGGAAAGGTCTAATGGGCCTATGATAGACCGGTGGCTATGCAAATTAAAGAGGGATTATGGGGAATAGGTGATTCTATAATGAGAATATCTACTCTCTAGGGATACTTCAAAACCTTCCAAGCTACAATGAAAAACAAAGAGACAATCCCTAAGGAGATTGTTGAGAAGTATGAGCAAACCATATGCTTCATGTTAGACAAAGATCAATGTCAAATGGAAGTTGTGGAGCCTAGAACAGTGTGGATCATTCCCATGGGGCATGAAGTTGACTCTATCACTCTCAAGGCATATGCTCAACACTTATTGAGTCAACTAGTGGATCCTAAGGAAGGGAGATTTGGAACATTCAAGGAGAAAGACCTTCAATTGCATAATAAATTCACTACACTTGCTAGGAAATGGAAGGTTACAAAGATGGTAGAT
The DNA here is from genome assembly GCF_030272615.1 of Cryptomeria japonica. NCBI lineage: Eukaryota > Viridiplantae > Streptophyta > Pinopsida > Cupressales > Cupressaceae > Cryptomeria > Cryptomeria japonica. Next base: position 408,759,301 of record NC_081415.1, read on the forward strand.
GAGGTAGCAGTGCAGATGAGGTTCACCCAGAAGGAGGTGAAGCAGGAAAGATAAAAACATGCTCAGAAGGAGGCTAAAGAGGAAACCAAGAAGCCTAAGGTTGATCTGGTTCCCTCCAAGGTCAAACCAAAATAGACCAAGTCTGCCCCTACTCCAGTGGTATCATCTTCAAGACCTAGCCCATTTGGGAAAGGTGTATTGAAGAAAAAGGAGAAGCCCAAGAGGACTTATTTTATTGTTTTTTCGGTGGCCTCTGAGATAGAATTTGAGGAGCAAGTAGACAAGGAGAAGAAGAAAGGTGATTTTTCTAGAGTGGTGAGGAAGCCGCAATTCGGTGGAGCCCAACAAAGCAAGAAAGCCAAATCTAATCCTTCTCCTACTGGAAGGCTCAAAAGAGGTAGATAGGTCAGGAGTCAACTTGACAAAGACCTTGAGTTTGGTGACCTACAAGGTATGTACACAATTGTTCCTCCGTTATCAACAAACTAACTAATAGATAAAAAAATAGTTGATGGGAACTTAAAGAATCTTGGAGCTTATTATGAGAATCTAGATAAGGTTGATCAGAGAAAAGTGGAAGAAGCAGTTATATTATATTTGCACAATTTTAGAAAAATATTGATTGAGCTAGAGAAGAGCATCCCCAAGGACCTATACAACCTTATTGATGCAAGGAGACTAACTGCCAGCAGGAATGACAAGGAGATGAAAGAAAGAGAACTAATAAATGTTTGCACCTATATCACCCATGATGAAGTCAAAAGACTTATTGAAGAGGCTAACAAGAAAGAGTTTAGAAGCAGGAACAGGGTAAACAGGTAAATGATTGGGAAGGTGGAAGACGTGAGGAAGGAGACAAAAGACATCTGGAAAAAGATAATTGTGAAAGATCCTTTGTATAAAGATGCATTCAAGTCCTCTCAACCAAAAGAAAAGAAAAGTGTTTCTGGTGATCAAAGGGTTGAAACTCAAACTAAGGGACATCTGAAAGATCAAGATAACACAACACTTGATGCTGAGACCGGTGATAATCCTCTGATGATGGACAGTTCAACAACCCTTGAGATCCAAAAGGATGATACTGTACCAAGTGGAAACACCAGTGCAAAAGATAAAGGGGATAGAGAAGAGAGAAAGGATGTTGAGAGTGCAAAGGCAAAGGGTTCCAGAGTCAGACAAGGGAAAAGGAGTAGTTGATTTGGAATTGTCACTCCTCCAGTTACTTCAACCCCACCTCAGATCCCTATCAATCTTGATGGTCCATTGAACCTTGGACAGATGTCTCCTACAGAGAAGCTCATGCTCACAGTTGTTGTTCAAGCTCAGGCTAGCCAGGATTTGGTGAAGTCGGAATCTAAAGATAAGAAGCTCATTTTGATGTCGGTAGATGTTTTTCAGAAGGTGGATCTGAATGTATAGTTAGATTCTAGTGCTATCTCCTCCAGTAAATTATTTCAATTAATTAACAATGTAAATACTAGTTTTGATTCTTTAGAGAAGTTTGCTACTATGAGAGTTTTGGATAGATTTAAGGATGTTAAGATGCAGACATTCCAGAAGATGATTGAGGATGATAGGGTGAAATTAAATAAATTTCTGCAAGTTATTTCAAATGCTTTGACAAAAGGTGGAAAATTATACAAGTCTTGTCTAATTTTTCATAAATTCACTACAAATATAGACAAACAAATAAGTGTTTGCCTGGTCAAACTTGCAAGTATTTCTCAATCCTTTGATCCCAATGTCACTCCAACCAACAATGTTGATGGAAAAATTTTGGCTCTAAATGATAAGATCTCAAGGATTAATACGAAGAAGGACAAGATTTTGAGGAGAGTAGGTGAACTCCATAACTTAATTGCCCCCTGGTTGGACACCATGCTAAGCAATAAGGTAGACTGCATGAAGGCAATGGCACAACCTATGTCATCTGATTTGAGGGAAGTAGAGATTCATGCCACTGTATTTAGTGCATTTATTACTGTTTTGGATAACTTGAAGAATGAGTAGGACACTCACCTAGGATCTTTGAAGACCATTTTTGCTAACATCTTCAAGTATTTGTAGAATATATCTGACAAGTATCTCTATATATAAGTTTTTGGAAAACACCCCATCTTTGGAATTGTTGTCAAAGGGGGAGATAAACTATGAAAAATGTACAGTATAGAAGAGTGGAATTCTTTGTCTAAGGGAGAGCCTTAGAAATTATTTTGATCTGGTTTACAATGCTCAATACTTAGTCATTTTTCACGAGTGTTACCATCAATGCCAAAGGGGGAGATTGTTGGAAATTGACACTTATCTAGTGGCTTTTGATGGTTTATTATTTGATTAGGGTTGTCGTTGATGGAAACTATTCATGGAGATTTGATCCGGTAGCCTTATTTCTTCTTAATTGGAAGTGGATGTCAACCGGTAGCCAGTTAACTGGTGTTTTAGGATAAACAGAGCAGTTTTGGGTCTCGAAGTTTTTCGGTGATTGTGGTGCATTGAATCATGTTTGGATTAATTAGGCCAACATTGAAACATCATTAATTATTGTTTTGGTGATCCGCATCTATCTTTGGTGATCCAGTCAAGTTGACATGTGACTACACATTACACTAGTAGGCCGACATGGTAAATGATATATTTTGTGATTTTTGATATATATGTTTGGTGTAGATGATCTTTTTGATAGATGGTATGATTGTATGCAAGCGAGTGGTGATCAAGAATCAATTTTGGCATAGTTTCACGTGCGCATTCTTGATCTGGTAGCTGACTAAGATAATGAATAGGACAGAACAAAGAAGATCAGCAGAGGTGACCCAGTCAATATATTTTGCACTCAACTGGAACTCATCTAAGCATTGTAGATGCTATTTCAGAGTTCTTTTTTCTATAATTCATCATTGTAACTAATCATTAAGGCAGTGATCCTTCCAGGGTTGTAGCCCTTATTGTATTTGAGCAGTGAGCTCTAGGCAGTGTACCTGGATGCTTGTGCATTCCCCATATTGTAATATTATTTTGCTATTGGCCATAGTGGAATAATATTGTGGGTTCAAATCCCACCATGGTTTCTCCCATTTGGGTTTCCACGTAAAAATCTAATGTTATGCTTTTGTGGTTTATTGTTCTATGTTTCTGCATTTTGGTCTCATATGTATGCTTCTGGTGGTTTAAATTTAAGTTTGAAAATTTGCTAACTGATAGATCACTGATTCACCCCCCCCCCCCCTCTCAGTGACCCTTGAGAATTTACATCATTTATCGCTCCGCTCTCTCTCTCCCTTTGACAACAATGCCAAATAAAGGAATTCGCTAAAACTTATATACAAGGATATATACAGTTGCTTCACAAAAATTTGAAAATATCAGCAAAAATTGTCTTAAGGTACAACAAGTGGTTATCCCATACCTTTTTCAAGCTCTCCAACATGTAGATCATCCCACTCAAGAGATATGCATGCATCTCTACTCCTCTTCTATCTATCAGAACATTTGATTTCAAAGCATCCTTAGCATCTTGCATACTGCTCATCAAAGAATCTATCTGGGGAGTGATGACACTCCTCACTTCTCTTACTCTACCTAGAATTTTGTCCTTCTCCTGGTTTAAACTCTTGATCTTATCTAATAGGCTCAATAGTTGTGGTTCAAAATTCCTAGTCGGGACTGATTAGGGTGCATATGACTGAGATATACTAGCAAGCTACCCTTCACATTCTCTTATTTTCTTGTCAATGTCCATGGTAAAATTTGGCAAAATCAGATATGACTTGTATATTCGGCCACCTTCATCTAATGCATCTTGAATACTCTTCATAGCAGTAAGTAAGGTTACCCTATCATCCTCAATCATATTAAAAAATATCTTCAATCTCATAGCATTAAACTAATTTAAAACTTTAATATCTATTGCCTTCTCCAAAGACTCAAAATGAGAACCTACAACATTCAACATACTCCTAAGCTTACCGAAGGGATCAAATGTGTTAGGTGTAAAAGACAAAATTTTCTCCAACACATCTCCTGCCAATGTTATTAACTCTTTATCTGATGTATAGAACTTAAGTAAGTCCTCACTGGCTTTGGCTTGTGAAAGAGTTCTAACTTTAGTGCTTGAATCAGAGATAAGGAACTCATATCAATGGTCCCTTGAGCAAAGTCATCTGAATGAGTAGCAATTTGTTTCCCTTTATCAACAATAGTGTCTCTTACCACTATCATTGGAGCTTGATCTTCTTTCTCCTCCCCTCTCTCCTTTCTAGCCATCTCTGCAATCGCATCTTTATCATCATCTTCACCCTTTACTTCATCACTTGTCTCCTCAGTTATATTTTCTGAAACAACATCTATAACTGGAGGATCCTCTACAACTTCACTGGATTTATCAATATTATCATCATCATTTGTTGCATGCTCATTGGTCCTCTCTTTCATAATGGCCTTCTCAGATGATTGATCTTTCTTCTTATCAGGAATGGTTGCATGCACTTCTGGAACAAATGTATCCTATGATTTCTCTTCCAGTTGGGTGTCATCTTGTGCTGAATTCACATCATACCTCTAGTCTATCAAAAATTGTCTCAAAATTACTTTTGCCTCTTTGGTTACCTCATCTATTTTTTTGAGCATAAGTTTATTGACTCTCTTCTTGCTTCAGAATCTATCCTTAGCAAGCTCCAACAATCTAACATCTTTAGTTTGAGAAATGATAGAGGATAAATTCACCAATACATACTCTTTGATTCTTTCATCTTCTAAACTTGTTGTATGCCTCCTAGCATCCAAAATATCATACAATTCCTTTGGAATCATAGATGGCAACTCAATCAAGGTTTTACTATAAAAATTCATATACTGAATAATGGCTTCCTCAATAGCTCTCTAGTCTTTGTCATCAAAATTATAAAAAAATACAGGTACATTTTTCAAATTTCCTTCCTTTATTACTTCATCATTATTTTACTTACTACCTTTGGAGGGACAACAACATAAGCACCTTCAATTTTGCCTGACTTTAGAGCTTCATCTAATTCTAACTTCTCCTTCTTGCTCACTTTGGCTCTACCGGATGGCTCAGCTTTAGCTCTTGGCTTCTTGGATGGATAGGCTCCACCGGATTGAGTCTTCCTTACCACTCTAGCATAAGCAGTTGTCTTCCTTACAATGATACATAGAAAGACACAAAAGACAATCTTAGGTTGGAAATTGGAAACCGTTCAAATGAGGCCCTTAAAACAAAATATCGAAACAAAATGAATAGATAGAGAGTTTGGCAGCACTGGCTCCACTCCATGGCACACACTTCTCGGGCATGCCAATCTTTCTTACCGCGAAGATCCGAAGATCTTATCACCGAGGGATTTATGTATCATAATGCAAGGTACATGAAGGGTATCTATGGGGTATGATCTGCACTCCCAGAATCACTGAATATAGGGTTTTGGGGTACTAAGTTGGTTCTTATTACAAAATTTTGAGGGGTCCCGATCCAAAGACAAATTCTCAAAGAAAGCCACTTAAGACTTTAGTTGATCTTATCATTGCAAGGAAGTGTGAGGCCCTACCCCAACTCATCCTGACATTTCTGTTATTTTCATGATGAGACTATTATGGATGCTTTATTTTTACGCATTATGGATTTAGAACTTATATGATTCCCTGATTTGGATAACATTGACGTATATTGATGCTTCATTTTTATGCAATTATGGATATGAAACTTTACATGATGCTAGAATAGAATTACTTTGAGTTGATGTATGCCAATATTGGATTTGCAGGACTTCATTATGATGATAGAAATAGGATGCTTATAATATGAATGGATCGATTTTGAGGATTATGATAATTGCTTATGTGGATCAATTGGGATGTATGAGATATTGATTTATTACTGTCAATTGTATGAGTGTTTGACGTGTATTTGAATTCATGTGTTTAATAATATATTTGTGGTTATTGGGAATTACTAATGTGTTAATTGAGATGCACAGCGAAATTATCCATGTGACCATGGAAATAATATGCAGAACCAAACCTAGACCTATGTGCGTTTGTAATGCCAGGGGTTGTCTATTTGGAGAGACAACACCCCATTTGTATCATATTTTATTTGTGAAAGTAAATGATGCATGTGTGTTAAATTGATTTTATTAATTTGTGTAATCCAACAAGAGACAAATTCCATGTGTAATTTTTATAATGTATTTTATTGTGTCACTTGACACGTGCTGATTTGGTGTCATTGATTTTGACTTGTCTCTTGGAGGGAGTTTGTTTCTACCAAAGCCATTTCAAACATTTGAGTGTGGTCCCAAATTTGTCTTGGGTAGGGAGTCTTGGGAGTGGTCAACTCAGGTTTGACCGTAGGTTAACTTCAATTGGATTTCTAAGGGGTCAAATGGACTCTTAGGGTTAGTTTTAGGGCTTTTCCAAAGGTCCAAAGGGTATACCTATGGGTTAGGGGTGTTTTTAAACATATGACTACTCCCATGTGACTGTTTAGTCACCTCAAAAAGTGGTTTTTCCAAGGTGAGCGAAAATTCAACTTAGAAGGTTCCTCCTAGGATAGACAACCTTTCCTTTTGGTGTCAGACTCTCTTCCCCATCCTCCCTTACCTTTTCTCTTTCCAGTTTTAGCAACATGTAAAAGGTTGGGAAGACCAACCAATGGGAACTCTCACTCTATCCAAGGGGTTGGGAAGAGTGAGAGAGGCCTTCTTAGGCAAGGATTAGGGACTTAGTGAGTTAATCACCCACTCTCCATTGTTGGAGATCATGCAAATTTTGAAGAATAGTTGTAGGATAGAATTTTTGGCCAAGTGTTGGTGAAGAGATTGTGTGGATTTGGGCTGCTCATCCCTAACTAAATCTATCAAAACCTTTGGACATATTAAGGTTGGTTCTTACTCTCTTTTTGTTTATGTTGTATATGTATGTTTGAGGAAATGCTTGTATGGAAAAAGTTGTTTATATGTATTTTACTTTGTGGAAGAAAATGTAATTTTTCCCTTTATTTCTTTTTATGCTTTTCTTGTATTGGGAGTGTCCAAGGCCTTCTACTCTTGGGAGAGTAGGATGGTCTTGGGGTGGAAGAAGTATGATAGCCTTGGGTGAGAAGCTCTCCTTTATGGAGAGTGATCTCAAGGGTGTTCTTGCGACCCTTGCTGCATTGCCTTGTGTATGCATTTGGGGGTCATAAGGAGAGAAGATATGGCTTATATGGCCTTTGGGGGGCATAAAGATGTGGGGATGTATTTTGTTGTATTTGGTTGCCATGAGCTGGCTTGAGATGTTCCATGCTTGCAGTCTCCCCAATGGTATTTGGTCCACTTCCACCCTTGGAAAATCATCACAAGTTGTGGTGAAGTGTAGCCTTGGTTAGGAAAATTGTTTGTTGTGTGTTTACCCCTTTTGCTTGTTGTGGTTGTTTGTGTGTAACCTGTCTAGTGCTTGGTTCTCCAAGCTCGGGGGTGGCTTCTAGTAAGCCTAGGCTAGGAGGTGAGCACTCCATGTTCAAGCCTTTTGTTCTATTTGCAGGTTGCTTGGGATGGGAAGGAAAAAGAAAGAAATTAGTTGCTGGTTTTTACTTGAGTTGTAGAAAAGATTAGAAAAAAAAAGATGTATTTATGTTGTAGCTTTGTAAAGAAAAGCCAGATGTTGTATTTATTTTCCAAAAGCAAAGAAATGTATGTATTTTATTTTAAGTTCTCATTCAAAAGAAAGGAGAGACTACTAGGGTTTTCAAACCCATTTGTAATGTTATCTACAATGTCTTCTAAATATGCTTAAAGAAATGCATTATTCTACTTAGTTATTTTTGCAAAAAAAATGAAATGTATGAGTTTTATTAAGTCCTTTAGTTACAAAAAAAAATAAAGTTGTTACATTCATGTTATTTTTGAAATTTAGAATTCTTTTATTTCCTCATGCAAATAACATAATGGAAAATGGGAAAATCATGCATATAGACCTTTTGAGTTAAATACAAATACAAATTTAGTGTAATAGGTTTAATACATTTAACTTTAAATTGATTTTAATGTTTCCTAGGCTAATATAGTTGCTATTATAATTTATTACTTCTGTCATTTTATTAATTGTAGGAAAATAAATCTAATTAGTGATCCATTTCTAAAATTAGCATCTAAGACTTAAAAAGAAAAATATATATATTAGAGCTTGCGGTTAATGTTCCTTTTAATAGGAATAAACAGAATGCTTTAATCAATAAAAAAGAATAGCATTTTCCATTGTAGTGTGCTAGGGAAATTATTAGATTTAAATTACATAAAAAAAAAAGATAAAGAAAATAACAACTGAATTTAAAGCATACATATTGACCTATTAAAAGAAAGAAAATCTCTTCTATTTCCTGCTGTCATTGTTTTATCAGTTTGTTGCATGAGTTAAAAAGATAAAAGAATTTACAGCAAGCTAAAGTGTGTTTATATTTACAGCTACATTTATATATATATATATAAAATCTATGAGAATACTAATCTTTTAAAAAAAAGAATGTCACAGTCAGGTAAAGTTATCTTCCTTTTTTCCATTATAACCCCAAAGAAAAAAAAGGGGAAATATATATATATATATATGCATTGTTTTGTTTTTAATTAAAAAAAACAAAAAAAACATTAAATTACTATTGCAGACCCGTGGGGAGGGCCAAGAAACCCTAACCCACCGGATCGGGGCCTCCCTTTCCCCCTTGTGGGCACCGCAGTGAGCAGACGCCACTCACTGTGGGTCGTCCACAGTGGGCAGGGTGAAGCTCGCCACTGCGGGCGACCCCCAGTGGCAGTGACCGCCACTATGGTAACCCACAGTAGGCGGCAGCTGCCACTGTTCGTGGACAATGGTCGCTCCCTGCAGGGTACCGCAATGGCCGCCACTTCCGGATCCCCCCTCCCTTGCATGTCGGCTCGGCCCTCCGCCAGCGTGAGCGCCTTTGTTCCTCCGCCATTGTGCCTTCCTTGGCCACCACTCCATTCTCAGACCTGCACAAAAAAAAAAAAGGAACACACACACACACAAGCCCTAACCCAATTTTCAGGTTAGGGAAAAACACACAAATAAATATAAAAAAATAAACATGTGTGGGGTATGTAAAAAGTTAGGGTTTAAATTTATTTATTATAAAAAAAAAAGAAAAAAAGGGGGAAACCCTATTCGAAACTTGAATAAGGTATTCCCCCCATAGACTTTGAATAGGATAATATCCTTTTTACAACAACTCCTTGTAACCCCATATGTAATTAGTTATATATATATATATATATATATATATATATAACTCCAAGGAGTAATAGTCATAGCTATATATGTAGACACATATATAAAAATGACTTACAAGTTTAGACTTAAATTGGGAATAAATATTCTAATAGTGGACTTAACTTTGTTATTAAGTAGAGTCTTTTTCCTTAGGGCTTTAATTATAAGCTAGTTTTAGAACCCTTTTGGGGTTTGATATTTTGGAAAATCATAATAAATACTTCGGAAATAGTTAGCCTTAGGAGTTAAATTTTATTGGCCAAACTATAATAAAATTTTTATAGCACAATTTCATTATGGGATTAATCTACTCTAGAACCATATTCTAGACAAATTATAATTATTGTTAAAATAATAACAGGTTTTATAAAGCTAAGTGCTAGGGCAAATTAATTAAATTTTTAGACAATTAATAGGCTATTTGAGATTAATAAAATCTCTTGCAAAATTATTTAGAGACTTATGGTTAAACGAAATTATTATTACTAATTAATTGATGAGATAATAATAATTCTTTGGAGAATTATTGTTCCGCATTCAATTTAGATTATCTCGCTTACTTGATCTAGTGTTTAGATTATTTATTAGATGGAAGAAATCAAATGCAGTTAAGACAAGACTTGTTAATGCATTATTTAGCGAACTTAGTTTTATTAGATTATGTTTTAAAAAAAAATAAAAAATTATTCCGTTTGTGCCCAAAAGTTTGGACATGACATTTCGGTATCAGAGCAAGGTTTCCAACACTAGGAACCTTTCTCCATTACGTTTTGCTTTAATTATTTAATTAACTAAATTATATTTATTTATTTATTATAGTTAATTTGTAATAAATTAAATCTTTCTCCAAAAAATTGTTTATTTATTTCATTTTATTTTATTTTCTTATAAGGATGCCTCCAACTATGCGACAAGCTCGCAAACGTGGTAGAGGCCCTAGGTGTGAATGCATGGCACGCGAAGAGGTCGATAGGGAGGAATCAGTCCCAGAAGGGAACCCAGAGGCTCCTCCCGAATGACTGGTTGACCTGAATCGAGACATCTTGTTAGCTCTATAGAACCTGATTGGCATAGTCTAGGATAGGCTTCCAACAGTGGATCCTCATGTTGAAAACTAGAACTCAGGGAGCCATAGAATAGTAGAATAGGAACAGAGTAGGAGTCCACCTCCTAATCTCGTAGAGAGTCAGGCAGGGCATGAACCTGAGTCCATTCACCTACTAGCACCACCTCTAGTAGTAGCACTACTGTATTATGAGAGGGCACATCGGGATTGAGGGGATCTAATCAGAGAGGTTATGCGCCTACAGCCACCATCTTTTGGGGGATCTACCGACGAGGTAGAAGCAGAGGCATGGCTTTTGAGCCTGGATAGGTGCTTTGCATTGCGCTCCTACAAGAGCAATCTAAAGGCACGTGTAGCAGTCCACCTACTAAGAGGAACGACCTCCACATGGTCGAGATAGGAGGAATATAAGTGTAGCTTAGTGGCAGATACTCTCACATGGGAGATTTTCACAGAGAGATTCAAGGAGAGGTACTTATCAGAGCACTACAGATAGCGTAGGGTGGATGAGTTCCATGACCTCTAGCAGAAGGGTCTTTCAGTGACCCAATATGAGAGCAAGTTTTTCAAGCTCTTACTGTACATGGACTACCTGAAAGATGAGAAGCTTCTCATCAACTGATTTATCAGAGGGCTGAATGCCAGCATAGTAGGACCGGTGAGGATGGCCACTCTAGGGAGCCTTCGGGTTGCCATGGAGAAGGCTTTGATAGTAGAGGAGATTCAGGTTAGAGGACTCGAGGGATCGGTCCCAGAACTATAACCCTACACCCCAGACTTATGGGTTTCAGAAACCCCATTAGAAGGGTAACAACAGACACACATCAGGGTTCTCCAAACCCCCTCCTCTACAGCAGTCACAACAGAACCAGAGGCAGAGGCCTCCACAGAGTCAGCAGGGTGTGAAGCCCAAGCAGTGGCAGTCACAAGGTTAGAGGCGAGATCAACGATCTCAGGCTCCTTACACACCTCCGGCGAGGACTCAGTAGTCCTCTATGGGTGGGTACAATAGTTCTAGCAGAATAGGGGGACAATCTTTCTCCAAACCACAGGGCGTGCAGTTTCAGGCACATGACGCTTGCTTCACATGTGGAACCATGGGACACATGGCGAGAGAGTGTCCTTAGGTTCAGATGGCAGGCAGTCAGAGGATGGCAACATCAGAGCTGACAGTTGGGGATATGGGCAAGTCCCATAGGGTCTTTGCAGTGGTTGACAACCGCTAGGCAGAGCATCAGGCCATGGTTATTGAGGTTGCAGGTATGATAAGAGGTAGCAATGTATCTATATTATTTGATTCAGGAGCTATTGACTCTTTTATATCTCTATTGGTTGTAGAGCGTTGTGGGCTAGTGGCAATTAGACAAGAGGTCAGTTGGGAAGTGGAGTTAGCTTCAGGGGCTAGAGTGTTAGTGGAATCAGAGGTTAGGGGATGTTAGCTTCAGATTGAAAATATCACCACTTTAGTAGACCTTACAGTTACACCACTCAGATCATATGGCATCTTACTTGGCATGGATTGGCTTTATACCCACAGAGCCAAGATGGATTGTCACCTGAAAAAGATCGAGTGTGAGGATGATCATGGTTCTTCCATAGTAATCACTGGAATTCAAAGACCCATGTCTCTTCGTATGATTTCTGCAATGCAGCTTAAGCGGAGCATGCAAAAGGGATGCCAACTATTTTCCATCACCATTAGTGATAGAGGAGAAGAAGAAGAAGAAGAAAATGAACCATCTATTAATGACCATCCTATCCTTAAGGGATTTTCAGATGTATTTCCTTTAGAGTTACCCAGTATGCCGCCCCGTAGAGAGATTGATTTTCATATAGACCTTGTGCCAGGAGTTGAGCCAGTTTCAAGAGCACCATATAGGATGACCATAAATGAGCTTAATGAGCTCAAGATGTAGCTTGAGGAACTCCTAGAGAAGGGCCACATTCATCCTAGTGTATCCCCTTGGGGTGCACTAGTCATCTTTGTGAAGAAGAAGGACAGATCTCTCCGATTATGCATGGATTGCCGTCAGTTAAACAAAGTAACCATCAAGAACCGATGTCCTTTTCCCAGGATCGATGATTTATTCGATCAACTTCAGGGTGCCAAAGTATTTTCCAAAATTGATCTGAAGTCAGGGTACCATCAGTTGAGGATAGTGGATAGCGATATCCACAAGACCACATTTCGCACTAGATATGGCCACTATGAGTTCACCGTGGTTCTATTCGGTCTTACGAATGCCCCAGCTATTTTCATGAGTCTCATGAATGGAGTATTCCACACATTCCTTGACCATTTTGTGATTATGTTTCTCGACGACATATTGGTATATCCATGGGATGAGAAGGAGCATGAGGAGCACTTGAGACAGGTTTTGTAGTGTTTGAGGGATAATCAGTTGTATGGCAGTTTGTCAAAGTGTGTTTTCTTTAGAACAGAGGTCAAGTACCTTGGTCATGTTATATCCGGTGATGGGATCTCAGTTGACCCATCAAAGGTCAGAGCCATTATGGATTGGCCAGCGCCAACTAGTGTGACAGAGGTCAAGAGCTTCATGGGCTTAGTAGGTTATTATCGACGTTTTGTTGAGGGATTCTCTAGAGTCGCACATCCTATTACTTCTCTTCAGCATAAAGGGAAGAAATTTGAGTGGACGGAGAAGTGCGAGAAGGCCTTTCAAGAACTTAAGAAGGCACTTACTAGCACACCTATCCTTGTAGTGCCAGATCCCTCAGCTGACTTCATGGTTTGCACAGATGCTTCCCTAGAGGGTTTAGGAGCAGTCCTTATGCAGGATGGCAGAGCTATAGCTTTTGAGTCTAGGAAACTTAAGACTCATGAGCTTAATTACCCTACTCATGACCTTGAGCTTGCAGCAGTAGTGCATGCACTTGTGAGGTGGAGACACTTCCTTTTGGGTCACCACTTTGAGCTACATTCAGACCATCAGAGCCTTCAGTACATATTCACTCAGCCGAATCTTAATGCACATCAGAGGAGATGGATGGAATTCTTGTGCGAGTATGATTTTGATGTTCACTTTGTAGATGCTTTGAGTAGGAGATGTCATGAGGTATACACCATATCTATGGGCACAGATTTGAGAGATCAGATAATGCAGCAGTTGCCAGAGGATGGATGGTATTTAGAGGTTTTCCAGGCTATACGATCTCAGGAAAATTTAGAAGGGAAATATGTGGATTATTCCTTAGAGTTCGATGGATTATTATGCCATAGAGGGAGCATCTATGTACCTTCTTTTGGGGGATTGTAGGAGTTCATTATCATAGAGGCTCATAAAGCTCCTTATGCAACACATCCCGGAGTTAAGAAGATGCATGCAGACTTGAGGCAGTTATATCATTGGCTAGGAATGTGGCAACTTATTGCTGAGTTGGTAGCCCAATGCCTTGAGTGTCAGAGAGTCAAGGTGGAGCACCACCATCCAGGTGGGTTGCTCCAATTTCATGCTATACCGGAGTGGAAGTGGGATACTATATCCATGGATTTCATCATTGGTCTCCCTATGTCATCTCATCACTATGATGCCATCTTGGTAATGGTTGACAAGCTAACCAAAGTGGCCCACTTTTCACCAGTTCGTACTACCTTCACAACACTAGCAGTAGCATAGGTGTTCTTGTGAGACATTGTCAGACTTCATGGTTTTTCACGCAAGATCATTTCTGATAGGGATTCCCTCTTCACTTCTTCCTTTTGGAAGGCATTACAGGCAGCTATGGGTACCAAGCTCAATTTCAGTACAGCCTATCATCCAGAAATGGATGGTTAGATAGAGAGGGTTAATCAGGTGTTAGAGGATATGCTTTGCATGTACATCATGGATCACCAGACCAGATGGGAAGAGTACCTTCCCTTAGTAGAGTTTGCCTATAACAATGGGCATCACACATCTTTGGGGATGCCACCCTATTAGGCACTATATGGCAGAACTTGTAGGACACCGTTGAGTTGGGACCGCATAGAGGACAGAGTTGCTATTGGTCCTGAGATAGTTTGGGATATGGAGCAGCAGGTGGATTTGATTAGGCAACGTCTTAGAGAGGCACATGATAGACAGAAGAAGTATGTAGATGCGAAGAGGATAGATTGTAGCTACTTGGTTGGAGATAGAGTCTTCTTGAGAGTGCGACCACATAAGAGTCCAATCCGTTATGGAAAGGGTTCTAAGCTCGCACCTTGATTTGTAGGACCGTTTGAGATCCTTGAGAGGATAGGACCAGTTGCCTATCGTTTAGCATTGCCACCTAGCCTGTTGCACATCCACGATGTGTTTCATGTTTCATTTTTGAGGAAATATATATATGATGAGTCTCATATTCTAGATTGGGATGCCTTGCAGGTGGAGTCAGATGGGCAGCTAGCTTTGGAGCCCATTCACATTTTGGCACACTAGACACTGGCCCCTCGAGGTCGAGAGCTGGACCAGGTTAGGGTCCAGTGGGATTGCTATGTAAAGGTTACAACTTCATGGGAGGATGCAACACGTATGATATCATAGTACCCCCACCTTTTTTATGAACTCCAGGAGGAATTTCATGCCTAGAGGGGGAGGGTGTGAGGCCCTACCTCGACTCATCCTGGCATTTCTATTATTTTCATGATGAGACTATTATGGATGCTTTATTTTTATGCATTATGGATTTAGAACTTATATGATTCTCTGATTTGGATAACATTGATGTATATTGATGCTTCATTTTTATGCAATTATGGATATGAAACTTTATATGATGCTAGAATAGAATTACTTTGAGTTGATGTATGCCATTATTGGATTTGCAGGACTTCATTATGATGATAGAAATAGGATTCTTATAATATGAATGGATCAATTTTGAGGATTATGATAATTGCTTATGTGGATCAATTGAGATATATGAGATATTGATTTATTACTGTCAATTGTATGAGTGTTTGATGTGTATTCGAATTCATGTGTTTAATAATAAATTTGTGGTTATTTGGAATTACTAATGTGTTAATTGAGATGCATAGGGAAATTATCCATGTGACCATGGAAATAATATGGAGAACCAAACCTAGACCTATGTATGTTTGTGTAGCGTCATAAATTGTACGCACTTGCTAGGGTGGTACAATTTCACACCTAGGTGCATTTTACATTTTGCATTGCATTTCTCCTTTAGCACTTAATTAGTCAAATTAATTAGGTTTAAGGTCCTATTTCATCATCCTTCACATCATAAAGTCGGGCCCTTTCATTAAAGTGTGCCCCTTTTCATGTTATTCCTCCAATACATCATCTAATCAAAAACCCTAATTAAGTCCTATTTTGAACTTGGGGGCTTGATTTCGGGGTCAAAACATCTCAAAATCACCTGTAACTTCGGGATTCTCTCTAAAATCATCATATCTGATGGCCCTGAAAATTTGGTGAAAAGTTGCTGGGACCATGGCGCCCGGAGTGCACACGGTCCCGGACATTTTTCTCGAAATTTTAGGAGCATGATCCAATCATAAAATAAAGCTTAACCCCAAGAAATTGGTGGGAAATTCAATCTCTAGGTCGGCCAAAAGATGAAATTATGACCTAGGGTTCATACATAAGAGCTCTCTTTCTTCATTTGAAAGGATCCAAATTTTGTTTTCAAGAACCTCATATGGAGCGAAAGAGCAGATCTTTGAAGACTTCAACAACTTTCAACATCCCTCTATCAAGCATTTATCAATTCCATTCATCCATTTAGGGCTTGGAAGACATTGAAGAACAATAGGAGATTACCGACTGAAGATTGGCTTGTACCTCTCCCTTGGGGGTTGGGTATGATTTCATGTTGTTTTCATGTCTTTGCATAAGCTTCAATATATCATTTATCCATGCTTTAGATCACTTTGCATCTTGGTTTAGAGCATTTACATTATCATTTACAAGCAATTAGGGTTTACTTTCTAGGTTGCTCTAGTTTGCTTACTTGCATTTTAGATCTTGCACACACATAAGGTCTGCACACACATTACTTTTACAATACAACTTGGCTATTCATGGAGGTGGAAATCACCGAAGCGAGGGTTTGACTAAGGCAAAACCCTATATAGCCGCCCAAACACCCTTTTCAGATATAAGTGCAGGTTTCGGGACTCAGACGACGCCGCAGGTTACAGATCTGGGAAAAGCAAGTCGAGACAGCACCCCACACCAAATTGCAGAGAAAAAGACCAGGACAGGGGCGTGGGGTGCCCTGTTCCTGCCAAGACAGGGGCGCTGGGTGCCCTGGTCCCTAGGACAGAGGTGCTGGGTGCCCTGGTCCTCCTGACAGACAGCATTTCAGACAGTTTTCCAGAGTGCAAAACAGCAGTTTCAGGTGTAGTTCTGGGATAGAATCAGGACAGTGGCGCCCGCGCCCCCGTCTCAAACATTTTCAGTCAAATTTTGACTCTGGGTATGCATCTGCATTCTTGTTTTATCCTTGTGTTTACAGCTTTCCATTGTTTAAGTTCAATTCTGCAATCTTGTTGTTAGCTCATAATTGCATTTTAGGGTTAGGAATTGAACTTGCATAATCTTACCTTTCAATTAAAATAAAGGAATAGAAATCCTAATAGGTAGCCCATGGCTCTCTCTTTCACAAAAAGAAGTAGCCAATTGTGTGATACCTCTAGGCTCTTTCGTATTCCATAATGTGTGTCAAAAGGTAGGATTAGGGCATGATAACCTAGTCTTGCTTTTTCTTGCACACATTTTGGTGAACCCGATGTGAAACTATCATTGCTTCTTCTTGCATTGCATTTGTTAGATCTAGATCTAGATTTAGTGTGTTTTCATTTCATTTTCATTAAAAAGAAAAAAAAAAAGAGTGTGTTTCTTTGCATTGTGTGTTTAATTTTCATGCAACTTTCATTTCAAAATGTCAGACTTTTATTTGCAAAATGTTCATGCTTATGATGATTATTATGAGTATAGCCAAGATGAATTAGATGAAGCTTTAGATGAGTTTTTGAACCCTAAAGATACCAAACCTTCATTTTACCAAAAACTCATAAACCTTGTTACTATGGCATTTCGTTGTGATGAGAAAGATAAGTTGAATGATTCCTCTCAAGGGTACATTCCTATCAACTCTTCCACTAAATCTAGTAACATGGTTGTTTTCAACAATCCCCTCTATGAAGAGATATCTCCTTTTGAACCAAAAGATAAACCTTTTGATAGCTATGATCATACTTTATTGGATGATGCTCTTGATGACTTTGTGGCTTTATCAAAATCTTTAAACAAGAACAAGACTTCTAAATTGGTTAACATGATAAACTGGAATGAGTATAAAAAGCCTCTCTTTGAAGTCCAAGGTGCTTATCCTTCTCCCACCTTCCAAGTTCCTAAATCACCTCTCCTTACTGTCCAAGGAGGGTATGATCATGATTCCTTTCGTACTCCGAATAAACCAATCATCACTGTGCAAGGAAGAAAACCTATAAGTCCTTATAGTTATGCCAAGCAAATAACTAGAGAGAGTTATCATGCGGTTGCCCATACTTATAATACTAGAAATAATAGGCAGCCCAGTCCTCCTCTTGTTATTCCAGTTTCTCTTCCGAATCCTCAACCAATTCTTCCGCAAGCTCCACGTATTTCACAAGTTCTTAGTAAGGAATATGATCTCATAGAACAACTTAAAGTTACCCCTACTAAGATATCCCTTTGGGATTTGATTCAAACTTCTTCCGCTCATCATGGAATGTTACAAGATGCCTTGAAAGATTTGAATGTTCCTCCACCGAATACATCTAGTAATATAGCATCTTTGGTTAACTCTGTGATGAATCCTAAAGCTCAAATTGTGTTTACCCAAGATGAGTTGCCCACTAGTGAAATTCAACATCAATATGATCCCTTGATGATTGTGGTTATCATGAAAGACACTGCTATAAGATGAACACTAGTAGATAATGGCTCTGGTCTTAATGTGTGTAGCATTAATCTTTTGCATAAGATGAATGTGGATACATCCCTAATTGAGCCGGACTCTCATCCTATTCGAGGCTTTGATAATGTGGCTAAAACTTCATTAGGTACTATCACCTTACCCATCACAGTGGGGCCTGTTACTTTGCCTACTCCTATCCATGTTATGTCGGGAAATCTAACATACAACTTGTTATTAGGGAGACCTTGGATTCACAGTATGCAAGCTGTCCCCTCTACATTGCACAGACAAGTTAAGTTTATCTACAACAATAAGACATATACCTTGATAGGTGATACTAATTTCCAAGCTTGTTTACAAACATCTACTTCTAAAGGGGGTTCTTCTAAGCCATCCTCATCTAGTGATGACTCTTTAAACAAGATACCTACCGATGAATCCTTGCTCTCTGATGATCAAAATTCTTTGGATGAGTCTAGAGCTCCTGAAGAAGACTCTTCTCAACTTGAAACTACACATAAGAAGGATTTTGATCCTGAGAAGGTTCTTGCAGAAGATGATTGGGGATCTCTTAATTTTAATCCTACCTTCGTAGGTGAATATAAGGTTCCTTCTAGAGAGCTTAAAATTGAAAAAAAGGAAGAAGCTAAAAATCAATCAACATTACCTGAGCCTATGAGCAATAATTTTGTGGCCACTTCTCAAACTTCTTCTCCTCACACCTCTAATTCTGAAGAGTTTGACTCTTTGTCTTATCAAAAAACCACCTTCTCTTTCTGAAATGGTTGATCGTTATGGTCGTGGTTTTCGCATTTTTGCTAAGCATGGGTATCATGGAAATGGTTGTGGCGCTCACGAACAAGGGATAAAATTTCCTCTAGAGAATAATCTTCACAATTATGCCTTTGGACTTGGCTATAATCCCTGCAAGCACACTAAAGCTTCTAAGAGACCATGTATTAGTGTTAATGCTATTTCTACATCTCTATCAATGCAACACCCCGAGTATATTGATGAGGATCCTTCGTGTGCATGTGCTTTGGATGTTTTTCCTACCGATGATGCTTTAGCTAAGTTTTTAGGAGCATATGATACTCTTCCTCGTTATCATCACAATAGGGGACTCCCTTATTGTTTGAACACTGAAGCCTATTTTGGAAAAGAGATTGATAATAATGAGATTGTGAAAGAATTCCCTCAGTTAAAGGATACTCCTCAACAAAGTAATCTTCTCATAAGTGACACCACTGATGTTAAGATGGATCCTTGCAATGAAGAAAAAGTTATTAAAATTGGAAAATGTTTGGATGAAGAGGAACAAAAACAATATGAAGATTTATTGCATGAATTCCCTGAGATCTTTGCTTGGACATACTCTGACATGCCTGGTATAGATCCTAAGATTGTTACTCATAACATTGTCTTAGTTCCTGATGCTAAGCCCGTGAAACAAAAGATTCAAAAAATGAATCCTAAGGTGGCTCTGCTTGTTAAGGCTGAGATTGAAAAATTATTAGAGGCTGGATTTATCCGCCCTATTGATTATTCCCCGTGGATTTCAAATATTGTCGCTATGGCTAAACCAGATAATAAAATAAGAATGTGTACCAATTTTCGAGATTTAAATAAGGCTTCTTTTAAAGATGATTTCCCTCTTCCAAACATTGACATGATAGTTGATTCTATGGCAGGACATGCCTTGTTATCCTTCATGGATGGTTTTTCAGGGTACAATCAAATTTACAATAACCCTCAAGATCAGTTCAAAACTGCTTTCACCACTCCTTGGGGTACGTTTTGTTGGATAATGATGCCTTTTGGACTTAAAAATGCCGGTGCGACTTATCAACGAGCGATGACCCTTATCTTTAATGATTATATGCATAAGATTTTAGAGGATTATGTTGATGATATTTTGGCCAAATCCATTCTCCGCATAGATCATATTAAAATCCTTCATCAAATCTTTGAAAGAATTCGTAAATATCACATGCGCTTGAATCCCTGAAAATGTGTTTTTGTTGTGGATAGTGGAAAACTATTAGGATTCATAGTTTTGCATCATGGGATTGAGGTGGATAATAAGAAAATAGATGCTATTGTCAACATGCCACCTCCTAGAAATGTGTCTCAACTTAAAAGCTTACAAGGAAAGATTCAAGTTATTCGTAGGTTTGTATCTCAACTTGCGGATCGTACTTTTCCTTTTACTCAACTTCTCAAAAAGAATATCACTTTTCAATGGAATGAAGATTGTCAGCATACATTTGAAGATTTAAAAGTATATCTGGCTAATCCTCCTATCCTTTGACTGGCCAAACCTTCTCAACCCTTCCTTCTTTATACAGCTGCTTCCTCTTATGCTCTTGCAACATTATTGGCACAACATGATAAAGACGGTAAGGAGTGTCCAGTTTATTATATAAGTCGTACCTTACTCGATTATGAGACCCGATATTCTACGATAGAAAGACAATGCTTGGCCTTGGTGTTTGCGACTCAGAAATTGAGACATTATCTCTTAAATTCAGAATTCCACGTCATGGTAAAGTTTGATCCTTTGAAGCATCTTTTCTCTAAAACTGATTTATTAGGATGCCTAGCTAAGTGGGTTATGATGTTAACTGAATTTGACCTTAAATTTGTTTCACAAAGAGCAATTAAAGGGCAAGCATTGACCGATCATCTAGTGGAGGCCCCTTCACCTTTCTCCTTCCCTAACCCTGAGTCTTTTCCTGATGACTTCATTCTTTGTACAGAGAAAGATGAAACTTGGGAGTTATACTTTAATGGCTCTAAGTGTCGTACAAGATCGGGGGCAGGTGTTGTTCTGATTTCTCCTACAAAGAAGTCTATTCCCTTGTCTTATCGTCTCAATTTCCTATGTACCAATAACATCGCTGAGTATGAGGCTCTTATAGAAGGAATAAAGGTAGCCTTAGCTCTGAATATTAAACACATACATATTTTTGGAGATTCTCAATTGATTATAAGACAAGTAACAGGACTATATCAAGCAAAACAAGACAAGTTATCACAATATAAAGACCTTGCTATCTCTTTGTTACAAAAATTTGATTCTTACACCATGGAACCTGTTCCTCGAAAAGATAATCAACATGCGGACGCAATGGCATGTGTGGCTTCTTTGATATCTTTAGAGGACCCTATGGTTGATCTTAAATTTGTTATTCACAACCTTATTTCTCCAGCTATTGTAGATGATTCTAGCTTGGTGACATGTTGTGACTTTATAGACTCAGATGAATGGTATTCGCATATCGTAAGATACTTGACTGATGGTACCTTTCCTGATTCCGCTAATAGGAACACTAGGGCTAGAGTTCGCAAGCTGTCCGTTAGATATATCATTCTTTCTAATATTCTTTACCGAAGGGGTTATAACGGTCTTCTCCTTCATTGTCTTAACAAATTGGAAATCCCTATTGCCCTTGAAGAGGCCCATTCAGGTGCCTGTGGGGGCCATTTTGGAGGCAAATCCTTGGTTCAAATATTGCTTTGCATGGGATATTATTGGCAAACTATGCAGTAGGATTCTTTTTCATTTGTTAAGAAATGTCATCAATGTCAATAACACAATAATTTGATTCATGCTCCTGCCCAAGAACTTCGTTCTCATGTAGCTTCTTGGCCTTTCTCTGCATGGGGGCTGGATCTTATCTGTAAAATCTCCCCTCCTTCATCTCAAGGACATACTTTCATTATAACCGCAACAGATTACTTTACAAAGTGGGTAGAAGCCGTTCCCCTTCGCTCTACTATTGCTGAAGTGATTTGTCGATTTCTTCTAGAAAACATTATTTCTCGATTTGGGATACCTTCCACTATAATCTCTGATAATGGGACATCATTTAAGAATAAGGATGTGAAGAAATCCCTCGAGAAGTATCATATCAAACATCGATTTTCTACACCATACTATCTTCAATCAAACGGTCAAGCCAAATCATCCAATAAGATAATTGAATGAATTCTTCGTAAAACTATGAATAAGCATGGTAAGGATTGGAGTAATCAGCTAATCTATGCTCTTTGGGCCTACCAAACGAGCATACGAATTGCTACCGGAACTACACCTTATAATCTTGTTTACGGTGCTAATGCTATTATGCCTTTAGAATTAGAGATTCCGTCACTTAGAGTTTCTCTCAAAGGTATTGTAGATGATGATGCTTACAGAGAACAAAGACTTCAACAGCTTGAGATGCTTGATGAACAACGTATAAATGCTCTTGAGCATATTCAAGCGTATCACAAAACTTTACAAAGAAGCTATAATGATAAGGTTATTCAACATTCCTTCTCAGTGGGTGACTTAGTGCTCTATGAGAATCAGCGCAATGTGAATGCCTTACCTGAAAAAAAGGGAAAATTTAGTCCTAATTGGCTTGGACCGTATATCGTTATTGAAGATTATGGATCAGGTGCTTACAAAATAGCGGGTGTAGATGATACATCTCTTAAAGACCCTATAAATATGCACTTGCATAGATACTATGCTTAATTCCTCATTCCTTATCATTCATCTATTTCCTTTCTCACTTCTTCAAAATTGGATAGTATGTTAGCATATCTTTGTTAGAGCAAATGGAATTAAATGATGTTTTGTTTAATCTATATTGCTTCGTTCCTGACAAGCGTGTTTCTTTACTTTATGGTTTGTCTTGAATTCATTTTATGTAAATTGCAAAAGATTTACATTTTTCATTATGTTGGCATATTATACAATATCTTTATGTGTTAAGTTGAATCGTGTCATGTTGTGTTTAAATTCAAATTAAATCACATTAGTTATATGATTCTTAGGCTTAACACATATTTTTCTTCCCTATCATCAATGTAGTACTTGATTAAATATTTTAATTAAGTCACACATGTATCAATTTAATCATGGAGCATTGAGAAATCAATCACATGAAAATTAAATTCAGAACATACATATACATCTACCAAATGTATTAACTCTAATCAAAATACACATTGTTTTTAGACATTAAAGATAACACGTTTGAGACAAAGAAGCATGTATATATATATATATATATATGTGTGGATCAATATACAAAGGTAGGTCACTACACATCCAAAATGTGACCTACCCTACATCATAAGATCATCTCCTATCCCTAGTGCTGGTGGCTGGAGAGTGACGACTCGAAGCTCCCTCCTGATCCGGCCGTGCAAGTGGACCCATAGGGGTATACCGTGATATAGATCGTGAATGCCTCCGAGAGGAACTCCTACGATTCCTATCCATAAGGATCGCGCGATACGAGGTAGCCTTGGCTTGAGCTGCTGCTAGATCACGCTGTGTTAAATTCTGTGAGAAGCCAGAATTGAGCCAGGATCTGATGTCGGTCATAGATCACATGCAACTCCAAGCAACGGATGATCGAAGATCAAAATAGCTGAATGAAGATAAATCTGATATGAGAGAAAAATAGAGATAAAGAAGAGAATTTAGAGAAGACTCTCACCGAGCTATCACTTCCCTTGTAAAGGTGAGAGTATATTGCTTATTATATAGAAAAATAATAGCATATACAACCAAGAGGTGCATTAACTCCCACCTCCATAAAAAGTGGGAGGTTTTACCTACTACCCCATAAAAGGTGGGAGGTTTTTACCTACTTGGTAAATGCCAAAACATGTGGCATAACCTCCTTACATGAAAACAAAAAAGGAGTTATAAGAGGTGGCACATAAGGCCAAAAGAGGGTGAGAAACCCAACTACCCCATAACCCACTTAGGAAATGACAAAATAGTGGTTATGAGAGGTGGCACAACAAGCCAAAAGAGGGTGTGTAACTCAACTACCCATGTGAGGTGGAGAGTTACACATGTAGCTAATGTATTCCGCCACGTGTCCTCATATTAACCACACCTAATAACCTAAGCAAGCTTAATAATAGGAAAAATAAATACCCCCTAACATAAGGAAAATAAAAAACCTACACTAACACCCCCCCTTAAGCATAGCTTAGGTGGGTGAAAAGATGGGTCCCGGCAAATGAGGCCATGTTAGGTACCCATGTACATAAATATCCCCCCCAAAAGAAGAAGCCCCCCATAAGAGGAATAGACCCCCCTAAATAGAGAGAGAAATAATGAAGGACTAAGAAGCCCCTCCTGAAGTAGACACCTTTTGCATCCCAAGCAAAGATCGCAAATGAAGGAACTTGCTTTCAGTGAAAGGTTTGGTGAAGATGTCCACAGTTTGCTCCGATGTAGAACAATACTTAAGATCAATGATGCCTTCCTGAATGAGCTCCCGAATATAGTGCATGTGTATCTCAATGTGTTTCGTCCTCTGATGATGAACTAGATTTTTTGAGATCTGTATAGCACTCTGATTATCACAAAAGATGATGGTAGGCTTTCTGACTGGAATACCAAACTCAGTAAGAATATTTTGAAGCCAAATAGCCTCAGTGGTGGCATTGACTGCCCCTCGATACTCGGCCTCTGTCGATGAAAGAGCAATTGCAGACTGCTTCTTGCTCGACCAACAAACTGGACCAGAACCAAGTGAGAAGCAATACCCAGAAGTAGACTTGCGATCCTGAGAATCACCTGCCCAATCTGAATCCGTATATCCTACCAAGTCAATATCCACACCTGCTACATACTGAATTCCATAATTGTGAGTACCCTGAATGTAGTGGAGGATCCACTTAGCTGCTTTCCAATGCAACTCATGTGGCTCCTGCATGAATCTAGAGACCATGCCCATAGCATAAGAAATGTCGAGTCTCGTATGAGTCAAATAAATGAGGCTTCCAACAAGTTGTCGATATAAAGTGCCATCAACCAAGGGTGAAGAGAACTTAGCCTCAAGTTTGACCCCTGACAAAAATGGAGTATGTGTAGGCTTACAATCAGCCATGTGAAATCTAGAGAGCATATCAAGTGCATACTTGGGTTGTCCAAGGAAGATTCCTGAAGATGATTGAGTGATCTCAATTCCCAAGAAGTAATGTAGAAGACCCAAGTCTGACATCAAAAATCTATCATGTAGAGCAATTTTCACTGCTTTGATGGTGGATGAGTGACTCCCTGTGAGTAACAAGTCATCAACATAAAGAACCAAAAATGTGAGAGTTTCATCCTGTTGCAGAATGTATACGTTCGGATCAGAATGGCACCGAGTGAAACCAACTGTCAGAAGGAATGAGTCCATCTTGGCATACCAAGCTCGAGGAGCCTGTTTAAGGCCATAGAGAGACTTTCGAAGTCGACACACAAGTGAAGGATCCTGAACAAACCCCTGTGGTTGCTCCATGTAGATTTCCTCCTGAAGGTCACCATGAAGAAATGCACTCTTCACATCCATCTGATGAACTTCCCAACGATGGGTTGCAGCTATAGCAAGAACAAGTCGGATGGAATTCATCTTAGCAACTGGAGCAAAAGTCTCAGAGTAATCAACCCCTGGAACTTGGGAAAAACCTTTTGCTACCAAGCAAGCCTTATACTTATCAACCGACCCATCCGCTGCAAATTTTGTTCGATAGATCCACTTGCATCGAACAAGTTTCCTTCCCTTAGGAAGAGGAACTAAATCCCATGTGTGATTCCTTTCCAAGGAATTGAACTCTTCTTGCATTGCAGCATCCCACTCAGGAACACCTGAAGCTTCTCGAAAGGACTGTGGATCAGAAGCTGAAGCAATGAAGAGATGTGGAGCTTGCTGAAATTGTGACCTTGTTCTTCTAGTATCTAATGGATCACCAAGCCAATCTCCTGCTGACTCAAAAGTTTGTCGAGCCCAAAGAGGCACTGAGGCTGGAGAGTCTAGGGGAGAATCATCAACCTCTGAATGATGACTATGAGAGGAATGTGAATCCTCATCATCACTGTCACCATCTGAAGTAGAGGAAGAAGACTCCTCATCAAGATTAGGAGGATTAAGATCCTCTGAAGAACTGTCATCATAATGCAATTTCTCCAATGTGATAGTAGATGGAGAAGTGGTATGAGAAGAACTAGAAGAACTCTCCTCAAAATGAACACTCCTCTCAATGAACAACTCATGAGTAGTGGGATGGAGAAGCCTATACCCTTTGACATCATCTGGATATCCAACAAATATGCAAGGCTTACTCTGCGGATCCATAGCCTTGCATTTTTCAGCTGGAATGTGGGCCCATGCAAGAGAACCAAACACTCTAAAGTGTTTAACTGTGGGTTTTCGACCAGTCCAAGCTTGAAAGGGAGTTACCCCCTTCACAGCTTTATGAGGAACTCGATTCTGGATGTAACTCGCACAGTTGATGGCCTCTGCCCAATACTGAGGTGCCAAAGACTTGGAGTGAATCATACAATTAGCCATCTCCTTCAAGGACCTATTCTTTCGGTCTACTACACCATTTTGTTGAGGACTGTATGGAACTGTGTGCTGCATGTTGATACCTTCTGAAGCACAAAACTGTTCAAACTGATTATTAACATATTCACCCCCATTATCTGTACGCAGAATCTTGATGAACTTCCCAGATTGTTTCTCTGCAAAAGCTTTGAAATCTAGAAAATTTTCAAAGACTTCAGACTTTTGTTTGAGAAAGTAAACCCATGTATATCTGGAAAAGTCATCAATAAATGTCAAGACATATCTAGCCTTGCTGAAAGATGGTTGTGGAAATGGTCCTGCCAAGTCACTATGTACCAACTCCAATAGTTGTGTAGCTCTCCAAGCTTTACCTTTATCATACTTCTCCTTTGGATGCTTACCAAGAATGCACCCCTGGCAAACTCCATCAGAAAATCAAATAGAAGGCAACCCTGAAACCATTTCTTGTTGACTGAGTTGTTGCAAGTAACGGTAGTTCAAGTGGCCAAACTGTTGATGCCACAAACAACTCACCTCATTTGCATGAGTGAGTAAAACTGTCGAAGGAGAGTCAGGAACAAAGTGAGAAAACTGATATAATCTAGAATGATGATCTGCTTTTCCCATAGCAACAGTAGACCCATTATGCATTTTGCTGATTACCACTGCATCTGGTGTGAACTCAACTCGCTTGCCAGAACCAGTGTGAGTGATCTGATAAACAGATAGGAGATTAGTTGATAAAGATGGATCACAAAGGACATCTTGAAATGTTCCTTCACCCACATCAACAGACCCTCTCCCATGCACTTCAACAGGAGTGTCATCACCCATTAGGATGGAAGGCATAGAACATGGCTCTAAATATGTGAAATCATCTTCTGAAGAAGCCATGTGGTGTGAAGCACCTGAGTCAATTATCCAAGAATTTGGTTGTGAAGCAATAGAAACTAGGGCCTTACCCTTTCCTTTCCCCTTACTCTTATCTATGTCCTTAGAAGATCCTTCTGATGAACTCTATTTGACTGAATCAGGAACCTTGATATTATTCTTTTCAAGAAGATTTGAAAGGTGATCAATTTGTTTCTTTAAACACTTATGTTCATCATGACCAGGCCTCTTACAATAAGAACACTTGACCTTCTCCTTCTTAGGTTGTTCACCTTTTGATGAAGAGGTCTCATTGTCTGCTTTTGAAGTAGCAGATTTCTGATCTTTCTTCTTCTCTCCTTGGTTCTTTTGTTTCTTATCTTGCTTACTAGACCCTTTCTGTTCTTTTATGCCTTGATTTACAACTAAGGCATGTGACTTAGAGGGCTTTATTGTACCCATTTGAACCAATTTGTCCTGCTCCCTAGTGAGTTCTGCAGCAAAATCATCTAAAGAAGGCATTTTGAATGTGGTACCTAGGGCACATTTGGTAGCATAGAATGTAGAAACAAACACTGAATAGTTAGGACCAAGCTTAGAAAGAATACTCAAGATCAGTTGCTTATCATCTTTCTTAGTTTCACACTGTTCCAACTGCAATCTTATAGACTTAAGTTTAGTGAAGAAGTCTTGTATAGTATCAAAATTGGTTGGATTCAACCCTATGAGTTCATTCTCCAATTGATGACCTCTTAGTTCATCCTGCTTACCAAAGAGGTTTCCCAAAGTAGTCCATACTGCATTTGGTGTAGTAGCAGATTCAATGTGAAAAAGAAGGTCAGGAGAGACTGACATGCATAATGTACCAAAAGCTTCATCACATTTATTAAACCATTTAATCTTTTCTGCAGCATCTTGAGGTTCAGTTTCAAGTCCCATAGTAACACGATGATATCCATGTCTTTTCAGATATATTATCATCTTAGATTTCCATTCAAAGTAATTATATGGTGTTAAAAGTGGAACTGTAGATGCATCCATGATAGCAGAAAAGAAGATTGCAAAGAGTCAAGAAGAGTGCAAGAAAGAAGACACAAGAGACACCCCCCCTTTTCACTAGTCTTTGAAATCACCCCCCCCCCCAAATATTACAAGGTTGGCACTTTATAATTAGTGCATTTACAAGGCTTTTATCAGATTACAATGCTTTCTAAGGCTTTAATGGCCAAAATAGAAAGTTTAAATACATATAAATTTAACATAAAATCTGAAAAAATTAGCCTTATAGCTGCTCAATGTATCTTAATACCTTTCCAACAACTATTCGTTTTTGTAAAATAGAGTTGTGAGAAGAAAGATATGATCTATAGAAGGGAAAAAAAACATGCAGCTGATTCAACCTGCAATATCTAACAAAGAAGGGTAGAATATTTCAATAAGACCTGCAATTATGAAGAGTGCTCATTTCCAGCTTTCCGTCAAGTACTCTGATTTTTTTACTATGTTCTCCAAACTCTGAATTTGGTGAAATAAAAGTCACTTATGATTTTCACAAGCCTCTTGGACACTCTGGAAATGCTAAAGAAGCCTCCAATATTACCAAAAATGCTGCAATCACCCAGATCTCAAAGAACACATATATAAAACCAGATTTAACTAGAAGCTTATTTTCCTTTAAACTGTTCTGATTCTCCAGATCACACGAAAATGCAAGAGAAGAGCATACTTGGTTTTTAAGAAAAATATTAGCTATCTAACAATCTCAAATCTCTCAAATAAATCAGAAAAGCAATGAGCTATACCAGACAACACGGCTCTGATACCATGTTAAATTCTGTGAGAAGCCAAAATTGAGCCAGGATCTGATGTCGGTCATAGATCACATGCAACTCCAAGCAACGGATGATCGAAGATCAAAATAGCTGAATGAAGATAAATCTGATATGAGAGAAAAATAGAGATAAAGAAGAGAATTTAGAGAAGACTCTCACCGAGCTATCACTTCCCTTGTGAAGGTGAGAGTATATTACTTATTATATAGAAAAATAATAGCATATACAACCAAGAGGTGCATTAACTCCCACCTCCATAAAAAGTGGGAGGTTTTACCTACTACCCCATAAAAGGTGGGAGGTTTTTACCTACTTGGTAAATGCCAAAACATGTGGCATAACCTCCTTACATGAAAACAAAAAAGGAGTTATAAGAGGTGGCACATAAGGCCAAAAGAGGGTGAGAAACCCAACTACCCCATAACCCACTTAGGAAATGACAAAATAGTGGTTATGAGAGGTGGCACAACAAGCCAAAAGAGGGTGTGTAACTCAACTACCCATGTGAGGTGGAGAGTTACACATGTAGCTAATGTATTCCGCCATGTGTCCTCATATTAACCACACCTAATAACCTAAGCAAGCTTAATAATATATGTGTAGGAAAAATAAATACCCCCTAACATAAGGAAAATAAAAAACCTACACTAACACGCTGTGCCCGCTGAAGGTCTTCTAATAGAGCTCACTCTCTCTCCCTCCATATCTCTACCTGTACTCGAAATGAGGAAAACAAATCATCATGCCGACCCGCGTTCCCTTGAGGTCTATAAGCAACCTGTGAGGAACTAGGGATCTGCGCCGTCGTGGAGATATCTATCACTGCTTGCTGGATCAGAGAACGCAACTCCTGCACATTAGCTGTAGCAGTAGAACAGATCATGTATTAGTACCATTTTATATCATCAAAACATCAATCAATCAATTTAAACCTACTATACCTGGATCTCCCTCATGCTAGTAGGGATCATGATATGGTAGCATCTGTGACTGGGAACTACTAGGCTCCCCACGCTCAAATAATCTGTGCACGATGGGTGTAGGCTGGCCCGTACTAGAAACAGGTCTCCATATCGCCTCATGTTCCCCCTTTTGGGGAATAAGAGGAGGATCCAGGGCTATGGTATCATCTCCTGAATGGTGGGGAGCGGCATCTGACCCCTCCTCATCATCTCTATCCTCATCCTTGTCTGCATCCTCACCTACATCCTCGTTATCCTCATCTATATCTGTGTCATCATCCTCCTCTTCCTTAGCACTAGGCTGATCCCCTGTGGGTGGATCAGGATCTCCTACCTCCTCATGACCCTCTCCCTCCTCCGACCTGGATCCCTGATCCTCATCTCGGTCTCCATGTCTCCATGGGCCTAGATGGCCTGTCGGGTGATTTGGTGGAAAGATAGGCCCTGGGTATGATCTCATAAACCATGAGAGATACCTGCGCTGTGCCCCGAGATCTGCAGCATAATCAGTGACCACATCCTGGTCGGACCCCTCTATATCTGTGATCTCGATATCATCTATCATAGGTCTCGCTACTGCTCTGGGTCTGGGAAGGACTCGTGAGTGTCGAGTGTAGATGGGCACATCGACTGGAACACACTGCTCTAGCCCAAACTGCCTCCGTACTCGATCAAAGTAGAATGGGACTATGATGTGTGGATATCGCCCTCTCAGTAGGTGGTTCCTCTGTAAACATGCTAACTATCTCTCCATCCCATCCCATTGTTGGGAAAAATGGTGTCTCAATCTTGCATTTATACGAGATTACTATTTATAGTAAGTTTTTCATTTGAGCACGAAATGGTGCGAAACTCTCCCTGAAGCTTCTGGTTGGCTAGATAAGCATTCTGGTAAAGTTGTGTCGCAAGGTCACAGCTAGTTTTGAAGATATTAAAGTTTTCGTCTTGGAGGGGTGCAATAAAATGTTTAAACTTAATTTTGGGGACTTTAGAGGCTCCGAAAAATCCTGAAAAGTTTCCGTAACCGGCAAAGCCGGTTACAAGGTGATAGAGCACTTCGCGAGCTTTCCGGCGCTTCAAACGATTCGTCAATCGGACACCCGGTTCTCAAGTTATGGCCTCCGAAAGTTTGTACTCCTGAAATAGGAAAAATAATTTGTATCGGATACATAAATGAGCTGTAAAAAGGGAGCGACACGTGTTGATGTGTGCTTTAACATGTCATAGGGCATCTAGAAGGGAGATAAGGTCGGCTACACCTTATTGGGTGGTTTTAGCCCATGGTTTTGTAATACCGTTTGACGGTTTCTTGTATTGTATCTCCTATTTATGAGGTGTGTGAGATAGAGGTTGCATGTAAGAGTCTTATGGCTATTGAGTTGCCTCTGAATCTCTGATTAGTGGTACTCCTGCGAAGAGCTTGCTCTGCAAGTATGTTGTAATCTGTTTTGATTGCTTAATAAAATATTGAGTTGCTTTTGGAGGGTGGGGTTTTTCTCCCGAAAGGGTTTTCCCCACGTAAATCATTGTGTTGTGGTATGATTGCTATTATATCTATTTCTATTTTCTGTAACTGTTATAATGATCTAAAAAAGTTTTGCATTACCCTCCTCTCAAGGTTAGTGTAGGAAGTTGTTTCCGCTACTTTACTTCCTTACAAGTGGTATCAGAGCCTGATCACCTTTGGTTTCAATTGTGGGCAGTTGGGTTTTTTGAACTAATCCAGATTTGAGTGGGAGCTTGTGCAGAAGACACTTTTTGATCTTGTTGTAGGAATATTCAGATGGCGAGTTCGTCAGGGAGAATAGAGGTGGAGAAATTTAATGGAAGTAATTTTGAGATGTGGAAGCTGAAGATGGAAGATCTGCTAATAGATCGAGATCTTTGGGATGCTGTTGATGCGAATGTCCAAAGGCCCTCAGATCCTACTGCGGCAGCTCAGTATGATGTTATGGACCGAAAAGCCAAGGGTCTAATCAGACTGTGCCTGGCAGACTCTGTTCTAATCAATGTCCATGAAGAGAACTCTGCAAAGAAGCTATGGACTAAGCTTGGTGAGATGTATCAAGTGAAATCTTTATTAAATCAAATTTTCTTAAGAAAGAAATTGTATTCCTTGAAGATGGAAGAGGGTGGACGAATTGCAGACCACCTGGAAGCATTCAATATGTTGGTGGCTCAATTAGTATCCGTTGGTGTTAAGATAGACGAGGAGGAGAAATGCCAGATCTTGCTTTGTTCTTTGCCTGATTCATGGGATTCTCTTGTTATGGCTATCGGTAGTACTTCTATTGTTTTGAAATCTGAAGATGTGGTGGGTGCCCTACTTGGTGAAGAGATGCGAAGGAAGGTATCCATCAGTTCAAAGGAAGCCCTAACCGTTCGTGGAAGACCTAAGGAGAAAGGCAAGAAGAATGAGAAGCGCGACAAGTCCAAATCCAAAGGGAGATCGAAATCTCCTGGAAAGTCCAAAGTCATTTGCTGGAATTGCGGTAAACCGGGTCACATCCGTAAGGACTGCAAAGAAGAAAAGAAGAAGAAGAAAAAGAAAAGGTTCGATTCTGATTCTGAGTCCGACAAGGAAGATGGTGATGCATTTATTGCGGCTTTGGCGACTCATGCAGGAAATGATGCCTGGCTAATTGACTCAGGTGCATCTTTTCATATGACTTCCAATAGAGATTGGTTTTCTAAATATGAAGGATTTAATGGAGGTAAGGTGTACTTGGGTGATGATTCACATCTAGACATTGTTGGTCGAGGTAAAGTTAGAATCAGGTTTTCTGATGGTAGAATAAAAAGGATTAATGGTGTGCTGCATATCCCTGGATTAAAACGAAACCTGTTATCTGTGAGCAAACTGATAGATGCAGGTGTGCAGGTAGTCTTTTCTGAAGCAGGATGTAAGATGATTAAGGGTGCTATGGTAGTTGCTAGAGGTGTCAGGTTTGGCACTTTGTATAAGCTTGAAGCATACACTATTGAGTGTAATAGCACTTCTGTAAAAAGTAAATCTGCGGATACTTCACTGGAAGATTTGAAGGTTTCACCTTCAGCAGATGGAAATGGTTTTTGGGTACCTAAGGGTGCTCTTTCGTCTGAAGCAAAGTTACCTGCAGAGAAGACTATGTTATGGCACCAGAGACTTGGCCACATTGGAGAAAAGGGTCTAAGGACCTTGAAAAATAAAAACCTTGTTGAAGGTTTGAGTGACTGTAACATTGACTTTGATTTCTGTGAGCATTGCATTTATGGAAAACAAAACCGCGTTCAGTTTTACTCGAGTTCTCATAAAACTTGTGGTGTTTTGGATCTTATCCATTCTGATGTGTTTGGTCCAGTAGATGTCTCTTCGATTAGAAAATCCACATATTATGTTTCATTTATTGATGATTTTAGTAGGACATGGGTTTATTTTCTAAAGAGTAAATCTAAAGTTTTTAGTCGTTTTAAAGAATTTAAAGCAATGGTTGAGTTGCAGACTGGAAAGAAAATAAAATGTTTGAGAACTGATAATGGTGGTGAGTTTTGCTCTAATGATTTTGATAGATTCTGTAAAGACTGTGGAATTAACAGGCAGAAGACAACTCCGTATTCTCCACAGCAGAATGGAGTTGCAGAAAGAATGAATAGGACACTGATGGAAAAGGCTAGGAGTATGTTGAGTGGTGCTGGTCTTGAACAAAAGTTTTGGGCTGAAGCTGTTGCCACTGCTTGCTACCTGATTAACAGGTCTCCTACATCAGCTCTTGTTGATAAAACGCCTATGGAAGCATGGTCAGGTCACAAGCCTTCATTGAGACATCTTAGAGTTTTTGGTTGCGAGGCATATGCACATGTGCCAAAGGAGAAGCGAACAAAGTTGGAGAACAAGGCTGTGAAATGTATCTTCATCGGGTATAGTTATGGTGTGAAAGGATACAAGCTTTGGGACCCTGTTGCACAAAAGGTAATTCACAGTAGAAGTGTTATTTTTAGAGAAATTAAGTCTCCTTCTGTTACATTGCAGCCAGAAAAGACTAAAAAAGAAGATGTGATTCAACTTCCTTCTACACCTGAAAGAGTTGAATCGAGACCCCTAGATAGGCAAGAATTTGAGGAGAGCTCGTCTAGCTCTGAATCTTCAGAAGAGGAGGAAGAACCTCCAACTCAGCTTGTTCGAAGGTCTACAAGACATAGACAACCACCTGAAAGGTATTCACCTGATGATTGGAGATGTATTTTTGCTCTGAATACTAGTGTGAATGAACCGAAATCTATAGAAGAGGCATTAGGTATGAATGATGCAGAATCCTGGAAGATTGCTATGGAGGAAGAAATGGTAGCTTTGAAAAAGAATGATACATGGGATCTTGTACCATTGCCTGAAGGACGAAAACCTGTTGGTTGTAAATGGGTGTTTAAGAAAAAGATTGGTTCAGATGGAAGCATTGAGAAGTATAAAGCAAGGTTAGTTGCAAAAGGCTACTCTCAGGTTGAGGGTGTTGATTACGGTGAGATATTTTCTCCTGTTGCAAAAATGACGTCTATTAGATTTTTGCTTTCTATTGCTACTGCTTATGATTTAGAGGTTGAACAAATGGATGTGAAAACTACTTTCCTTCATGGTGATTTGGAGGAAGATATTTATATGACACAGTCGGAGCACTATGTGGTGAAAGGCAAAAGTAATTTGGTCTGTAAATTGAAGAAATCTTTGTATGGCCTCAAACAAAGTCCTAGGATGTGGTACCAGAAATTTGATACATATGTGTTGAGTTTGGGATTTGAACGTTCTAAATCAGATCACTATGTTTATTATAAATCTGATGGTGATCATTTCTTATTCATTGCATTGTATGTTGATGATATGTTATTCATTGGTAAAGGGAAAGGTATGATTTCAGAACTGAAGTCTTAGCTCGCTGCTAAATTTGAAATGAAAGATCTTGGTGTAGAAAAGCACATTCTTGGGATGGAAATTAGAAGAGATAGGGAAAACAGAAAGCTATGGCTAGGCTAGAGTAAGTATGTGAATTCAATGTTACAGAGGTTCAACATGCAGAATTGTAGACCATTGAGTGTTCCTTTTACAGTTGGAACGAAACTATCTGTTTCAGATTGTCCTACATCCCCATTGGAGATGGAAGACATGAGCAGAGTGCCTTACCAGAGTGCAGTTGGAAGCTTGATGTATGCTATGGTCTGTACTAGACCAGATATTGCCCAAGCAGTGGGAGTACTTTCTAGATATATGTCTAATCCTGGTAGAGTTCATTGGGATGCAGTCAAAAGAGTCTTCAGATATTTGAAGGGTACTTCAGAGTATTCTTTGTGTTATCATGGTAATTCAGTTGGAGACATGACTTCCCTTGATATCCATGGTTATGTGGATTCAGATTGGGCAGGTGATATTGATAGCAGAAGATCCACTAGTGCTTATGTGTTTACTTTGTTTGGTGGTGCAATTAGTTGGATGAGTAAGCGACAGGCTGTGGTTGCTTTATCCACCACTGAAGCAGAGTATATGGCAGCTACTCATGCTTGTAAAGAGGCCATTTGGCTTAAGAGACTGTGTTCGGATATTGGAATAAAACAAGGTACAGTGACAGTTTACTGTGACAGTCAGAGTGCAATTAGCCTAGCTAAGAACCCGACATTTCATGCCCGGACCAAACATATTGATGTTCAGTATCATTTTGTTAGAGATATGGTCGAAGATGGTAGGGTGAAGCTGGTTAAGGTGGACACTTTGATGAAAGTTGCAGATGCTTTAACTAAAGCTATGAGCACAGAGAAGTTCAGATGGTGTTCAGAGTCTATGGGCCTTATGGCCCCTAGCAATTGATTCATTGTGTTGACATTCCCTTCCGCTCATGCAAGGTGTTCGACAAGTGGGAGATTTGTTGGGAAAAATGGTGTCTCAATCTTGCATTTATGCGAGATTACTATTTATAGTAAGTTTTTCATTTGAGCACGAAATGGTGCGAAACTCTCCCTGAAGCTTCTGGTTGGCTAGATAAGCATTCTGGTAAAGTTGCGTCGCAAGGTCACAGCTAGTTTTGAAGATATTAAAGTTTTCGTCTTGGAGGGGTGCAATAAAATGTTTAAACTTAATTTTGGGGACTTTAGAGGCTCCAAAATGTCCTGAAAAGTTTCCGTAACCGGCGAAGCGGGTTACAAGGTGATAGAGCACTTCGCGAGCTTTCCGGCGCTTCAAACGATTCGTCAATCGGACACCCGGTTCTCAAGTTATGGCCTCCGGAAGTTTGTACTCCTGAAATAGGAAAAATAATTTGTATCGGATACATAAATGAGCTGTAAAAAGGGAGCGACACATGTTGATGTGTGCTTTAACATATCATAGGGCATCTAGAAGGGAGATAAGGTCGGCTACACCTTATTGGGTGGTTTTAGCCCATGGTTTTGTAATACCGTTTGACGGTTTCTTGTATTGTATCTCCTATTTATGAGGTGTGTGAGATAGAGGTTGCATGTAAGAGTCTTATGGCTATTGAGTTGCCTCTAAATCTCTGATTAGTGGTACTCCTGTGAAGAGCTTGCTCTGCAAGTATGTTGTAATCTGTTTTGATTGCTGAATAAAATATTGAGCTGCTTTTGGAGGGTGGGGTTTTTCTCCCGAAAGGGTTTTCCCCACGTAAATCATTGTGTTGTGGTATGATTGCTATTATATCTATTTCTATTTTCTGTAACTGTTATAATGATCTAAAAAAAAATTGCATTACCCTCCTCTCAAGGTTAGTGTAGGAAGTTGTTTCCGCTACTTTACTTCCTTACACCCATCTGTGCATCCACAAATATGGTCTCCACACAGTCACCTTAGCTGTCAATCTGTCAAATGTCACTCTCCAATACAGTAGATCTCCAAATCTCCACTCGTAGGTAAGTGGATAAGCAAATACCCTAGGTCGCTCGCTAGCCGCACTCATCGGATAGCCGACAGGCCTGGTGCATGTAAAGTGCTCAAATATTCACACCTACAGAAGTGTGCATGTCATCAAGCTGCAACCCTGTCTAAAAACATACTCCTCAAGGTCGTGATAGAGATGTGCAAGCATACTCCGACCCCAAGCATATACTCTCTTATGTCTCTCCATAGCCCTGATGCACCATGTGAGACCCCCATGCATGTGCGTACCTCACCCATTAGGGCAGACAGCTAGTGCAATGATGGCTATGATAAGACGTCTCATGAGGGGCACCTCTCCTGTAGGATGTAAGAGCCAGCTGACCATGATACGACCTCTCGTCTCACTCAGCATGACTCTCCCTATGCAATATACCTGCTCCCTCTGATGATCCTCTACTGACCGATTGTTCGCATATGTCACGGTAGCTCCTCTGATCGGTAGGCGAAGAATGCGGTACACATCCTCAAGTGTCACCGTCATCTCCCCTACTGGAAGCTGGAACGTGCATGTGTTAGGATCCCATCGCTCCATGAGTGCCATCAGCATCGCGGGATGAAATCGAATGGCCGGCATAAGAATCATAGACCATAAACCCACGATCAACAATGTGTCTCTCTCTGCCTTAGTCAGCCGGGGAATCTGATCTCGCAAACTGTAAAGAATCTGCCCCGCCGTATGCTCTCTCATGTATGGGAGACCCTGCAACACAAAAACATAACTATAATCAGTACTCAATCATCAAAATCATTCATGCAAACTCTTGAACATCGTATGCTAACCTTGGTATCTCTCGCCAAGTCCTGATTGGGACCATGGCGCCCTGAAGGGGCCATGGCGCCCTGTCAGGGACCATGGTGCCCTGAGGGGACCATGGCGCCCCACAGGGACCATGGCGCCCTGTGTGGGACCCACGGTCAGATTCCAAGGCCCGCAAACGATCACAGAAAGTCAAATGCAGAAAATCAAAAGTCAACGTTCAGTCAACTCACCTCGTCCAGTGGCTCGTCATCGATCATGGCCTGTCGCAGGATCTCAATCCTCGTGGGACGCTCCGGTCATCGTGAAGGCATGATGATGGCTATGTGGGCTCTGCCGCAATAGACAATATTCAGAAATCAACAAAGTGACAAATGCAAATATCACTTTCAAGGTATATACTTTCATTCCTTTACATTTACTTTCAAAACCCTAATTTTCCTCTATCACTCATTTCATCATAACTTGAGTTTGGGAGATGCGATTTTCAAACCGTTTTTTGCATAGGAATCATATTTTCATTCCCCTACTCTCGGGATGTTCCAAAAAGTGCTCTCATGAAGCCTTTTCAGTGAACATCCCTCATCAATACTCTCTTACATAATTTGTCGTAAGTAAACATGCTACCCTGTTTCACCTCCCTGATAAGCAAGTCGAAACAGGGGGGGGCATATAGCTACTCACAAATTTCATCACTTTCCTTAGTAAGCATTAGGTGATTTTGTGATCTAACGTGTGTTTTGTAGGGTGCAGTTCCTAACTGTGTACTGCAGATACCACTGGGGGCTTCTTTCGACAACTTATGGATATATCCTTTTTTCAAATGATGTTTACTTTCTGTACTTTAGCTTGCATATGCACGTAGTACTCATATGACCGCTAAAGTGGGGGCTAAATGTAGTGTCGTAAATTGTACGCACTTGCTAGGGTGGTACAATTTCACACCTAGTTTAGCACCCGCCTTGGTGCATTTTACATTTTGCATTGCATTTCTCCTTTAGCACTTAATTAATCAAATTAATTAGGTCTAAGGTCCTATTTCATCATCCTTCACATCATAAAGTCGGGCCCTTTCATTAAAGTGTGCCCCTTTTCATGTTATTCCTCCAATACATCATCTAATCAAAAACCCTAATTAAGTCCTATTTTGAACTTGGGGGCTTGATTTCGGGGGTCAAAACATCTCGAAATCACCTGTAACTTCGGGATTCTCTCTAAAACCATCATATCTGACGGCCCTGAAAATTTGGTGAAAAGTTGCAGGGACCATGGTGCCCAGAGTGCACACGGTCCTGGACATTTTTTCCAAAATTTTAGGAGCACAATCCAGTCATAAAATAAATCTTAACCCCAAGAAATTGGCAGGAAATTCAATCTCTAGGTCGGCCAAAAGACGAAATTACGATCTAGGGTTCATACATAAGAGCTCTCTTTCTTCATTTGAAAGGATCCAAATTTTGTTTTCAAGAACCTCATATGCAGCGAAAGAGTAGATCTTTGAAGACTTCAACAACTTCCAACATCCCTCTATCAAGCATTTATCAATTCCATTCATCCATTTAGGGCTTGGAAGACATTGAAGAACAATAGGAGATTACCGACTAAAGATTGGCTTGTACCTCTCCCTTGGGGGTTGGGTATGATTTCATGTTGTTTTCATGTCTTTGCATAAGCTTCAATATATCATTTATCCATGCTTTAGATCACTTTTCATCTTGGTTTAGAGCATTTACATTATCATTTACAAGCAATTAGGGTTTACTTTCTAGGTTGCTTTAGTTTGCTTACTTGCATTTTAGATCTTGCACACACATAAGGTCTGCACACACATTACTTTTACAATACAACTTGGCTATTTGTGGAGGTGGAAATCACCGAAGCGGGGGTTTGACTAAGGCAAAACCCTATATAGCCGCCCAAACACCCTTTTTAGATATAAGTGCAGGTTTCGGGACTCGGACGACGCCGCAGGTTACAGATCCGGGAAAAGCAGGTCGAGACAGCACCCCACACCAAATTGCAGAGCAAATGACCAGAACAGGGGCGTGGGGTGCCCTGGTCCTGCCAGGATAGGGGCGTTGGGCACCCTGGTCCCTAGGACAGAGGCACTGGGCGCCCTGGTCCTCCTGACAGACAGCATTTTAGATAGTTTTCTAGAGTGCAAAATAGCAGTTTCAGGTGCAGTTCCGAGACAGAATCAGGACAGTGGTGCCCGCGCCCTTGTCCTAAACATTTTCAGTCAAATTTTGACTCTAGGTACGCATCTGCATTCTTGTTTTATCCTTGTGTTTACAGCTTTCCATTGTTTAAGTTCAATTCTGCAATCTTGTTGTTAGCTCATACTTGCATTTTAGGGTTAGGAATTGAACTTGCATAATCTTACCTTTCAATTACAACAAAGGAATAGAAATCCTAATAGGTAGCCCATGGCTCTCTCTTTCACAAAAATAAGTAGCCAATTGTGTGATACCTCTAGGCTCTTTCGTATTCCGTAATGTGTGTCAAAAGGTAGGATTAGGGCATGATAACCTAGTCTCACTTTTTCTTGCACACAGTTTGTAATGCCAGGGGTTGTCTATTTGGAGAGACAACACCCCATTTGTATCATATTTTATTTGTGAAAGTAAATGATTCATGTGTGTTAAATTGATTTTATTAATTTGTGTAATCCAACAAGAGACAAATTTCATGTGTGATTTTTATAATGTATTTTATTGTGTCACTTGACACATGTGCTGATTTGGTGTCATTGATTTTGACTT
The DNA here is from genome assembly GCF_030272615.1 of Cryptomeria japonica. Taxonomy (NCBI): domain Eukaryota; kingdom Viridiplantae; phylum Streptophyta; class Pinopsida; order Cupressales; family Cupressaceae; genus Cryptomeria; species Cryptomeria japonica. The sequence goes on from NC_081415.1 coordinate 408,800,001, forward strand.
GTCTCTTGGAGGGAGTTTGTTTCTACCAAAGAAATTTCAAACATTTGAGTGTGGTCCCAAATTTGCCTTGGGTAGGGAGTCTTGGGAGTGGTCAACTCAAGTTTGTCCCGTACGTTAACTTTAGTTGGGTTTCTAAGGGGTCAAATGGATTCCTAGGGTTAGTTTTAGGGCTTTTCCAAAGGTCCAAAGGGTATACCTATGGGTTAGGGGTATTTTTAAACATGTGACTACTCCCATGTGACTGTTTAGTCAACTCAAAAAGTGGTTTTTCTAAGGTGAGCCAAAATTCAACTTAGAAGGTTCCTTCTAGGATAGACAACCTTCCCTTTTGGTGTCAAACTCTCTTCCCCATCCTCCCTTACCTTTTCTGTTTCTAGTTTTAGCAACATGTAAGAGGTTGGGAAGACCAACCAATGGGAACTCTCACTCTATCCAAGCGGTTGGGAAGAGTGAGAGAGGCCTTCTTAGGCAAGGATTAGGGACTTAGTGAGTTAATCACCCACTCTCCATTGTTGGAGATCATGCAAATTTTGAAGAATAGTTGTAGGATAGAATTTTTGGCCAAGTGTTGATGAAGAGATTGTGTGGATTTGGGCTGCTCATCCCCAACTAAATCTATCAAAACCTTTTTGTAGATTAAGGTTGGTTCTTACTCTATTTTTGTTTATGTTGTATATGTATGTTTGAAGAAATACTTGTATGGAAAAAGTTGTTTATACGTATTTTACTTTGTTGAAGAAAATGTAATTTTTCCTTTTGTTTCTTTTTATGTTTTTCTTGTATTGGGAGTGTCCAAGGCCTTCTACTCTTGGGAGAGTAGGATGGTCTTGGGGTGGAAGAAGTATGACAACCTTGGGTGAGAGGCTCTCCTTTATGGAAAGTGATGTCAAGGGTGTTCTTGTGACCCTTGCTGCATAGCCTTGTGTATGCATTTGGGGGTCATAAGGAGAGAAGATATGGCTTATATACCCTTTGGGGGGCATAAGGATGTGGGGATGTATTTTGTTGTATTTGGTTGCCATGAGGTGGCTTGAGATGTTCCATGCTTGCAGTCTCCCCAATGGTATTTGGTCCACTTCCACCCGTGGAAAATCATCACAAGTTGTGGTGAAGTCTAGCCTTGGTTGGGAAAATTGTTTGTTGTGTGTTTACCCCTTTTACTTGTTGTGGTTGTTTGTGTGTAACCCATCTAGTGCTTGGTTCTCCAAGCTCAAGGGTGGCTTCTAGTAAGCCTAGGCTGGGAGGTGAGCACTCCATGGTCAAGCCTTTTGTTCTATTTGCAGGTTGCTTGGGATGGGAAGGGAAAAAAAAGAAATTAGTTGCTAGTTTTTACTTGACTTGCAAAAACGATTAGAAAAAAAAGATGTATTTATGTTGTAGCTTTGTAAAGAAAAGCCAGATGTTGTATTTATTTTCCAAAAGAAAAGAAATGTATGTATTTTATTTTAAGTTCTCATTCAAAGGAAAGGAGAGACTAATAGGGTTTTCAAACCCATTTGTAATGTTATCTACAATGTCTTCTAAATATGCTTAAAGAAATGCATTATTCTACTTAGTTATTTTTGCAAAAAAAGTGAAATTTAGAATTCTTTTATTTCCTCATGCAAATAACATTATGGAAAATGGGAAAAGCATGCATATAGACCCTTTGAGTTAAATACAAATACAAATTTAGTGTAATAGGTTTAATACATTTAACTTTAAATTGATTTTAATGTTTCCTAGGCTAATATAGTTGCTGTTATAATTTATTACTTTCTGTCATTTTATTAATTGCAGGAAAATAAATCTAATTAGTCATCCATTTCTAAAAAAAAAGAAAAATATATATATTAGAGCTTGCGGTTAATGTTCCTTTTAATAGGAATAAACAGAATGCTTTAATCAATAAAAAAGAATGGCATTTTCCATTGTAGTGTGCTAGGTAAATTATTAGATTTAAATTACATAAAAAAAAAAGATAAAGAAAATAACATCAGAATTTAAAGCATACATATTGACCTATTAAAAGAGAGAAAATCTCTTCTATTTCCTGCTGTCATTGTTTTATCAGTTTGCTGCATGAGTTAAAAAGATAAAATAATTTATAGCAAGCTAAAGTGTGTTTATATTTACAACTATATATATATATATAAAATCTATGACGATACTAATCTTTTAAAAAAAAATAATGTCACAGTCAGGTAAACTTATCTTCCTTTTTACCATTATAACCCCAAAGAAAAAAAAAGGGGACATATATATATATATATATATGCATTATTTTGTTTTTAATAAAAAACAAAAAAATAAATTAAATTAATATTGCAGACCCGGGGGGAGGGCCAAGAAACCCTACCCCACCGGATCAAGGCCTCCCTTTGCCCCTTGCGGGCGCCGTAGTGAGCAGACGCTGCTTGCTGTGGGCCGCCCACAGTGGGCAGGGTGAAGCCCATCACTGTGGGCGACCCCCAGTGGTAGTGACCGCCACTATGGTAACCCACAGTGGGCAATATCCGCCACTGTTAGTGGATGACAGTCGCTCCCTACAGGGTACCACAGTGGCCACCACTTCCGGCTCCCCCCTCCCTTGCGCATCCGCTCGGCCCTCTACGAGCATGAGTGCCTCGGCTCCTTCGCCATTGTGCCTTCCTTGGCCGCCACTCCATTCTCAGACCTACAAAAAAAAAAAAAGGAACACACACACACACAAGCCCTAAACCAATTTTCGGGTTAGGGCAAAACACATAAATAAATATAAAAAAATAAACATGTGTGGGGTATGTAATAAGTTAGGGTTTAAATTGATTTATTATAAAAAAAAAAAGAGGGGGAAACCCTATTCGAAATTTAAATAAGGTATTCCCCCCATAGACTTTGAATAGGATAATATCCTTTTTACAACAACTCCTTGTAACCCCATTTGTAATTAGTTATATATATATATATATATATATATATATATATATATATATATATATATATATATATATAACTCCAAGGAGTAATAGTCATAGTTATATATGTAGACACATATATAAAAATGACTTACAAGTTTAGACTTAAATTGGGAATAAATATTCTAATAGTGGACTTAACTTTGTTATTAAATAGAGTCTTTTTCCTTAGGGTTTAATTATAAGCTAGTTTTAGAACCCTTTTGGGGTTTGATATTTTGGAAAATCATGATAAATACTTCGGAAATAGTTAGCCTTAGGAGTTAAATTTTATTGGCCAAACTATAATAAAATTTTTATAGCACAATTTCATTATGGGATTAATCGACTCTAGAACCATATTCTAGACAAATTATAATTATTGTTAAAATAATAACAGGTTTTATAAAGCTAAGTGCTAGGGCAAATTAATTAAATTTCCAGACAATTAATAGGCTATTTGAGATTAATAAAATCTCTTGCAAAATTATTTAGAGACTTATGTTTAAACAAAATTATTATTACTAATTACTTGATGAGATAATAATAATTCTTTGGAGAATTATTGTTCCGCATTCAGTTTAGATTATCTCGCTTACTTGATCTAGTGTTTAGATTATTTATTAGATGGAAAAAATCAAATGCAGTTAAGACAAGACATGTTAATGCATTATTTAGCGAACTTAGTTTTATTAGATTATGTTTTTTTTTTTAAAAAAAATTATTCCGTTTGTGCCCAAAAGTTTGGGCATGATAGGAAGGCCCCCACATATGTCAAATTCACTCAACACTCTAGCCGCCTGACCAGTATGTTTATATAGCAGCTCGAAAAACCCGCATGAGAGTACACTAGGAGAGATGATATCCCCAATGCATCCCAATTTGAAGTACCTCTGTGGGGTGATGAAATCCCCAGTCAAAGATACCCCTCTCTACTTGAAATAAAATAAAATTGAGCATCGCTGTCACTTTCTCCCTTTCTCCCAAGACCCTAAAGGCGGGTGGAAAGGTAGTTAATGAACCAGTAGGTCCACCCCAAACACAATAAAAGTTCTTTCCTTTAATAAAATCAAGTGTGAGTTAATCTATGTGCAACCTGATTCACTTTCATTTTAAAGCCAAAATTGAGGTGTTGAATACGCATGTGCATGTCAATTTTAAACACCAAGCTGAAATGTGAAGGCATGCATGTCAATTTTAACCATTGTTAATTTTAAGCCCAAACTGAAGTGTTACACATGCATGTCCATTTTAAACCATTATTAATTTTAAGCCCAAATTGAAGTGTTACACATGCATGTCCATTTTAAACCATTGTTAATTTTAAGCCCAAAAAATGAAGTGTGAGAGAATGAGTGTTTATGATCTAATGCTAATTTGATCCTCTCTATAAATTCACCATAGGCTGCAAACAGATGATTAGTAACCAAATAAAATCCATAGAAAATAGAGAACTCAATTATGAAAGAAATGAATGCGTGATAATACCTGTGCGATTGCCTGACCATGCATAGGCGATTGCATGATTCTATCAGAGTGATTATGTTATCTTGATAGATCGATTGTGTGATCCTAATAGATCGATTATGTGATGATAACAAGGCGATTGCGTGATCTATGGGTAGACAACACAAAAAATAAAAACTGAAGCTAATTTTGATCAAAAACCTGCAAAACAGATTGTGGGGCTCTAGCAAGGTCTCTCATCATCCATTCAATGTTAATCAAATCATATTTCACCCTATATGATAGAACTAAGCTATTGTATTTGTCGATGGCTGGTTGGTCTTCTAGATCTTGTATCTTCTTTTCCGCTTTGAGAATTTATTGATGGTGTCTGGCTTGTCTTCTTTGCTCCTTTGACCTCCTAGCACCTGAAATTATGAATTGTACCTTATGTGCCATAAACTGTCATAACAAAAACATGCAATAAAAATAATTTATTTCTACATTTATCCAATTTCATGCAGAATTACACAGACCAGAGAACATAAAAGAAATAAGAACCAAAATAATAGAACAACAATATTCCTAACGAATGCATAATAATGTCAGAGCGATTGCATGATCCTGTGTAGGTGATTGTGTAATCATGTAAGGGCGTTTGCATGATGGGTTTCACATGAATGCGTAACCTTGTCTACTCAATTGCGTAGCCCTGTCTATGTGATTGCATGATGATGCAAACACGATTGCGTGATGAATAGATCTGCTTTGAAATCCTTGCAAAACCTGCAAAAAAGGAAAAAAATTCGTATGATATGCAAAAATAACACAGAAAACAAAGAAGGTTAATTAGCTGTTGTTCACGTTGGGTTCACCAAAATGGTGCGATGCTCAAATTCATCATTGCTAAATAGGAAATAAGGAAAATCATGAATCCCTTAACTATCTAAGCAATTCGAACACAAACCAATGAAATAGATGCAAAATAGACTAAAATTAAACAATGTAAAACTCCCTATTGTGCATCATGGCTTCCATTGTTCTTCTCCTCTTTGTCGTATGGTGGCTCTCAGATATCGTGCTGGCAACCTGCAAATGACACAAAGATTCAAAGTTTGTGATTGTTGAAAATGGAGATTGAATGCTCAATTTATAGATAATTGGAGAGGATTGATTGAAAGATGGAACTCAAGTGAGCTCACATGTTGATTGATAGTTGAATTGCTGATTTAGAGGTGAAATAGAATAGATTAAATGAGTTAACTGATTGAGAAAAAACTAACTGAAGGAAGAAAAAGAATGATTGGAGGATAATTGATTGATGACAAAGAAAACTTTATTTAGAAAAAAGCGAACTAGAAGATGAAAATAGAGATTGGAAAGATAATGATTTAATTAATTAATTTAGCATGTGCTTGCACTTTGACTTAGATTTTCAATTTAATCTTTGCATGAGATTGTGTAGGGGAAAAAGCGAGACTAGGTTAACATGCCCTAATCCTACCTTTTGACACACATTACGGAATACGAAAGAGCCTAGAGATATCGCACAATTGGCTACTTCTTTTTGTGAAAGAGAGAGCCACGGGATATCTATTAGGATTTCTATTCCTTTGTTGAAATTGGAAGATCAAATGATGCAAGTTCAATCCCTAACCCCAAAGTGCAAGTATGAACTAATAACAAGATTGCAGAATTGAACTTAAACAATGGAAAGCTGTAAATACAAGGATGAAATAAGAATGCAGGTGCGTACCCGGAGTTAAAATCTGACTGAAAATGTTCGGGACAGGGGCGCGGGCGCCACTGTCTTGATTCTGCCCCTAAAACTGCTCCGGAAACTGCTATTTTTGCACTTTGGAAAAAGCTGTCAAAAATGCTGAAAATGCTGTCGGACCAGGGCGCCCAGAAGGGACCAGGGCGCCCAGCGCCCCTGTCCTGGCAGGACCAGGGCGCCCCACGCCCCTATCCTGGTCTTTTTCTCTGAAATTTGGTGGGAAGGTCGGTCTCAGTCTGCTTCTCCTGGATCTGCAACCTGCGGCGTCGTCCGAGTCCCGAAACCTGCACTTATATCTGAAAAGGTGTTTGGGCGGCTATATAGGGTTTTGCCTTAGTCAAACCCCCGCTTCAGTGATTTTCACCTCCACGAATAGCCAAGTTGTATTGTAAAATGTATTGTGTGTGCAGACCTAGTGTGTGTGCAAGGTCCTTAAATGCAAGAAAGCAAACTAGAGCAACCTAGAAAGTAAACCCTAATTGCTTGTAAATGATAATGTAAATGCTCTAAACCAAGATGCAAAGTGATCTAAAGCATGAATAAAGGATATATTGAAGCTTATGCAAAGACATGAAAACAACATGAAATCATACCCAACCCTCAAGGGAGGAGTACAAGCCAATCTTCAGTCGGTAATTTCCTATTGTTCTTCAATGTCTTCCAAGCCCTAAGTGGATGAATGAATTTGATAAGTGCTTGATAGAAGGATGTTGAATGTTGTTGAAGTCTTCAAAGATCTTCTCTTTCGCTGCATAGAAGGTCCTTGAAAGCCCAAAAATTGGATCCTTTCCAATGAGGAAAGAGAGCTTTTATGTATGAAACCCTAGGTTGTAAATTCGTATTTTGGCCGACCTAGAGATTGAACGTCCCGCCAATTTCTTGGGGTTAAGCTTTATTTTATGATTGGATCGTGCTCCCAAAATTTCGGGAAAAATGTCTGGGACCATGTTACACGGGCGCCATGGTCCTGACAACTTTTCACCAAATTTTCAGGGCCATCAGATATGATGATTTTAGAGAGAATCCCGAAGTTACAGGTGATTTCGAGATGTTTTGACCCCCGAAATCAAGCCCCCAAGTTCAAAATAGGACCTAATTAGGGTTTTTGATTAAATGATGTATTGGAAGAATAAAATGAAAGGGGCACACTTTAATGAAAGGGCCCAACTTTATGATATGGGAGATGATAAAATAGGACCTTAGACCTAATTAATTTAATTAATTAAGTGCTAAAGGGGAAATGCAATGCAAAATGCAAAATGCGCCAAGGCGGGTGCTAAACTAGCTGTGAAATTGTACCACCCTAACAAGTGCGTACAATTTACGACGCTACATTTAGCCCCCACTTTAGCGGTCATATGAACACTACGTGCATATGCAAGCTAAAGTACAGAAAAGTAAACATTATTTGAAAAAGGATATATCCATAAGTCTGTCGAACGAAGCCCCCAGCGGTATCTGCAGTACACAGTTAGGAACCACACCCTACAAAACACACGTTAGATCACAAAATCACCTAATTCTTACTAAGGAAGGTGATGAAAATTCGAGGGTAGCTATATGCCCCCCCCTGTTTCGGCTTGCTAATTTTAGTGAGTTGAAACAGGGTATCATGTTTACCACTTCGAATTGTTAAAGAATATTGATGACAAATGCTCACAAGAAGATTTGATATGAGATCAAAAACTAATGGAGAATCATTTGGTAAGAAAGAGGACTAAATCTCAATTTCAACACAACAAAGAGTGTGAGGATTTGAGAGTTCTCTAACACAAGATGAAGGATGTACATGGAAACAAAATGCAAAGAGAAGAAAAAGAAAGGAAAAAAAAGGCATGAATACACACATTGGTGATCCATGAATTAGACAAATATAACATCTTCTAGAATAAGATAAAGAAGAGAATAAGAATGCAATACTTCCTTCTTTTGCGAGGTGAAAGTGATTCTTAATGAAGGATGACACTCCTTTTAACGCAATTAGGAGAGTGAATTCATTATAGATGTATTTTACCAAGTGCAAAAGAGGTTGTAGTCAAGGACTTACACCTCTTGTAAGAGAGAATCCTTGAACAAACAACAAATGCCTACAAGGAATAACATCAAGTAATAAAGTTAACACCATCCACAAAATAGGAAAAAGTGGATCCTTAGATAAAAATAAGGAAAGATCATTGCCTCAATGAGAAGGACTTACACAATCTTCTAGGGAGAGATTTGGACATAAGCAAAAGAAGAGATATATGAAATCACTCTTGTCCCCATAGGAACAAGAAAATTAGGCTATTATGTTGCTTCAAAAAAAAAATAAAAAAAAATATATGATTGCACTTGACATTGTACCATCATGAATGACAATGAGCCCCCAGTAAATGAGCTACCAATGTCACATAATGATGAGCAACATAATAGCCATTAATGTTATTTAAAGACATGATAGATTGAATGAGGTATTTGAATATGACATGCTAAATGCTCAACTATAAGTGAGATCAAAAACATGTATAAAATTGAAGAAGAAAAGTCACAAGAACTCTTAGAAGAGGGATGAGTGTAATTTATTAGAGCCTTATCCCTGGAGGAAAGGACTTTATGATGAATAGGAGATAAAGATTCATAAGTGGATTTAGAAATTTGAGGGGATTCATAAAGAGATTTGTTCATTGCCAAGATTTCCTTCTGAGGGGAATGAGAGTTGATAGAAGTAGAAGATGATTTAGTTGAAGTGAGATCATCATCACTACTAAATATAGCATTCACATTGAGAGATGGTCTTTTAGATGCTTTAGTGCATTTGCAGGGATTATAGCCAAGTCCAAAGGCATAATTATGAAAATTAGTCTCTAGAGGAACTTTTATCCCTTGTTCATGAGCGCCACAACCATTTCCATGATACCCATGCTTAGCAAAAATGCGAAAACCATGACCATAACGATCAGCCATTTCAGGAAGAGAAGGTGGTTTTTCATAAGACAAAGAATCAAACTCTTCATAATTAGAGGTGTGAGGAGAAGAAGTTTGAGAAGTGGCCACAAAATTATTGCTCATAGATTCAGGTAAGACTGATTGATCTCTAGTTTCTTCCTTCTTTTTACCTTTAAGATCTCTAGGAGGAACCCTATATTCACCTACAAAGGTGGGATTAAAATCAAGAGATCCCCAATCGTCTTCCACGAGAACCTTCTCAGGATCAAAAGCCTTTTCATGTGTAGACTCAAGTCCAGAAGGATCTTCTTCAGGAGCTTTAGGCTCATCCAAAGAATTTTGATTATTAGAGGGTGATGATTTATCCATAGGTATCCTGTTCAAAGAGTCATTACTAGAAGAGGAAGGCTTAGAAGAACTCCCTTTGGAAGTAGATGTTTGCAAACAAGCCTGAAGATTAGTATCGCCTATCAAGGTATATGTCTTATTGTTATAAATGAATTTAACTTGTCTATGCAATGTAGAGGGGACAGCTTGCATACTGTGAATCCAAGGTCTCCCTAATAACAAGTTGTATGTTAAATTTCCCGACATAACATGGATAGGAGTAGGCAAAGTAACAGGTCCCACTATGACGGGTAAGGTGATAATACCTAATGAAGACTTAGCCACATTATCAAAGCCTCAAATGGGATGAGAGTCAGGCTCAATAAGGGATGTATCCACATTCATCTTATGCAATAGATTAATGCTACACACATTAAGGCCAGAGCCATTATCTACCAGTGTTCGTCTTATAGCAGTGTCATTTATGATAACCACAATCATCAAGGGATCATATTGTTGTTGAATTTCACTAGTAGGCAACTCATCTTGGGTAAACACAATTTGAGCTTTAGGATTCATCACAGAGTTAACCAAAGACACTATATTACTAGATGTATTAGGTGGAGGAACATTCAAATCTTTCAAGGCATCTTGTAACATTCCATGATGAGCAGAAGAAGTTTGTATCAAATCCCAAAGAGATATCTTTGCCGGAGTAGTTTTAAGTTGTTCTATGAGATCATAGTCCTTACTAAGCATTTGTGAAATACGAGGCGCTTGAGGAAGAATAGGTTGGGAAGGAGGAAGTGAAGTGGGGATAACTGGAGGAGGACTAGGTTGCCTATTGTTTCTTGTGTTATAGGTATGAGCAACCGCATGATAACTCTCTCTAGTTAGTTGCTTAGCATACTCATAAGGGCTCCTAGAAGAATAACCTCCTTGCATAGTAATAATGGGTTTCTTAGGAGTGCAAAAAGAATCATTAGCATAACCACCTTGAACCACTAAGATAGGCTTATTTAAAGGTTGAGAATTTTGAGAAGGACAAGCACCTTGGACAGTGAAGAGAGGTTTGTTAGGTGTCTCATTCACATGTATCAAATTGATTGAGGATGGTTTAGAGGAATGAACAAAAGTGTTGGAAGAATTATTGACAGTCTTCTCTTGCACTAAAATCTTATCACGGATTAAATCAATTTTAGGAGAGAGACAAGGGGTAAGCATTGATGTTCTAGTAGGAAGAGGAAAGGTCATATCATCCTCTATCATCAAAGGATCTACATGGGGAATAAACTCTCTAGGAGAAGGATCAACACTACTCTCTAAAGTCTCACTTTTGAGAGGGAGATCTTTGAAAGAAATGTTAACCATCTTGCTTTGAACTAGGGTTTCCTTATGAGTAGAACCAAGTTGAAGAGAGGGAGATGCTTTATTTTTAGAGGGAGAATAATTGAGATTCAAGGAAGGGGAGAAACTATCAAGGGAGTTTCCAATCTTGATTTCATCCCCTTTGGCTAGGGGTAGAGAATAATCTATACCTTCTTCTAATGGTTCATCCCAAATAGTGAGGTTGTTGAAAGGAATGTTTAAAGTATTGTCAATTTCAGGAGAGGAGATAACATTGTTTATTAATTCTTCATCCTTAGGAGGGAAAGCATCAATAAATGTGTTAAACTCATCCTCTTTCCTCAAAATATGTTCAATATGATCTTTAGGGGAGAGAGAATTAAGGAAATTGCTTATTATTTCATCTTCTTTCTCTAAGGGATGCTTATGGGTAAGACAAACTTTAGGAGAAGGGTAAGCATTTATCATTAATTCATCATCTCTAGTGGGAATTTTGTTGGAAAAGGAAAGGCCATCACTAGGAAATGTAGGGATAATGTCATCTTCTTGCACACAAGGATCCTCATGAAGGGAGCATTTTTTAGGAGACACAAAGGCATCAAGGGCATCATCCCACAAAGCATGATCATATCTATTAAAAGGTTTATCTTTTGATTCAAAAGGAGATATTTCCTCATAGAGGGGATTATTGAACACAACCATGTTACTAGATTCAGTGGAAGAGTTGATAGGAATGTACCCTTGAGAGGAACCATTTGACTTATCTTTCTCATCACATCTAAATGGCATAGTAACAAGGTTTATGAGTTTTTGGTAAAATGAAGGTTTGGTATATTTAGGTTTCAAGAATTCATCTAAAGCTTCATCTAACTCATAATCATCACAAATATGATCATCTTGCAAATAAAAATCTAACATTTTGAAATTGCATAAAATTTAAACACACAATGCAAAGAAACACACTTTTTTTTTTTCTTTTTAATGAAAATGAAATGAAAACACACTAAATCTAGATCTAGATCTAACAAATGCAATGCAAGAGGAAGCAATGATAGATTCACGTCGGGTTCACCAAAATGTGTAGGGGAAAAAGCGAGACTAGGTTAACATGCCCTAATCCTACCTTTTGACACACATTACAGAATACGAAAGAGCCTAGAGATATCGCACAATTGGCTACTTCTTTTTGTGAAAGAGAGAGCCATGGGATATCTATTAGGATTTCTATTCCTTTGTTGAAATTGGAAGATCAAATGATGCAAGTTCAATCCCTAACCCCAAAGTGCAAGTATGAACTAATAACAACATTGCAGAATTGAACTTAAACAATGGAAAGCTGTAAATACAAGGATGAAATAAGAATGCAGGTGCGTACCCGGAGTTAAAATCTGACTGAAAATGTTCGGGACAGGGGCGTGGGCGCCACTGTCCTGATTCTGCCCCTAAAACTGCTCCGGAAACTGCTGTTTTTGCACTTTGGAAAAAGCTGTCAAAAATGCTGAAAATGCTGTCAGACCAGGGCGCCCAGCGCCCCTGTCTCGGGGACCAGGGTGCCCAGAAGGGACCAGGGCACCCAGCGCCCCCGTCCTGGCAGGACCAGGGCGCCCCACGCCCCTGTCCTGGTCTTTTTCTCTGAAATTTGGTGGGAAGGTCGGTCTCAGTCTGCTTCTCCCAGATCTGCAACCTGCGGCGTCGTCCGAGTCTCGAAACCTGTACTTATATCTGAAAAGGTGTTTGGGCAGCTATATAGGGTTTTGCCTTAGTCAAACCCCCGCTTCGGTGATTTCCACCTCCACGAATAGCCAAGTTGTATTGTAAAATGTATTGTGTGTGCAGACCTAGTGTGTGTGCAAGGTCCTTAAATGCAAGAAAGCAAACTAGAGCAACCTAGAAAGTAAACCCTAATTGCTTGTAAATGATAATGTAAATGCTCTAAATCAAGATGCAAAGTGATCTAAAGCATGAATAAAGGATATATTGAAGCTTATGCAAAGACATGAAAACAACATGAAATCATACCCAACCCTCAAGGGAGGAGTACAAGCCAATCTTCAGTCGGTAATTTCCTATTGTTCTTCAATGTCTTCCAAGCCCTAAGTGGATGAATGAATTTGATAAGTGCTTGATAGAAGGATGTTGAATGTTGTTGAAGTCTTCAAAGATCTGCTCTTTCGCTGCATAGAAGGTCCTTGAAAGCCCAAAAATCGGATCCTTTCCAATGAGGAAAGAGAGCTTTTATGTATGAAACCCTAGGTTGTAAATTCGTATTTTGGCCGACCTAGAGATTGAATGTCCCGCCAATTTCTTGGGGTTAAGCTTTATTTTATGATTGGATCGTGCTCCCAAAATTTCGAGAAAAATGTCCGGGACCATGTTGCACGGGCGCCATGGTCCCGACAACTTTTCACCAAATTTTCAGGGCCGTCAGATATGATGATTTTAGAGAGAATCCCGAAGTTACAGGTGATTTCGAGATGTTTTGACCCCCGAAATCAAGCCCCCAAGTTCAAAATAGGACCTAATTAGGGTTTTTGATTAAATGATGTATTGGAAGAATAAAATGAAAGGGGCACACTTTAATGAAAGGGCCCAACTTTATGATATGGGAGATGATAAAATAGGACCTTAGACCTAATTAATTTAATTAATTAAGTGCTAAAGGGGAAATGCAATGCAAAATGCAAAATGCACCAAGGCGGGTGCTAAACTAGCTGTGAAATTGTACCACCCTAGCAAGTGTGTACAATTTACGACGCTACAGAGATTTATTCAAATAATTGAATTTATTTTAAATTCAATTTAGTATTGGAATATATCTAGAACTTGACTTTGATTTTCAATTCGATTTTTGAAATCATGCACATGTGATTGAATTTAGAAGAAATTAGAAGAATTCAAAATTAGAATTTGGGGATTTGGAAATGGAATTAGAAGAATTAATTAGCTAATTAAATAATTTAAAGAAACTATTTAATTATTTTAAAAATAGAATTTAATTAAATAATAAAGATTATTTAAATTAAAGGATTAAATCACAATCAATTAAATAATAAATATTAGATTAATATTTGGAAAAGGGTTGAATGATTAATTGATTAGAGATAGAAATTGAAAATGAATTTATTTAAATAATAAAGATTATTTAAATTGGGGAATTAATCAAAATTAATTAAATAATAAATATTCAATTAACATTAGAAAATGGTTAAAATGATTAAATGATGAAAGAATAAGAAATAGAAATAATTAGTAAGATGGTGAGGAAATATGAAATTAGAAGAATATGATTAATTAACTTAATTAAAGAATTAAAGAATTATCTAATCAATTAGATGAATAATTAGTACATGATCAATGAGAGATTTTTAGGTGTCTACAACTGCCTTGGCTACACACCTACATATGAAAGATGGATCACTACTATATGTGTCAATGGGTGGAAAATTTGCAAATGGGATCAGATGCAAATTGACACAAGAAGACATAAGTTATAGTAAGGTGCTCTAGTAGTGATGATGGACCGGTACAAGAAACCGTTATGAGAAGGATGTTACCGGTATGAATGCTAATAGGTGGTACAGGTTATGTAAGACAATGAGGTCTAGGATCATTGCATTAGACTCTATAGCATGGAATGAGGAGTTTATGTCTCAAGTGGTGTTGATGAAGACCTAAATGACATATGTTGGCCTGGTTGTTGATCATGTATGCATGCATCCTTTATGGGCTAACCGGTTAAATTTATGGCATGATGATGATATTGTATGGCATTGTGTACATTTAGGATCATGCCATAGGTTGTGGTAGATATAATGGAGCTAATAGATCATTAGATTGATCACATATGCACAACTCAACCAATATATGGTAAAGATTGGAGCTCTAGTTTTTGGACCTAACCAACAATATGAACCTGAGATGCATGACTCAAAGGGAGTTGACAACCATGTTTTTTGACTAGTATCAGACTTGCTAGACACAGAGGGTGTGCAAGTGTCTATGGATATACTGATATGTTTGTGTCTTTGGAGGCATCCGAGATTGTGAGATATTTCAATGCCTACTCAATTGAAATTACAATTGGATCTTCGGTAGTGTTGCTTTCTAAGAGGAAAAGTTACCTACACAAGAGAACATGCATTTGGTATCAAAAGAGATACAATTGGTATAAGTGTTAGCCTCAACACTTGATATCAACATTTCAGGGTCAGAATGGCTTCTACATATCAAGGGGAGATGATGCAATTTGACTGGCAGGTATGTTGTATTCACTGACACATGGGCCTTCAATTGGTTTCAGTCTTGCATATGCATTAGGGTTCCAGTTTGTATATACACTTGGTTGTTGAGAAATTGGTGTCAGTTGATGGTTGAGCCATCCATTTCAAATGTTGTGATTTGAGAGGATGCAAAGTATGAAGGTTAGAGGAGAAAATGATCTGGTTAGAGCTAAAGGGGAGAAAAATCTATGTCAGTGCTTGGTAGACACAAGGAGGAGAAAAACCCTGACAGTGCCCTTTGCCATTGTTGTCAAAGGGGGAGAGAGATTCTGTAGTATGCCGCATACTACAGAAGTGAGAAACCATGGATCACACAAAGGGGGAGAAAGATTTTGCAGTATGTCGGATACTACATGTGTTCACATAAATGCCAAAGGGAGATATTATTGTCATTGTGTTGTCATTGATGTCAACTGGTATACCATGTTACTGGTATAGAAGGACAACCGATATGGAAAATAGTTGATGAGTCATTAATGTCAACTAGTCTAGAAGGTTACCGATATAGTCTATCACCGGTAAGGAGAGGATGTCAACTAGTAAGTGATGTGTTGACAGTGTATGGCTGCTAATCGGTGAGCATGTATAAGCATGGAGAAGATAAATGAACAAAGTGAGTGGTTGCTAATCGAAAAGCATATGACTAGTGTACAAGCAGGGAGAGCAAGATGATTAGACATTGATTGTGATGAAGAGGCATAATGTTATCAAGAATCACATCAACAATGGAGGTGAAGTATGTGCAGGCCACCTGTATGCCATTAGATGTCAATCTGCAGGACTCCCACCAGATAAAGATGCAGTCACCGGATGAAGAGGATATCACCAAATGAAGAGACAACTAACATTGAGTGTGCCCAAACTAGATCACTTGTGTTTGTTTGAAGATACGCTGCTCAAATAGGGAAGCCACATTGGTGTAATGTAGGATGTAGATGACAAGAATCCACTCCCTCCAGTAAGTGGAACTTATCTCAACATACGCATGGAATGCATCATATCCCTATGAGAGAAGGAAGTTAGAGGAAGCAAAGGCAGGTGATTGGATGCATAGACCGAATGATCATTGTGGATGGTGAGGAAGCCCCTTGAGTTTGAGATCAGAGATGTGCTACCGGGATAGAGAAGGAAGAGAAAAGAAGTGATGGGTTTATCACTTTGACAAACAGGTTGACATAATGTCTAGGCTAATGATGAAGAAGGCAAGGTTGAGCAGTTGTAGATAGAGAGTGCAACCGATATGCAGATGCCTTAGATGGAAACAGTTGAAGGTTGATGAAATGGTGTCATCAAGGTGCCTACTGGTAAGCATGTGAACTGGTAAGAGAGCAAAAAGGCTAAGTGATGTGCTCCTACCTGATGAAGATGCGCATGTAGTGGATTGATATGTTTGGCAACCGGCAAAGGTGTTCCACTAGAAGAGCTACCAAGTGCAGGCTTGAAGATTGAACAGTTAGGGTATAACTGATAGGGTTAGAGAATTAGTCGATGAAGAATCCATATTGTGTGTTGGTTGGTGACAAAGTCTTAACTGACATGGTGACCAAGATGAGGTGCATGCCGATGATAATGACATGTAGGACATAGGTGTCATGCATGCAGTGGTTGGTGAAGTGTGAGTCAGTGAGGTAGGTGTCAATTGAGTCTATATTTATGGTCAACCCCAAAAATCATGGGAGTGTTGCAGGGGTTTGCGGCTTGAGATCAAATGAATAGGAGAGATCTAGGATGCACTGATCAAGCATATCAGAGTTGGTAAAGGAAACCACATCATGCATGATAATCGACAAAATACAAGGATGACATATCAGGATGTAGGTTGCCATGTTTGCTAAATATGGAAGGAATGACAATGGTGGTGTTGATTGATGTGGTGCAGATCATCAATCAAGGTGATCAGATTTGATGAGATCTAATTGGATTTAGTTTTCCTTGAGGTCGATGAAGAAACCCTAACTGGCTGAAGTTTGAATTGGTTTTTTGTGGGAAGACTTGTTTATAAATATGCAAGTCTAAATCAATGATAGTGTTGTTGCTAAATGATAGAGTGTTTCTGCATGTGAGAGAATAAATCAATCAAGTGCTCAACAAGTATCAGAGGAGAGACCGTGTTAGAGAGAATCGGGTTGAAGAGTTCAATCGGTAAGAGTGAGGCATCCGGTAGTCTGCCAATGAGTCTGCGAGAGGAGTATACCAATAGTGACTAAATTGACAAAGAGGAGCTATAGAATATTGTAGAGAAAAGAAGAGAGAATCGACAGAGAGCTGAACCGACAGAGAACAGAATCAACAAAGAAAAAGAAGAGACTGAACCGGTGAAGGTGCAACAAAGAGTAAGTTGCATTAGGAGATAGGGTTGCAGCTGAGAGGTGAGAAAAGAACCGACAAAGAAGAAGAATAAAAGGCTGAACTGATAAGGTTGCAACAGTGAGAGGGTTGGAAGAGAACCGACAGTGAATTGGATAGAGGATTCGGTGAAGAAATTTGCAGAAGAGTTACAAAGTTCATTTATAACAAGGCTATTACTTTTGTAATTGATTATGTTCATTGAAGATCACTGAGTTGGAGCTCAGTGCAGGGGTCGGTGCTCTTTGGATTGGTTCCCTAAATCAAGGGTTGGTGCTCCTTGGTTTGGTGCCCTAAATCAGGGGTTGGTGCTCCTTGCGTTGGTGCCCTAAACATTGTAATGAGATTTCCTTTGTGAGGCTGGATTGGAGTAGTAGACTCCAACAACATTTCTCATAGAGGTTTTTCCCATCTTGGGTTTTCCTCGTACATCTGGTGTTATGTGATGTCCCTTTCATGTGTGATTGTATTTGTGTTAGTCTCCTATCTAATCAATAAGTCTTCTTTTTGTTAGATCTGTTAACCAGTATACACACATAGTATAGAAAAGGTAAAAGTTTGTAAATCACTGATTCACCCCCACTCTCAGTGGCACATTGTGTCTAAGACAATGGCTTTAACACATATACTATTAACCTTGTCACTGTAATATTGTTACTCACCCATTGAGGCTTCTCATTGACTCTCTTCACTATAGATTACAACTTGTCTTCTTTATGACAATAATTATCTCTCTTTTAATGAGATGTCATGACTATCCTTTGGTCTTCTTACTATATTTTCCTATTTGTCTACTCCCTTCAAAGTCCGTCACTCCTCTATCATTGTGATTTAACAGTGATATCCCCTTTGATAGTTTTGAAACAAGAAAATAAATAATGCCCAACAACTTTTAAAATATTTTTTGCTCATTGTATTAGGATTAATTTTTTATCCTTTAGTCCAGGGCTACTATTAAGTGCATATGTTTTGTATTGTGCTCCTATGTTGATGAACTATTATAACTGCATATGTTGAAGCATATCTAGATCATTGATTTGACAGTTCTATTTGTGCAGACCCATTATACCTCCTTCTTTAGACTTTGTGCATTGGTCTGAGTTCTTTTGAATACATTTCCATATTACATCTACCTTTATACAAGACTTTGATAGGGAGTGTGCATGAACATGCATGATGCATTGGACAAAAACCCTTCATTACTATTGTATGATCCCCTTTTGAGCTCCAAAATAGCCTAGCCACTATGAATTGCCAGATGCAACTTCCTCTTTATGCAAAGACTTCCTAAAAGCTTGGGTGTCTGCTTGTTTGATGAGTTGAATCTGTGTACAAGACCTTGCATGGGAAGGAATTCATTTTCATGATGAGGGCAGGAGATTGTAACATAACCGTTTGTGAAAGACCTAAGGAAGCATGAAAAAAGATTTTTTAAGTTTTACCTTTCCCTCCCATTTCTTGGTATACTCAACTTCGAGTTATATGTGGAATAAGGCCTTTTTGAGATGTTGCTTTTCTTTTTTAGCCTTTTCCATTAAAGAGGGACTTCAAATATTTACAACTTTTTTAAATTTTTTTTATTAAATCAAATAAATTTGATTTAATAATTTACCTTATTTCACATTCATTTGAAACCTTTCAAACCTCTTTTATAGAAGACCTAGAATTAACCAAAAGGCTATTTTTGGCTTTTTCATACCAAAAGGCAAAAAATAGGTGACACTTCTTCCAAACAAAATGAACTTTGAAGGGTCAATGTTCAATCCTCAAAACCCGAAACACTTAGAATTTTTTAATGATGAAGAGAAGGTTTTTGGGGTCAGGGGTCAGGGTTGTACAATACCTTGTTTGTACACCTAATTAACTTCACAAGGTCTGTAAGCTTGATCCTTAAGGCCCGAAATAATTAGACCAATTTCTTTTTAATACACAGTTTAGCTTTCAATGAATCAACTAAAAAGTATGAGCAATAACATGACAAAAAATCTTCTTTTGAAGCCATCCTTGTCTGGGTCCGTCTTCCTAGGTTACCAATGGAATATTGGAATGAAGATGTTTTAAAGGGGATAGCTAGTTCTTTTGGGGAGATTCTTTCCATTTACCCTATGACTGCTGCAAGGAAAAGGCTAGTGTATGCCAGAATATCTGTTGGAATCCTTCAATCTAAGGATATGCCTACATCTATTGATATTGTGTCAAAACTTGGAACATGGGAGTAGAATGTAGATTTTGAGACTTTAAAGTTTGTTTGCTTTAATTGCAAAGAGTCAAGTCACTGGGATAAATAATGTCCTTCTCGAGACTAGAACAAAGTGGTGAAAACTAGTGAAGGAAACAAATTTTTGGAGAGCTAAAACTAAGGAAGGTGAAAGCATCTCTAATATGTTGGGTTCATCCTCAAGGATCACTTTAGATGAGCATAAAAGTGGTGAGGAACAAAATATTTTCAGTAATCTCAATAACCCTCAGAATAAGGATCTAACCATGGAAGAAAGGAAGCTTGAATCTCAAAGGAGCTTCCTTTACCTGGACCAAAAGGTGGGCTAGTAATGATCTTATTTAGGTTAGACTTGATCATGCTCTTATTTATAATGGTCATTTTTTTCAATATGTTTGCACTCTAAATTCTCTCTCAAGAGTTGGGTCTGATTCTTACCCTCTTAGTTTTCAAGTGGAACCCATGTTGAGGAAGAAGAATCCCCCTTTCTATTTTGAGAGAATGTGGATCCAACACTCACAGATAAAAGCTAAAATTTTGGAATGGTGGAGGATTAAAGTTGAAGCTACCACCATGTTTTGTGTTGCTAAAAATCTTGGAATGATCAAATCTAACATCAGAAAATGGAACAAAGAGTGTTTTGGAAATATTTTTCAAACTAAATCTACTATTCAACTAGATTTATAAGATATTCAGGACAAAATTCAAAAGGAGGGTTATATTGGGGATTATTAGTTAAATAAAATGAGATCCTCACTCAATACCATGATATCATTTCTAAAGAGGAGTTTTGAAAACATAGATCTAGATCTATTTGGCTAGCCTCTAGGGATAAGAACACTAGATTTTTTCATATGTCAACTCTTAAACATAGAGCTTCTAATAGAATCTCCTAGATTCAAGGAATGGGACAGTTTTTGAAAATGAAGATACTATTAAAAAATTTTCTAGATGAGGCCAAATAGAAGAATTTCATTGAAGCCATCCCTAGACTAGCAAATGAAGCCTATAACAAACATCTAATAACTATTCCTTCCCTTCAGGAAATCAATAAAGTGGTCTTCTCATTTGAAGGAAATAAGGAACCAGGTCCTGATGGATTTCCTATGTTCTTCTTTTAGGTGTTTTGGGAGATTGTGGGGGAAGATGTGGGTAATGCGGTTAAGGAGTTTTTTGGCTCTAGAAGATTTATAAAGGAGATAAATTCTACTTTCATCATGCTTATTTTGAAATTTCTAGGAGTAGATTTGTTTGAGGCTTTCCGCCCCATCAGTCTCTATAATTACCTCTACAAAATCTTCTCAAAAGTTTTGAGTTTAAGATTATTGGAGGTGGTCCCTCATTTCATTGCTGCTCAACATAATGGTTTTGTACCTGGTCATTAGATTTTGGACTTCGTCATCATTGTTCATGAGAATATCCATTCTCTTGAGAACTCCAACCTCCAAGGCTTCTTGCTCAAACTTGATGTATCTAAGGCTTATGATCGGGTTGATTAGAACTTCCTTATTAAGGTTCTAGCTACTTATGGATTCTATAGTAAATTTATTGATTTGATTTGAACTCATTTCTACTTCCAAATCTGTGGTGATCATCAATGGGACCCCTTCAAATTTATTTGAAGTCTCGAGTGGCCTTAGTCAAGGAGATCCTTTATCTCCTATCCTCTTCACTCTGGTGGCAGAGACTTTTGGAAGATATATGCTCAAAATATTTAGGAATAGAGTTTTAAAAGGGCTTAAACCTTCGTCAGACATGCTTGTATGCTCACACTAGCAATTCATGGATGACACCATTATTGTGGGGGAAGCTTTAGTGGGGGAAGCATTCTCACTAACAAAAATATTGGCGAATTATGTTAAGGCTTTAGGACAATGTATAAATTATTCTAAAATCTCTCTTTACTTCATTAATATTCCTAAAACTTGACAAAGAAATATCTCTAAAATTTTAGGCTACTCAATTGGAAAGTTACTTGCTATTTATTTAGGACTTCCTCTCTATTCTAAAGTGCTTGATTCTTTCTGGATTTCTTTGATTGATAAATTTCATAAAAAAATGGTAGGATGGAAGGGGGCTTTGTTGAGTCGGGCTGGAAAAGTTCAACTTTTAAAAGTGACCCTCCAAAATATTTTTAATTTATGCTCTCGGCTTGTTTAAAATTCCTACCAAATATGTTGAAGAAATTAAAATCATTCATAAGAAGTTTATCTGGTCTAGAGTTGAAGAAAAAAAGAGAATTCCTTTTGTGGCATGGGATTCTGATTGCAAATCTAAAAATGGGGTGGTTTGGGTCTACGAAGTATTTTGAATTTCAATAATGCCCTCCTTCCTAAGAAGATTTGGAGAATCTTTAATTTGAAAGGGGAATGGAATGTTATTTGGAGAAGGAAATATCTTCAAAATAATGATTCAATTCATAAATTTATCACTGCCAATGATATTCCTTCCAGTTCAACTCTTTGGAATTTCACAGTGCAAGTGAGGTCCATTGTGAAGACTGGAGTTAGATGAAAACTAGGGTCTGGTAGGGGAGTTATGTTCTGGGAAGATAGTTGGATTGGCCATGGACCGCTCTGCAACCATACAACTTTTAGTATGTATATGGAAAGATGTAAAGTCGGGCTTGGAATTTGGGTAGCTGACTGCTTCAATGATAACAAGTGGGTTAATCTAGGTATAATTAACACTGAACTCCTCTATGCTTAGCGAGAATGTAGAAGATCAGATAGTTTGGAAGTGCTCCCCTTTGAGATATTTTTTAGTTGCTTCATCCCTGGCCTTTCAATTTGAGAATCATCACCCCCCGTTGGGATGGTGTTTGGTCTAAAGCTCTTATTCCAAAGATCAATATATTTTTTTGGATCCTAATGCAGAACAAAATTTTGACTATTGATAATCTGTGTAAAAAAGGCTTCTAACTCACTAATAGATGCTTCCTCTACATGAAGGAGGTTGAATCTATCCATCACTTATTATTGCATTGTGATTTCACTTTTGAAGTTTTGGGGTCTCTTTTGCAACTATGGAATGTGGATTGGGTTTTCCCTTCCTCTATTGTGGAGCTCCTTACTCGATGGAGAGTGTTGACTGCCAATCATTTCTTGAAGCTTCTTTGGTCTTTATCTTTCTCTCATTTGGCCTAGGGTCTTTAGAAAGAACATAACAATAGAATCTTTAGGAATTTTGCCCCTCCCCCTACAATTGTTTTCGATGAAATTCAAAGAGCTATCATTGAGAAATTTCTCTCTGCTAGGGTTAATCAAAAGTTCAAGGTGAATAATGTCTCTTCTTTTGGTGCTAATTTTTCCTCTAGATGGAACATAAGGTTGGATTATCCTATTGATCCCATATATTGGTTAATTCCCCTTGGGATTATGCTCATTTGACACTTCCTTTGACTAGATGGGTCAAAGTTAACTTTGATGGGGTGGCCAAGGGAAACCTAGGGCCGACTGGGTGTGGGGGAGTGATTAAGGATGAAAATGGTAGGATTTTATCAGTGGTGGCACTCCCCTTAGGATACCAGACAAACCATCTTGTTGAAGTTGTGGCTACCTATCATGGGTTATTGTTGGCTAAAAAATCAATGCTAATTTAGTCTGGCTTGAGGAGCACTCTAACAACATTATCTAATGAATATTGGGAAAACAAAAACCTTATTGGAACATTAAAAGTTGGATTGAGAAAGCTAGGGATATATTAAAATCATTTCAAAACTTTAATATCTCCCATGCTATCGTGAAGCTAATGGGTTGGCTAACCACTTTGCTAATTTGTGAGTTAGGAGCAATGATGAAAAAGTATGGGGGATTGGTGATAGGCTATCAGTCGAAATTAAGGCCTTGATGCTATATGATTTGGCCTAGATGAAACAAGCTATACCATTAAATGATCATGTCATGCTTTAATATGATCTCAAATTTTAATGATTAAGCATGTCATTCTTGTGTTATTTATAGCTATGTCATGTACACTTTCTGGGTATTTTGTGGCTCTTTTTGGAATTGCCCTACCCTATGCACTAGTGCCATTGTTGACACCATGGGGGGAGAAACGAAAAGGGTTGAACCCTTAAACTATGAAGAGCTTAGGAAGAATAAAATAATATGGTGTATTCTAGATCGTGGCGGTCTTACTTCTTTTATTAAAAGATTGCATGGAGCTCATTTTAATGTCACAAAGAAATTCACCAAGGTTTGAAGTATGTGAAAATAAAAATAGAGGGCAGAAAGGTGGAAATTGATGAGAAGCTAATTGCTAAGGTCATTGGTCTATCAATGGAAGGCTATGGAGATAGGAGAATTTCTAATGTCGTCAAAATATTTCCCAAAAATGAGAAGGAGATTGCAAAGTTGGCCAAAGTGGATAAAAGAAGTTACAACATGGGTAACATCAAATCTATATGGTGCTTTGATCTTTTTTATTTTGATGAAACATGTTACCATTGATGGTAGATACAATAGGGCCTATGGGCATCATTTTGTTTTTCTTAATCACTTTAGGCACAATGTGAAGATTTATTTCCCCCTTTTTAATGACATCCATCAATGCCAGCATTAAGGACCATAGAAATAACAAAAAAATCCCTGTCCTTCATGGGGGTTTTCTTTTCCTTATCCATGAACATATCAAAACCCTACCCTCTCCTTCGACTAGGGTTCCCAAAGGTTCTAGTGAGTCTGAGGAAGACAATCATGTTAGACTTTCCTTTGATGAGGAAGAGTGGAATATGGGTATGGAAGACTCTGAATCTAGTTTGGAGTCTTCTTTGAAGATTGGTCATAAAGCTAAATTAGATAGAGCTACCCCTTCTTCTACTTCAAATTCTGATTCTTAGCCCTCCCACAACTTCATTCCAGATAAGCTTGTCCTGACCCCTTCCAGAAGTGATAGACGCCCCTTCTCGAAGGATCTCAACACTAACTCCTCTTTTCTCAGTCTAGATAGGGAGAACCCCAATGATGTCATGTCCATGGCCCATGATGCTACTGTAGATAACTTTAGGATGTTTAAATGGGATTTTCATGAAATTAAGGACATCAATGTGAAACTTTAGGCAAATAACAACAAACAAGATATCCAAGATACAAAACAATGGATGGTGGACCAGAGAAAGTCAATTGTGGATTCCATGCAAAAAAATGGTGGGTCTGGTAAGTGGGATGAAGAAAGACTATGATAGTATAATTTCATAGCTGGAGGATAAATTCAAGAAATATTTTGAGGGTAGATTGAGTCAGATGGAGAACAAGTTCTAGAAAGTCAATGAAAATCAATGGTCTAAAAGCAATTTTTGGCACAATGTACATTTATCTCACAAAATACAAAGAGGGCTATTAGATTATTTTAAATTAATGGGAGAAAATAAATAAAGTAGAGTCTACCACTTAAACTCATTAATGATTTACACCTTCAAGCCTCTACTTTTCTATTAAAAAGCTATTTTTTAAAATGAAAGGATTTGCAATAGTAATTAATGCATGCTCTTATTATTTTTCAATATTTGCCAATATTTTCTACCAAAAAAATTGATATAAAAAAATTCGCCAATAAAATCAATATTTTTCATTAAAAAAAGGAAAGATTTGTCAATAAAAGTTATTATTTTCTTTTAAAAAAAATAAATATTCATCAAGATTTTATACAATTTTTTGAGAGGGGGTTTCTTAAAATTTTCATTGCCACCAACCAAGAAATTTAGGAGCTTAAGAAAATTGCTCTAAACATGACTCAACTGGAAACCGAGTTTACGAAGGCCCTACATAAATTGTACTAGCTTCTTCCTTTCTATTGTTTCTTTGCTAGCTTTTTGTTTTTTGCTGGTCTTTTGTTGTCTCTAGGCTACAATTTTAATGTTTTACTAAAGGCAACTTTTTGATGTAGATCTTTGTTAAAGGTTTTCAGTTCCCTTCGAAACCTGTTTGTTCCCTAATTAAAAACGTGACAAAGAATCCACCAACCAAGATTGGTCTTCTATCCTTTGGACTCTAACAGTGGTAACCATGGCACCAAATCACATGGTATCAAAAGATTCACTCCCTCTATGCTAGGAGATAGTCACACTGGCCAAAAACCACACTCACACCAAACACATAGAGAAAGGACTTACATACACCCCATACACAATGTATAACACTCATACACTTCATGAAGAGAAATTGTCAATAAAATCAAATAGAAAAAAAGATTTCCCATTGGGCATGAACAACAATGACACAAAACCAGACACTCACATTGGCAACACTCACCAATAGAGGAAAGAAATACATCATAATTGGGCATGATCACTAGTGGCATAAACCAACCACTCACATATGCAACACACATGGGGAGAAATAATAAGCAAATCCAAGCATAAAGAATACATGACATCTAAGAATGCAAGAATAAAGTCAAAACCATTAGGAAAGGAACAATACAATTTTCAAGTGGCACTCAAACTACACTAGGACTAGATGATACAATGCTAGTTGATGAGTGTCACCATGGAGCATAATGCATAGCTATCACATGGAACCAAATACCCTCTCATATGAAAAAGGATGCTTGATCATACAAGTACCTTTCTTCTATAGCGATCTTGTCTTCCCAAGTCATCCTTAGACTTTATAAGCACCCAGGCATGCAAAGGGCAGCTAATGTTTCATTAGTTTTCACTTGATTAATTGACTCCCACACACAATAACCATACACAATCACTTTGGGTTGTGGTCATGTTAGGAGCCACTCCCATAACCCTCTCTAATACCTACATCCTAGTCTCACACATTCACCACTGAATGTAGAATTAAGATCCAAAATCATCAATTCAAAAGATACAAATTTCTCAATTTCACTATTATTTACCACATAGCATAAATTTCTCAAATACCAATATCCATAAGAAATGAGATCAAAATTGATCCAAATAAAAAAATACGCATGACAATATATCATAACACATTACAATCCATCAAAATTTGACACAAAATTCACTTTTTAAACGTTTTCCAACATTTGTCAAAAATTGGTGAATAGTACCAACCTCCATTAAAACAACTTGAAAATTCATAAAAATTCAAAAAATCTAAGAATATCCTTTTGATCCTTAGGTTCCCAACACCACTCTTTTAACATATTATTGGCATTTTCATCATTCAGTGAGAATGTGGGCGTGATAATAGTATAAAATAGAAAGTTCCCAAAATTTTCTCACAATAAATAATCTACTCATCCAAATGAATTGGTTTAAACAAAGAAAATGCATCTTTCAATGATACATATACTCTACAAGCAACTAGAAATTAAAAAAATGAGAAGTAGGGGAGAAATAAATTTCCTACCTCATGATTGCTCCAAAATTGAAAATACAAAAACTCCAAGATGCCAAACAAGAGCCCAAATCCATGGAGCAACATAAAATCCTTCCCATTCCAATCCCATTGCAAAAAATCTCATAAAATTCCATACAAAAATGACTTTTCAATTCAATTCAAAATTTCAAACTTAAAGAAGGTTTGATACTCTCAAAAACTTTGAAATTGATTATGTCAAATGAGCACTTTTTTCCCTCATAAAACCTAGTTGAATTTTTAAAAATAAAATAATAAGATAAATAAATATTTGAATAAAACTTCAATTCTCACATTCATAAACGCGCCCAAATGAAACCCATATTAAAATGAGCATAATTAAGCTCCATAAAAATATTCTCAGAACATTAAATAATCATTAAACCAGCAAAATCATGTCATCATTAAATAATTAATAATTAAAACTTAAATTCCCAAAAAATCCAAGTTTACACCCAATAATAAATTGCAAGCAAAATGAGTACAAATAAGGCATAATGAAATCCTTAAAACATTAAATAACTATTAAAAACCCATAAAACCCATTTCAACATTAAATTTAATGAAAAACATAAAATGACATTAATGTCCAAACACTCTTTATGAGTCAATCACATAGGGAATTAGAGTTTTTCAAAACATTACAAACATGGTATCTAGGGTATAGTAATGTCATACCATGAGAAATAATACTTTAATTGAGCATGACAGTTTAGGGCTATTAGACTAGTGTGACATCTCATAATTATCGTTGAGGTACTCTTAGACTTGCACAACCAAGTGAAGTCGATATTGTTGAACACACCCCAAGATTGAGAGGGGGTGTGAATAATTCTTGAACAAATATTAAAACTTTATGGCTCAAATCAAATTCAACATCAAACCTTAATCTAATTAGCAGCAAAGAAAGAAAAGAAATGAATACTCATTCATAAGAGAATACTATATTTATGTTAAAAACTAGTGAGAGTTAAATCGCACTATATAAACAGTATTACAATTTCTTTAAGGGCTCACTACCCAAAGAATCTCATTTCTCTATAAGGACTTGCAAATTGAGGATCACTTCCTTGGGGGAAGATACAAAGGACTTTATAGGGAGACTCACTATCTCCGAGCAAGATAAATAAATATATGAGTTACAATGAATAAGCCTTTAGCAACACCACATCCAACAATCTCCTTTAAATGCAAGTTCTCTTGACTCACTACCTCAAACAACCATTAGGCTATTTAGTTCCAATACTTCCACTACACACACATATTGTTTCACATTCACATCTTTCACATTCCACACACAAGCACCCACTCTGCAATTGACTTGATCTTCTTTATATACAATGCACACCATCTTAAGGCATTAATTAGGCCAGCTAGAATAGGGGACAAGAAGTAATCCCACAAGTCTAGCCCCAAAAACATAATTATAGTGAAAGAGATCCTATCCAAGAGATAGAGAGGACCTATAATCATCTTAATACATCTTCTAATATAGTCCCAAACATCACACATGTTGCCACACATCCTCCAAGGTCAACATCAAGGTAGCATGTAGAAAAAATATTTAGCACATAACCAATCAGCCCAAAAACACGACCTCTAAATGAATTCTCACAAAGTAGATCCTCACAAGCTATAATAGGACCCAAACACAACTCAACACATCTTCCAATATTGACAAAGACCCACAAAGATGCACCACAAGCAAGAGAACAAGCCCTATCAGCCAAATAGTTGTCAATCACTCTAAAGACCAACACCAAACCAAATGCAACACAAATAGACCATCCAACATCATTTGGATCACATAGAGGCATTCCATGAACCCTCAAAAACATCCTCATATACTTCTCCCACATTGTCAAGCCAAAAATAGTTGGAAAAAGAAAACCGATACAAAATTCTTCAATACTAGACTGCTAAGAAACACATTCATGAGACAAATATTGGTAGACATACTTACAAAACATTTCATCACTTGAAATCTGAACTGATACATCACACAAATTATAAGTATGTCTTCCAAGTCGCAATAATAGAAATATCAATACAAAGAAATGTAGAGCATTCTTTGGACTAGTCCTAACCAATCAACACAATACCAACATATTGACATCACCTGAGATATCAATTGCAACATTAGGGACATGAAAGGATAGAAGTGCAAAATCCATAGAGCATAGACAATGTTATATCCAAGACCACAAGACAATATCCGCAAATGCAGAGTATTCTTCTAGACTATCTTCAACAAACTTCTATTGCAATTTCTCACTATCAACAATGTTTAACAACTCCTTGCTCCCCCTAGGAGCAACAACTAGATAGCATCCTACTCCCCTTGAAGAGTAGACCGAATCAATCTAGGAGACCAAAGATATACCTTGCAATTTTCTACCACCTTTAGCGTTACTCTATTTCTTACATATTCTAACATCTACAATACCACCTGCATCATTCTCTCTTTGTTTCAATTAGGAGCTTGCCCCAAACAGGGGCATAGTTGCCTCTAACTTTCTTCCTTTCCTCAATTATCAACTTAATGCAACTCTTAACACAACCTAAATAGTTTTCTTCTCAAGAATCCTAAAAAATTAGGGGGACGAAATATATACAATGAATAACTCCTCCTGACTCTATGATTTATTTTCAATGTTCGGAAGACTCTTCTGCACTAGGTAGAAGCTCAAATCCTTTTATTACCTCATTTCATTTTTTCCACATCTCCTCCATCTTCTTCTTTTATGGAGCAAAATACCTCATAGTCTCCTCTCGCAGAACCTTGCAATGCATCCTAGTTTATTACAATTATGACAAGTAATACCATTTCTCCTTGCATTAGACCTACACTCAACAACCCTATGATTGGAATTGTTGCATGTGTAGGAGTACCTGTTGAATCTAAATTTTTCTTTGGAACAAACAGCCTTATGGGAAATTCAGTGCTGGGGAACCAATTTGCACAGGAAACATTGAATGACCTCTGGGATTGAGAAGCTGGCTCTTCCTTGGGTTTCAAGGAAAGGGGACAGAAACAAATACTTTTTAAAAGAAACACTAAAATACTTGGGCGATATGCCAGATCAGTAAGAGATAATGAACCAACAGAAGTTAAGAAGTGTATAACTTCTATAAGTCCATTCAACCATCTATCAGTTCGGATCAAGAACAATAATCAAAAGCCACAACCAGATTTACTTGAAAAACATATGGAAATATTCATCATGCATCCATCAGATAACAAGTATAGAAACATAGTTTAATTAGTGAAGTCTTGGATAGAAATATTCCCAAAGTTATCAAAATTTTCAATACAATGGCATAGAAAATACCATTAATAGCATACTAAAAGAGGCATCTTAAAGGTTGTAGGCACAATTTGAATAATCTTCTTCTAGCAAGACCAAAATAGTTTTTTAAAGGCTAAAACAAAAGAAAACTCCTACTTCACAAACTGGACTGTTCTTCTTTCTTTTCAAGTTTTGAACCCCCTTACACAAGGGAAAAAACCGCATTTAAAGAGATCCTCGCTTCTGAAAATAGTTCCCTAAAATGCCAAAATGGCACAATGCCTTCATAACAGAAAACATGTGTGTCGCTATGGAGGCTGTACCCAGCAAAACAAAACGTGAAATTCCACTTTTTGCCTGCAACAGTCTGTAGGTTACCATGAACTGAAAAGATTCTGCTAACCGCGAATGGGCTACGGAAAAAGACATAACCACAAGAAACCATTTGCATATTGCGTTAATGAGTGGGCCCACCAAAAACAGTTAGCACACATTGCCATTTGTAAGCCCCATGCTACTTCAAAAACTAGACACCAAATATGAACCAAGGGAGCAACGTCGTGCTACCAAGTATCCTACACACTCTGCCTTGCTGGCTAAAAGGCGATAATAAACGGGCCCACCGAAAACCTAAACCAAGGGAAAAATAAAGTGAACATTTCCTGGCGACTAACAGGGGAAATTTTGCCTGTGGAATAGGAGAACCCAAAATTACTGGCTTCACAGACCAGACTTCAAACCGCAATAGGATGGAAAAGATCAAAATCCTGCTGCAAAGGCAACCATTCATCTTCAGAGAGCATAGCTTGTGCCTCCAAATCTTGGAAATATTGATCCAAGAAAATTACTTCATCAAATGGGAGAGGTACAGGCTCCTCCTGGACCTAGTTCAGGAGAGCGGAGAGCTGGGCTAGAGGATGCAAAAGACATTCCACCTCATTTACCGAAATGGGACTTCCCAACTGCGATAGGAAAGCTCTATCCTGGTGCACACTTTTGACCTATTGCAAAACTTCCTCAACCTGTAGCACAGAACCATCTGTAGGGAAAGGAGAAGGTAGGCCTATAAAAATGAATTTCTTGACATGCCGCTTGATGTCTGGTACTAAAAATTGCAAAGGTGCCAGAGCCATTGACACCTGCATAATTATCCTGTGTCAGTTTATGAAGACATTAGTCTTTTTGATTAATTGTCAGTGATCTGCAATCCCTTTCTCCCTAAGTTCCTCCTCTTGAGCGGAATAAAGCAACTGGTTAAGATTCTGGGCTATTGGGAACTTCGAACCGATGACAAGCATAGAACTATTAATAAGATGTCCAGCCTCGGCACAGAGGGACTGCACATCACTAAGAAATCTTAACACCGGCTGCAAGGATGGGCAGTACTATTTTACTCTTTCCCAATGGGAAACATATAGCTCTATTAGCATGGTTGAGAAATCTGGAGCAATCTGCTGTGGAGGTGGGAGACTCAGCAAACGAGATATTTCATTATCTTTCACAATCATCTCCTGTTGGAGTTGCTGGCTTTTGCTTTGTTCAATGGCCATTTGATTTTCCAAGGCTAAGATTTTTGCCTCCCCAGTCCTGATGGCCTACTGTAGCTGCAATGCATGATTTTGTTCTTGCTGCATGAGAGTCTCTAATTCTGAAATGCGTTTGCTGGATTGTTCAAGGCTAGTTTCTCTCTCCTTCAGCTTGGCCTCGAAACTCATCTTTTCCTTCGACCATGACACCTGGGCCTCACTCAATTGACAGGCATAATCCTCTTTGAGAAGGATTTCTTCGCGCAATTGTATCTGAACCTGAGCAACATCCCTGGAGGTAGCTTTCAATAGTTGTATCTTAGAATCTTTATCTTGCAATTCCTGCAGGGCCACATTTCTTGTCACTTCTTGACCTTTCAGCTGAAACCCTACGCTATTAAGAGCTGACTGCAACTTCCCTTTCTCTGAATTAGCTTGAGTTAGCAGGCTCTGCAGACGGTTGATCTCTGATACCCGAGCCTTATCTTCCTTCCTCTGCTAGGAAAGGGAATCATGGAGGCTAGCGTTCTCTGCTTGGAGCTTTTCTAAATGATGATTTTTCTTGATAAAGTCCATGGATACTACTTTGGAAGTCTCTTCCATCATTCCGACCTTGTCAGATGTCATGGTGCTTTGGAGACTAACGCCCATTGCATGTAGTTCATAATCATTGGGCCTCATCTGGGACTTTGGCTTGTCAACCTTGGGAACTAGATTTGCAAAGTAAAGGCAATCCCTTTGCTCGTTGAAAAGGGTTTGCAAGCGAGGGCGAGCGCGACGAGCACCTTCCTTCTCCTTTCGCTTATTGGTCTTACTCAAACTAGTGGTTCTATCATAGACAACCTATTGTTGGAACCTATCCGGATGGTCGATGGCTTAACCTGCAAAAGCTGCACTGGGAGGGACTGTGAAAGAGAAATGCGAAAAAGGGGCAGCGAAAGAAGATTGGACCGGATGAGTCACAACCAACGAGGAAAATAAAGGGACAAAAGGGGAACCCACTAATGGGAAAGGGCTGGCAGACACCGCGACCATACTCTGGGGGGAAGATTCTTTAAAACCTAGCCTATGCGACACAGGGACTGCTTCTGATGTGGGCGACTGAAAAGACGTAGATATGGAAACCACGCCCAGGAAAGGAACGGAAGCCTGTGTGAGTACATCTTGGGGATAAACCGGTATACCCGTCGAGGCCAAAGTGAGAGCAGTAGGGACTGAGGTTTGCATCATGGGCACGGAGGCAATTGCAAGAACATCTGGAGAATTGAAAGAAGGGAAAAAAGGGTGTACCTGATCAACAGAAGGGCGCAGTAGTTGAAGATCTGTAGATGTTTCCGTCGATGTAATGGGTGCAACCCTTTCTGACCCACTAAGATGTGGCTTCTTCTTTGGAGGGCCCTTAGAGGACTGCTTCTCGGACTGCCTCTTACTAGACTACGAACGAGGTCTGCGAGTTGCACTGTCTAAAGAAAGAGGGGTCTCTAGCTCTGGCTCCTGCCCTTCGATATTTATAATCTCAACCTCTTGCTGGGCAGCTATCTCGGGAGACGAGTCACTGCGTGAGGAATTATCACCTGTCTCATCGTCAGATTTATTTACTTTGCTCCATTCTTTTTCAAAACTCTCATCCAGGGGTGCATTCCCAAGACTAACTCTAAGCTAATTTACTTCCTGACGATAGACCCAAAAATTTTCCCTTTTCTTTCTGGGCCAAGATAGAGTTTTCATGCTCTCCAATAATGCCTGAGGAATAGGCTTCGTGGGGTTGAACCTTTGTACTAGGGAATAAAATTTTAACCATGGGGGATGATCCAAAATAGGAAAATCATTAGGACCCACATATTTGCTTGGGTCATCAACCCGAGGATTTGTATGTTTCGTCCATGAGTCCCGAGACTCATGCCTCACAGTGTTTTTCCTTTTGCTTAAGTAGCCATCAGGGTCGTAACTCCAAGAGTCATAAATTACCATTAAACCCAACTACACCATCTTTGAAGTCAGGGTTTCCTCAGCTACTTTTCTTCTTACTAGAGTAATTGGACCAATGGCCTTGTTATCCTCAGTAATGGAGGTATCGTGCTTCCTAGCACCAATCGCTTGCTCGACTCTTGCCAGCTGTCTTGCCATTTCCAGAGCTAGGGTTCAGTCGGTTATGTAAGTGGGCAGCCAGAAAGACTCCTCAAAAAACCCATGCACATAGATGAAAGAAAAATCAGAGCCCATGAACCAGTCGCAAGGAGGGTGTTCATTCTGCATCCAGTTCATTTGAATATGTGAGAAACGGGCTAGAGGTTCGGCAGGAATCACTCCAAAATATTTGAGCACAGGAGTCAAGAACGAATCTAAAAACTGGTAGGAATCATAAGAGGCCAGCAATAGAGGTGTCCAACAAGACACTGACATTACACTTATCGCCTCATCGTAAGTGGCCAAGCGCATGAACTATGCGAAGAAAGCTTCGTTTTGATGTAGAAGCAGATGCACCAACACTGAAGAGAATCTAAAGCGTCGCAACTGTTGAAACTCGGATAACTGCTTAACCATGGCCTTAGCAATAGTCATGGAGAAGTCAAAATGGAAAGGTTCCCTTTGCTTCCTGCATTTAAAAAGAAAACCAATCATGGAAGCTGTGATATCCCAATCATTATCATGACCACACAACCATGCCAGGGTAGACAAGATATCTTTAAGGTCATCCTGCTTCAAATTGGTGTAGGACAAAGGGAACTTCGAAAGCCCCGTTGATAAACTCCAGTTGAGGGCATTCTGATAGAAAATTAACGCATCTCTGCTAGTGCTCCAGAATTCCTCCAAGGATTTTTCTGAGAAAACCTCAGTGTTTTCAAAGATTGGGGAGCATAGCATTTCCCTAATGGCCTCTAGAGATATGATCAATTTTAGGTGCGAGTCACTGACAGAACACGAGGTAGGATCAAAATATTTTGCGCAAGCGGCCACGAGCTCGGGGTAGTAAGGAACTGCGGGGACCAAAGACTGAGGAGCGCCACTCTTCCAGAAACGCACCGCTACGGAATGAGGATAATTTCTGTGATGCAGCATTCTCGAACAAGCAGCCTCTCTAAGGTTTTTGGGTTGCCTTTAAACCTCGGGCTCATAGATATTTTCTAAAGAATCTAGAACAACCGACGAATTTTGGGTCGTTGTTTTATTTTTGGATTTTGTCTTTGGATACTCCTTCTTTGGGGGAATAGTGTGCGAGGAGTAAGATAGTTCTTCAAAAACATTAACCCAGAAACCTCTAGGAGCAGCCCTCGCGGATGAAGCCTCAAGATCCATATAGGCGGACAAGCTTCCTTTCCCTTTTGCTAGAAAGCCAGAAATGAGAGATGGGAACTTGCACGTCTTCCTCAGGCCTCACTTTGCAACAACAAAACAAACAGATTGATGGCCAGGAGAACCTTTGAACTTTAAATACATGACATGCCTTATTTTTTGCGAAAGCTAAAGATCGGCTAATATGCGCACCAACTCAAAATGCTGCTACGATCAAATTCCACAAATGAGGGGAGCCGTCATTCCCACTTTCCTAAAAAACTACTTGGTTGCTTTGACGTTCCTCGGGAAACATTTCTTGGGCAAAAATCTTTCTTTGATCAAGAGGATCGGTTAGAAATAAAGACCATGTGAGCTGAAACAGGCAGGCGGAGCTTTCACATTTAAAGGCGGCATACCTGAATGTACGTATGGCTCTTTGTTTTCATCCATTCCTCTCTTCGAGGTGACTGACGGGACGTTGGGATCTTGAAAATAATCCCATTCGCATGACGTGAATTAATAGAGGCGTGATAGAGACATTGGAATTAGGGAAAGGGTAAGCTCTAGTTGCCAATTGCTTACCTGCCAAGATTTTTGCTATAAATATGTCTTTTCAAACATTTTTTCACCACAACGCGAGCTCTAACAGTGGAGTTTCTAAAGAAATGGATACTCCAGATTGGCTTGTCAGCAGAAAGGCACAAGTCGCTTTCCCGGGGAACATATCAGACTGGAGGCTGCAAGGGATGACACGAAGGAAGAACCCATTAATAATTACGGTCATCAAATGGATACTTGGGGAAGATTTCATTGGTAATCCAAACCGACACCGGGTAAATATGGATATTTGCTCGCGCTTTGTGGCTTCTTTGTTGGATTGCGGTTAGCCCGGGTTACTAACGACGCAACTAACTCAAGCACTTTTTCCCCCAGACTACCTAGGTGGCCTTGAAGATGTAGTCGCGTACCATGTTCCTTTTCTAGGACTCCCTGTGGTGTTCGACTTGGAGTGGTTCATCTCGTAGAACAAGGAAGTGAAGTGGCATCCACTTATCAGTGGTTTGAAAACTATGACATTATCTTCCCATAGGTACCACGCCGAGCTTGCTACAGAATTCCTCCTGCGAGTCCATATGATAGTCCCCATTTCAGAAGGCACAGACTGGTATATTGGGTTCAGGGACTACATTTTCCCAAGAATCGTGATGTCGGATCAACAGCCTGACCTAGTAGTTATATTCATGCATGGGGAGACCGAGAGTTCCTCTGACTTAGAATGGCCGCTGAAAGAAGGGGACTCCGACACTGAAGAGGAAGACATCAAAGATAGCCTCTAAAAAGAGTGGCAAAACATGACCTACATCTGAACCGCAAGATGTAAACAAAAGAGAGGCCGAGGGCCCACACATTTTGTAACAAAAAAAAATGAGAAAGTCTTAATATAATGATTTTACTTTTCTCTTGTCTGATCTTTCTCTCTTGATGCTTGCTGGGCTGGAAATAATTAAAATTAATACACATCACACCTACGCACATAATGTACACTATTTACTTGAAAAGGGAAGGGGACCCTTAATAAAAAGGTTTGAGATGAAAACCATTAACCGGGATGGACAGGGGGTCTCAATTCATATCTTCTAACTCGAAAGTAGTGAAACCCTTGCACCTCATGATGCGCAAAGGAACCTCCCATAGGCATTCGAATTTGATGTGCTGACCTGGTTTTGCCATCCTCTCATTGTACTTCAGAACAAGGTCTCCGAGGGCGAAAATCACATCAGAACTCTTTTTACTATCAAACCACCTTTTTACGACTTCTTATCTGTCTTAGAGAGATGTGAAGGCGACCTCTCTTGCTTCCTCTAGCTCCATAATCTCCACTAACCTTACGGCCATTGGACCATTTTTGGCGATATCCATGGATTTTAGCAACTGCAATGCCGAAATTTCCAGTAACAAGGGGAAAACTGCATCTTTCCCGTATACCAGCTTGTACGGGGACATTTTTAGAATCTGTTTGGGTGTTATGCGGTCTGCCCATAATGGGCTCCTTAGGTGATGGTGCCACTCCCTCTTATATTTCGTGCCTATCCTCTTGATAAGTCAGATCAGGTTCTTATTAGTAGATTTGGCAAGACCATTCCCTTGAGGGTAGTAGTTAGAGGAGGTCTTGAGGTAAATACCTCTGCTAAGAGCGAGTTGTGTGATTCACGAGCATGTGAAGGCGCGCGTGTCGTTTGATATAACGGTTTTTGGGGGGCCATACCGACAAGTCAGATCTTCTAGGAAAGCCAACACTTCGCCTTTAGATGAATTTTGTAGAGGGACAGCCTCAAACCATCTGGTGAAATAGTCGGTAGTGGTCAAGATCCATTTATGTCTGGCTGAACTTGGAGGATTGATCATCCCGACAAAATTGAGGCCGCATTGAGCGAAGGGCTCTTCCAATGACACTGGCCTAAGTGGCATGGCTACTTTCTTACCTCTCCCTGTATAATATTGGCACTTTTTACATCCTCTTACTAGGACGTGTACGTCTTTGAACATGGACAGCCAAAAGTATCTGGCTTGGGTAATTTTGATAGTGGTCGTGGGTGCGGAGAAATGGCCTCCTAAGGGGCCATAGTGAAATTCTTGGAGGATTTTATCAGCCTGGCTCCGGTCCACACATCGGAGTAGGACTCCATCAAAATTTCTTTTGAAAAGAATTCCATTTATTAGGCGAAAACTGCTATTTTGGAGTTGGTAGAATCTTCTCTTAGCCAGGGGAAGATTTTTGGGAAAGATCTCGGTCTTCATGAAATGTTTTCTTTTGTCGATCCAACTGTCACTGGGGGTGTCAGGCGTAAGCATAACTATGTCTTCTACGATGGCTTCGAAACCACGGGGTTCACTGTCCTACACTATATACTCACACAAGCCCCTCCCACGGACCAACTTTGTAGGCTTGATATCGACATCATATTCTAGAATCTTAGTGATCCAATTCGCCCTTTTTTCAATGATGTCACCCTCCATGAAGTACTCCCTCACTGCGGGATGAGCTACATATACCGTGGTTTTATTGCAGGTAATGAAATGTCTGAATTTCTTCAATCCTTTTACGGTAGCTAAGGCTTGCTTTTCCACAAAGTTGTAGCGGAGTTCATAATCTTTGAGAGTTTTTGAATGGAAATCTATGGGGTGTTCTCCTCCCTTTCATGTGTCCTTTTGAGTTAACACCATGGCGATACTATGTTGACCAAAATAGACATACATTATGAAATCCTTGGACATGTCTGGATTAGATAGCACTGGGGCTGAACAGATGGCATGTTTTATTTAGTCGAAGGCATTTTTGGCTTCAACAGTCCATTTGAAATGTATATCTTTTTTAAGCATGAGGTTGATAGGTCTTATTATTCCAGCACAGTCAGAGATGAAGTGATTGACAAAATTGACCTTTCTTAGCAATGATTGCACTCCCTTTTTGTTGACCGGAAGGGGGAGCTCTTTAATAGCCTTGACC
The DNA here is from genome assembly GCF_030272615.1 of Cryptomeria japonica. Taxonomy (NCBI): domain Eukaryota; kingdom Viridiplantae; phylum Streptophyta; class Pinopsida; order Cupressales; family Cupressaceae; genus Cryptomeria; species Cryptomeria japonica. Next base: position 408,838,516 of record NC_081415.1, read on the forward strand.
CGGTCTAGATCAATAGAGACACCTTCTTTAGAAACTATATGTCCGAGCAACTTCCCTTGAGGAACTCTAAAGATACATTTTTTTGGGTTCAAGGAGATTCCAAATTCAAGACATTTTTGCAAGACTAACTCAAGATGATCAAAGTGATCTTCCCGGTGTTTGGAAAACATGGTCAGGTCATCTAAATATATCAAGATAATCTTATTAATTATCTCTTTGAAAGCCAAATCCATGGCCCTTTGGAAAGTGGCCCCAACGTTTGACAAGCCGAAGGGTATCTTTTGATATGCAAACGTTCCCCACTTGGTAGTGAAAGTCATCTTGTGTTGATCCTTTGCTTTCACACTTACCTGGTTATATCTTGAGAAACCATCAAGTATAGAGAATATTTCTGACCCAACTACAGTGCTTAATAATTGCTCCATTGACGGTAAGGGATAATGATCCTTAAGCGATGCTTGATTCAGGTCCCGAAAGTCCACACAGAGTTGAATATCACCATTCTTTTTCCTAACAGGGACCAAATTTGACACCCATGTATTGTGCTTTATGGAGTAAATAATCCTTGATTTGATCAGTTTCTTCAACTCCTGAGTCATGAGGGATTCGATCTTGGGGTTGACCGACATCTGCTTCTATCGGACTGGCTTAGCTTTATTTGTGAGTTCAATGGTGTGCTGGATGATGTTAGGATCATATTCTTTTAAATCATCATAAGACCAAGCCATGACGCCTTCATACTCATCATAGTATCGAGCCAACTTCTCCCTGTCTTCGGAAGAAACACCTTTTCCCACTTTGAGGATTCTTCCACTACTGACTGACATTTCAGCGTAATCTCCTTTGTCTGCTGTGAGCTTCCGCTTATCCTTCTTACCATCTTCATGATCAAACAAGTTCTCTAAGGTAATCAAACCATTAGGGAGCTTGTTGGATTTTAACTGAATGATCTGGTTTCCGTAAGCTTCTTTGATCCTAGGTTGCAACTGATCGGCAAATTCTCCTAAGCTTTGAATAAACAGGGCAATATGCTCATCACTTTCAAACACCTGCCAATATGTGTCATTATTAGGAATAGCCAGATGGACCACGATATTGACTATTGGGTGGCCGGCTAAGAGGTCTACAGCTGGATCAAAATGAGCTCCTATAGTCGCCATGTGATCTGCTACAGTATTTAGTGTCCGAGGAATGCTTGTGATATTGAAAGCATCAAAACTTTCTATTAAATCCTAGACTCTGGAATGGTAAGATCTCATGCGAACGTGCTTGGCACTAGATATCGCTTGAACTTGGTGCACTACTAGTTCGGAATCATCAAGGACCTTTAGCTTTTTAATGCCCATTTTTTCTGCCATGTTCAAACCTTGAATTAGCCCTTTGTACTCTGCTTCATTATTTGAACATGCAAACTGCAATCGGAAAGACTTTTGGATTTGATTGCCCGTTGGAGTGGTGAGACAAACTCCAGCTCCAGAGCCTATTTTGCATTTGGCACCATCGAAGTGTAAAGTCCATAGTGTTGAAGATAGTAGATCTTCAGAGATCGGATCTCTGGTGAGTTTTGGGATCAGCTGATCCTCTTCAAAAATGCAATAAGTACCTATGCCAGTGGCATGGTAATTAGAGAAGGGGTTGGAGTCTATGAAATCATTTAGGAAAGATTCTTGTTCGGGTGGGATTTCCCCGGTTACTTCTTCATCTTCTAAAAGATCTACCACTTTTCACTCATCATTGGTTATAGAAGTGTGGGTATGCTCAAAATTGATCAAGGCTTGGTTAGCTATATGCTCAGCATGAAGGGGCTCTGAAAGGATCTTCATCTTAGCGCCATTTCGGGTACGAAGGATAAGGTGGGACCAATATAGGGACATAAATCCTCCTATTTTAGCAGTGAAATCTCAAGACAGACAGAGCCCGAAGACGGGAGGGATATCGATGACCACTACTTCTTGAGATACTGTTACACTCAGACATGCAAATAAAGTCAAGGGGAGGCTTTTGATGAGACCTATCATCTGAACTTTATTCCCATCGAGCTGGATTACTCCCTTACTTAAAGGGTCATACTTAATGTTTAATACTTCGACAATTTGCTTAGGCATGACCATGGTACTAGCACCAGAATCTATCATAGAGTTATGCAAAAGTTTATCTCCAACTATAAGGGTGAGGTAAAAAGAATTCGGCTTAGGTTTAGCTTCTCCTGGTGCAGTGGAGGGTGATCTCTCATTGGTCAAAGCAGTAGGGAGATACGCTTTGCTAACTGTTGGGGGGCGATCCATTCCACTTGTCTAAAGGAGTGGCGGAGCTATCGCACCTACATCCTTTTGATAATGGGACAATGCCTCTCTTAGCCTGCTTTTCTATTCTGGGATACTCAGGAGGTCCCATAGAGAGACATGAGCTAGAGCTTTCTTCAACTTCTCTACTACATCCAGCGCCAGGGGCATGAAAACCTTAGGCTCTTTAGGTTTGTAAGGGATGAACTCCTTCCTAGGATAGGCGGAAGCACTAACTCGTGGTTCTGGGGGCCTATTTATGGGCACTGATCTCATATTGCTGGCATCCTCCCCAGTCAAATGCCTTTTAGAGTGGAGGTTGTAATCCAAATGCACCATATGGGTTCCATCTTTTGGGGCTCCTACATCATTAGTTAATACTGTGTTGTCGTCCTCCATCCATGAAAAAAGTGCGTGATCAGGGGCGATTTCTGCTTCTTGTTGTAATGACATTCCTTTCATCTGAGCCATGAAAGCCGCATTATCCATGCTCAGAGATGTATACGCGGATTCATTTGGTACTATACATGAATTCATTTGTTTTGCGACCTTCTGTTGCAAATTTACCCTTGGGCAATTCCTCGGAGCATGAGCATTGTTGCATGGAAAGCACCAAGAATTGGTATCGTCTGCCAAATTATTTTGACCTACAATCAATTCCCTACCAACGTTTGGGTGGAAGGCCTGTAATGGATTAGGGATGGGGACAATTTGGCCATTTGGCGGGAGAGATTTCTTAGCTCGATAATTAAGATGTTGATAGGGAGGTTGGTTTCCTTGGAAGCTTTGCTGAAAAGGGGGTTTGGTAGGAGAGACCTGGGCCCTTTTTAGGTTGACAATTTCATTAGAGAAGGATCTCAAAAGATTTTTCATATCATTCACCTCAACAGCCAGAGAGGCGGTTTGGGGAGCAACTTGAGGAGTAGGGAATGAGTACATAGACTGCGGAGCCGAGGTGCTCGGAGCGGTTTCCTCCATGGCTTGGCTAGATATTTCAGGGAACACTGGCATTGTAGGACGAGGTGTGAGCTTTCCAACGTCGATAAGGTTATTTTCAGCCTGAACCACTAAGTCAAATGCCTGCGGAAGAGTATTACCCCCTAAGGATTGAATCATTACTGATATGTCGGAATTGAAAGCTTTTAGATAGAATACAAAAGCCATATCTATCGGGGGGCAGGCGGACAATGGTATCCTTTGCCAGGTTCACTGGAATCTCAGGTTGAAATCAGTTAATGCCTCTGTGGGAGCCCTTTTGATTGTAATGAGCTAGTGCATTAGGGATGATCTATCGGCTTTGTCTGAAAATCTCTGAAAGAAATGATCCCCCAACTAATCCGAGTCCCCTATAGTATTAGGGCCTAGAGATCTGAACCAGTCCAGAGCTTTCCCTTTGAAAGACGCTACGAGCAACCTCAAAGCTACATTTTGCTCAGTGATGCCATGTACAGTACAGACAGTAGCCACATCTTGCAGATGTTCTCCAAGGATTTTATGACACTCTCCCATGAATTTAGGCATGACCTTTAGCACTGTTGTCGGAATGGCTCCCTAAACTACAGGTGGAACTGGGGGAATGAGGGGGCTACCATTGTCCCATGTCACAAAATTCCGAGGAGGGACTTGTGCCATTACAATGTGTATAATAGTGGCAGAATGGATGATCACCAATGGAGGAAAAAGAGGATGAGGATGTAGGGTCGTTTGACTCCTGGTGACAGGCCTATGTCTCATAAACTATTAGGCGATTGTGGTTTAAATAATGGTCCCACTGGGCGTGCCAGAAAAAGAACTGTTGACTCTAAATTTTGCTTTGGAACAAATAGCCTTATGAGAAATTCGGTGCTGGGGAACCAATTTGCACAGGAAACACTGAATGACCTCCGGGATTGAGAAGTCGGCTCTTCCTTGGGTTTCGAGGAAAGGGCAAAGAAACAAATACTTTTTAAAAGCAACACTAAAATACTTGGGTGATATGCTAGATCATTAAGAGACAATGAACCAACAGAAGTTAAGAAGCGTATAACTTCTATAAGTCCATTCAACCATCTACCAGTTCGGATCGAGAACAATAATCAAAAGCCACAACCAGATTTACTTGAAAAACATATGGAAATATTCATCACGCATCCATCAGATAACAAGTATAGAAACATAGTTTAATCAGTGAAGTCTTGGATAGAGATATTCCCAAAGTTATCGGAATTTTCAACACAAGGGCACAAAAAATACCATTAATAGCATACTAAAAGAGGCATCTTAAGGGCCGCAGGCACAATTTGAATAATCTTCTTCTAGCAAGACCAAAATAGTTTTTTAAAGGCTGAAACAAAAGAAAACTCCTACTTCGCAAACTGGACTATTCTTCTTTCTTTTCAAGTTCTGAACCCCCTTACACAAGGGAAAAAACCGCATTTAAAGAGATCCTTGCTTCTGAAAATAGTTCCCTAAAACGCCAAAATGGCGCAACCCCTTCATAATAGAAAACATGCGTGTCGCTACGGAGGCTATACCTAGCAAAACAAACCCTGAAATTCTACTTTTTGCCCGCAATGGTCTGTAAGTTACCATGAATTGAAAAGATTCTGCTAACCGCGAATGGGCTACGAAAAAAGACATAGCCACAAGAAACCGTTCGCATACTGCGTTAATGAGTGGGCCCACCAAAAATAGTCAGCACGCATTGCCATTTGTAACCCCCACGCTGCTTCAAAAATTGGACACCAAAGATGAATCAAGGGAGCAAAGTCGTGCCGCCAAGTGTCCTACGCACTCTACCCTGCTGGCTAAAAGGCGATAATAATCGGGCCCACCGAAAACCTAAACCAAGGGGAAAAATAAAGTGAATAGTACCTATTAAAAGAATAGGAGGGCATAATATTGTAATACTTCCTCATCCTACTTCTATAGTCAATAGCCTTGTGACCAAACTTGTTACAAACATAGCATTGACCATGGATTTGTTGAGATTTCATAGCATTATACCTTCGAGTTCTAACTAAATTCATGTTCATCTTTCTTCTATATTCGACAGATATGCCCAAATTTATTGCAGGAAAAGAAATTATTATTGAAAGATTAAGATTACTTGGTTTGAGTAGTTTGACTAGGAGTAGATCTCCTTTTGAATGTGTTTCTATTTCTATAATAGTTAATATTTATAAGAAAATTTACACTATCCCCCCCACTAGATTAGTGTTAGGAAGCATTTTTTGCACCTTAGCATACTCACTTTTCACCCCCTCCTCCAAATTTTCATACCATATATATGTGTATTATAAAAAAAAATCAATCAAATATCCATGTTATCTTAAAATTGATCTTTTCTAAATACCCCAATAGCATATATAAGTAGTGCTCTACATTGCACCCTATGGATATAATTTTGTGAAGCTAATGCCATAGTCTATAATGCCAAATTCTCAAAATAGAAAATAAAAGGAAAAGAAGTTTGTAGAAACTAAAAATAGAACCTTCTTCCTTTAATATTAGTCCATGCATGACATTGCACATTACTATAGTACAAGCCTCTTTGTCAAATCAATTCATTTAGTGTCACCAATAATCTCCATAAAAAAATTCTCTATGTTTAAAATCATGGAAACAATTCACAACTCTCACAACAAGTTCTCTTGTAGAAATATCTTAGAATGATCTGATACCAATTGTTAGAATGAACCGGAGGAAAAATGAGAGGGGGGGGGGGGGGGGGGGTGAATCAGTTTTCCACAAGTTAAACAATTATTGCAGATTATAAACTTTCTACCGGATCAAAATGAAAACAACACTGTGAAAGATAAAGCATGAGAGTACACAACACACAACACCAATATTTTGACATGGAAACCCCGATGAAGAGAAAAACCATAGTGGGAAACCCTACCCACAATTAGATAATACTTCTGTAGCAGTATGTGAAAATATTACAGTGGGGATTACACTTGCAATTAGGCCAACTGCCTAGAGGAGACTCCTCAACACAAAAGGGAAGTCTCACTGACTTACATAATCATCGGACTACAATCCATAGGAAATGAACTGTGGATATAACATCTCCTAATGCTTGGTTACAATTTTGGTTAAGCACATTGTCTGGCCTGCAACACCAAACTCTCCACAACACTTCATTGAATGATATATCCTTGTTCACACATTTACCTCTCTCTGATAATACAGACAAAATATCGACTCACAAAATTACATAAGCATATCTCCTATATATACAAATCATCAACCTTGATAACAAGGTCGGCTAAACCCTCAACCCTCAACTCATAATTACAAAGATTACATTACATGATACAAAGATCAACCACTAGACCAATATTATGGTTTACATTACATAGCATGGACCTAATTCAAATTCCCAAACAATTACATCCACCAAAAATCCCACCAAGATTAACCACAAAACGTTACATCAACTGGGAAAAGCCCTCAGTGTCAATAACATAGAATATCCTATCGGACCCAAATAGGATCACCAAATCTTCACGCTAGCCAATGCGAAGCCACCAAACAATTGGGACATGATCAAGAACACGTTTAGCATGTTAAGAACTATTTCTAGAAGCCGCATCAAAACCACTTAACCATTTCATCAAATATCACCAACTGGGACCAAGAACATCAACCGATAGTCGAGAACATAATCAATAGCTTCCGGGGCACCAAATCACGACCCAAGTGAATATGACACACATATAATCATCATGAATATCCTTCCAAAACCAATTCCAACAATCTGAACATATCGGAGAAAAATCTTTGATAACCTCTGCCAAAACCATGTCCAACCGGAGTAGGTCAGCAACCAACTAGAGTAGTGTTGCCATCAATGACAACACATAATCAATTCCTGCATATTGCCAACAACAATAGTGGAGATTAATTTAAACATTGCAATGTGGTAGTCAACACATACTCAAAGGTTCTTCACAACGCTAATAATTGTTCTTGGGGACATGTCTAACAAACCAAAAACAATTGCTAATCTTTCACTATTATGACATGAAAATAATCATTTTTCCTCACTTTCCACATCATTGAGTAAATGTCTTGAATTTGGAAAATACCCTACTACCTTCATGTCCCAAGACAATTTCTCCAACTTTGCACAAGTCTCTTATGTTTGGATATGATCTATCTCCTACATGTACCATTTTATGGCCTTCAATCCAACTACATCTATAGATCAATATCTTTTTATTTTTATTTTTTATCTTTCATTAAACTCCTTATCATTTGAACCTCACACCACTTGCCCATTTCTACATAGATGTTTGAGAAAGTCACATCACTTTTAGCATCCAAATTAAAATAGAGTATTGCTATAAATACTTTTAAGGTTGTGGTCTCACGGAGGGGCTTCAAGAACTATTTTTAATGGAGTAGGAGGTTCCGCGAGGTAAAAAAAAAAGGGCTATAGGAATAAGTAGAATCTTTTCTTGATAAATAGGAGCTCTTACTTTTTATTTTAAAATTTTATATAGATGCATTTGGAGTGGGACAAGAAATTGCCCCCACCAGCTTAGAAAATTTTCTACTAGTTATCAATCATTTAGAATTTTTAAATTTCTACCAATTATTTTTTGTTGTCATTTTATATTTATATATTTTATTGAATATAATAATACAAAATAATAAAATTTGTAAGACCACCACCTTCCTTAGATTTGAAAGGTTAAACTTTTAAACTTAAACTACATTACAAAATTCATTCATCCAACAATCTTTTGTTTTTAAATCATCGCCCCACAAAACCACAGCCTAACCCTTTGTTCATATGTGATCTGCAGGCACGAAGAAAGCAGTCACAATTACCATAAGTTTAACTAACATCTTAATAATAAAATTTGTGTTGTCATCAAAATAGGCAAAACGATACGGTCAATTATGCACGCATTATAATCAGTCGTCATTGAAGTGTGTACGACCTGCATGACTGCACGGACAAAACTTATAATCAAGATATTTTCCTTTAAATGCTGCATTAATTTGAAGATTTTGAGGACATTCTTTATAAATACTGCATTCCATGAGATCATATTTATTTGAGGCATTTTGTCAAACAGTTTACCTACCTTCTTCCACATTTTGCGTACTTGCCTGCCAATTTGTTCCAACTACAATATCTGACAAAATCCCTCCTTCCATTACGCTTTGATGGATATCGAAGGCTTGTTCCAAAGCTCCCATTTTGGCACAGGCGGCAATTTCATTTGCTTTAGGGTTTCTAAAACTGTCAATAAAACCATTTTGTGCATATCCTGCGAGGCCACATTTCTTGGAGACGTTTCGTCGAACAGTTCAAGTCCCTTGTGTATGCTTTCACTTTTTGAATACATGTCTACCAGAGCAGTAGCAACTATATCATCGGACGAAATTCCTCCATCCTTTATGCCTTGATGGGTTTCCATATCCTGTTCCACAGCTTTCATTTGGCAAAGGCTGGGGAGGATACTGGCAAATGTTGCAGAGGGTGGTTTTACACCTACCGATTACATTTGCTTGAAAGTTTTTAAAGGCCTTTTCAACAAATCCATTTGTGAATATCCTGCAATCATAGCATTCCATGAGATGAAATATTTTTGAGACATTTTGTCAAACAGTTCACGTGTATTGTCTATAATTCCACATTTTGCATACGTCTACCAAGGTAGTTGCAAATGACTTCACAACTGCGATTGCATTTACCTGAATGTTGTGAAGCTTTTTCAACAAATCCATTTTGTGCATATCCTACAATCATGGCATATCATGATGTTGCCGGCAAGGAGGACTATTTTGTCAAGCCTTCTTAACAAATGCATTTTGTTTGTGCATATCCTGCAATCCTTGAGAAATGTTATTAAATAGTTCGCGTGCATTGTCTGTGTATAGGCATGTTGCATGCCATCCTACCCACGAGCCACGAGATCATCTTTATATGTTACATTCTTCTCGTCAACTTCATGCATTGTACAATTTTGTTTACCTTGTTCTTGAAGTTGTTCCTGATAAAATTATTTCGTATTGAATGTATACCTATATATGCAATGGTTGCTACAGCTATTTTCACAGACAAGACAGTGAATAGCAGAGATCAATCCATCTTCACATGTTAAACTTATTACATTCTATTTCACAAGCCTTATACATTGTACACCATATTTCTGTTAGTTTTCACTTTTGTCAAATAGCTTGCCTGTCTTATTTTTGCTTCCAAATCAGTGGCAACTTCAACCACTAAATTTTTATCTATCCATTTCATTTTCATAGATGTCCTTACCCTGCTTGCAACTAATTTTTGGCTACTATGTTCATATTAATATCATATTGGATCTACAATGCATTAGAAGTGAAATAATGTAAGGATTTGTTCGAATGGTATGTTGTATTTTGGTATAAATTTGATGCATTTGGTGAAACACTGTGTCTACCTTGTAAGGACATCCATTTAATATAAAGCTACATTAACCATTTTTTGAGAGGCTATCTTACCATATTGATAAGAATTATATACCCCAAATCATTATAATTGATAAAATTGGAACTGAACTTGAAGCATGGGCAGTAGCTAGTACAATTGCTCCGCTGGTTGGAACCTACCCATTGAATGACTATAAAAAAATTAATAAAGAATCATTCTCCACATATGCTACTATCAAGTATATAGTTTTATTTGTCTATATTTAAGTGTTGCACTAGGTGACAATAAGGAGAAGAAGAGATAATCACAACTTGGAAGAAACTTTGGATGCCATTTTAGCAGGGAGTTCAGTCTTATTTTAGATCCGCTTGATGGACATGAAGGTGGATGATGTTGAAAATTCTTCCATGATAAAAAAGAACTTGGCTTTGCAGGTGGATAATGTTGAAAATTCTTCGATGATTAAAAGGAACTTGGCTTTGGAAAGGAGTGTACAGAGATAATATTAGAATATCTAAATTTGGATTGTGATCTGAAGACGTGGGATAGGAGAGATGATGATGACCAATTTAAGAATAAAAAGTAGAGATTGGCTAGTTGGGGAAAGAAAGGTTAAGGTTCACCACTCCTGCAATAGACTTATCAGTAGTTAATTTGCAGTAATGGGAGTGGAGGGTGTCATTAAAGTCATAAATGAAATTGGAGCAGTTGACGCAGTGCTTGCTTTACAAGAATTCATACACACTTCCTCCTCAACAAACCAGTAACTTATATTTCTTTCAAATTACAGGTTTCAGGCTCCACTTATTGTAATTAAATCTTATAAAATAACTTTTCTTCCGTAAAAAGTTGAATGAAATCCAGTCAAAATAAAGCTTATATTTTAATTATTATATTTCAAAAAGTAGTTAAAAGGTAACTGGGTAAATTATTAAAAGAAGTCTATATATATAAAGCTATTGGCATTGTAAAAAAGAACTCTTGATGAAAAGAAATTGGAGAGATTTTATGAGAACTTTTGGTTTGACATTTTAGTTTTTGGAATTGTATAATTTTAAAAATATAATAAACAAAGTATTTTTATAATATATTGTGAATGCATTTTTGAGTTATTATTACTAATTTTTCATAAATGATAATGTTTTGGTGAAAATCATCTATCATCTATTGAAAAGCTTATAAATTGTGTAATTGATGCAATGAAACACAATCAAATCTTCATTGAGATTTTTTCTCCTTCTTACATCATCATTATATATCTAAACATATTTTGTGGTAATATCCCCTTATAATTTGTAATACATTGTAAAATCTTAGTTGATATTTGTGTGTCTATCGTTGGGATCTTTGTGATTCATTTTCCTTTAGTATTTAATTTTCTCTTTTTTGTACTTTGAGGTTAAAATTACACAAAAAAATACAAAAAACCCCATCATATGAAGCAATTGCACTTCTCATATGAGAATGTTTTTTACTTTAATAATAACTTATCCAGCTACTTGAACTTTTGTTACTGCTCATTAGACGAGTCATACTAAAATTTGCAATGAGCAATCCATTTGCTAACATGACAAGAAATTGATTTGTTCAATACATTGTATATAGATGCAATAGAAATGTTGAACCACAATAATTTGAATTCATGAGAACTAAATTTGAAAAAACTAGTTATAGGTTAAATAACTAGGGTTACTTAGGAAAGAATAAACTTGGGAAACAAAGAAATATCATGATTTTTGTGAGTTTTGATTTCAGATTTAAATTAGGACTCAAATATAAAGATGTAGGAAATCAAATTTCTGATTTTATGATAGGTATTTTGATGTTTTAATTTCTTTTTAAATTAAGGAGAAAAATATAAGCTAGGGAACCAAAAACTAATTGTACTAAAAAAATAATTTTCATTTTTTTGGTCATATATCTTAAACAATGTTCTAGATATCACTATTTTTTGGACACGTGGTTTCAAACTAAGAGATAAAATAAACTAGTTGTTTATTTATTCAACATGTTGACTATTTTTCTAAAAATAGCAAAATTATTATCAAAATTACTAATCTAACATCTTTAATAAACTTTGTTTTATGATTTGGGTTCTTATGAAAGGTTTAAAACCAAGATAGTAAATTATCATAAGAAATATATCATGCCACTTCATTTATTAAATAATTTCTCTCTCTCTATATATAATAAATTTCAAGAACTGTGTTAATAGTGAATCTATTAACTCTAGCAATCTTGATTAAAGAGAGAACTTGAAAATTTTAGTAGATGTTTAGGAAGAGTATTTTGAGACTCAATGCCATATCATTTACACGATGTCTACATTTAGAATGTGTATTGGTGAATACTTTTTACTATTGTAAATGACATAATTAGTATATGTTAAACTAAGTGTGTTATCTTTATTTACATAGGTTAGAATGTATTATGCTTTGCATACACACTCCACCCTTTATCTTTATGAATTGGGCACTCCTTTTCTATTTACTTGGTTTTTACATTTTCTATCTTTGAAACTCATATTCTCCATTTTCATTTATTCATGTTCTACATGTATTTATTACTTTCTAAGATTTTTGTTCCTTGTAGATCTTAGAACAAGCTTTTGGATCTTGGGGAAGCTACATATCTAAAGAAGTCCTAAAATCTCAGCTTTTTAAGGAACCTATAAATTTTGGAATTGGCTTCTTGGGTTGAATTTTCATCTACCTTTCATTTTCATCCTATCCTTTTGTGTTATACCTTGGAACTTTAAGAGATTTAGGGACTTTTGGACTTGGTTGTAAAACAAAAAAATGGCTTCACAACTTAAAGTTTTCCAAATACAAACAAAAGTTATACAAGATGATATAGTTAAATTTCATGTCTATTTTTATGTTGTATTCAAAATTCTTGGTTGTGGATTTTTAATTATTGACTCAAATTAATCTATTACCATATTGTGTGAATTCTAACTATGCCCGTTAGATTTTGACCAAAATATGAAGATTAGGGTTATAAAGTTTCTCTAGAGTTCATCTTCACCTTTATATATTGTGCTTTTCACTTGGTTGGTTAAATATCATTTCTCTAACAATATTTGTTAATTTTGGGTTATGTGAATCTTTCATTTATTATTTTAGTAGTTAAGATTTTTCATGTATATCATTCTTAGGTTCTTAGATATTCATTAATTATGATTTCATTGTTTAAATCTTAATTCAAATGTTTTGTGCGGTGTTTTGACAATCATTCATACAAAGGTTCAAACATAGGACTTCTCAATTTCATGTCCTTAGCCTAACTCAATGCCCAACTAGAAAACAAATCTTTAAAACATTTGGTAAGCTCTCTCTTCTTTATCAATTGAAGGTTTTAAGTAGTTTTAAAACCTACCCAAATTCCTAGCACACTCTTCTCATTTGTTTGTTAGAACTTTGGAAAAATATTTGGCAGAGTCTTCCTCTTAGTCATGTTCATTATTTTTCTTATTTTTTAGAATTTTTACTTAGTTCCCTAATCTTTAGAAGATCTCTAAAATGATCTCATTTTTTTATCAAATGGTTGAGTTAATTTCTAAATTAGTCAAAATCTTTGACATAGTCTTTTATTTATTATCAATATGTATTCTTGGTTTTGAAATCACTATGGATATTTGGTATGGTCTCACTTTGGTCACTTCTCATATCATTTTCATTCATCAAAACTTTAAGGAAGTTTTGAAAGTTATCTAAAAATTGTACATAATCTCCTTTTTATTTCAAACTAGTATTTCATGTACATGCCTGATGCAAAGGGCTCAAAGATGTTAGAAAAAGCTCAAAACCATTACCCCAAAGTTCTCACAAGTTTACAAAGTGATATCTTTCTCCCAACTCAACTTGCCCACTCACCATCCCTCCACACCTTGACAACAAATGACCCAAACTTGAATGTTGACTCAAAATGGATCCAAAATTCAAGGGAAGGCTGATAAAAAGGGTTTTGGCATCCCAACAACACCCCTCAACCACTAACATGAACTCTTTGACCTATATCTTCAGTACTTCCTTCATAACCCCAACACTTTCCTAGCAGGTCTCCAAATTGGGTTTTTGGCACATAAATTTTCATACAATGATGATAGATAAAAGAACAAAAAATATTTAGATACCCATTAAGGCTTTCTAAAATATATCTAAAAATCTCTTTAGGTCACTTTGGACCAACTCTTCCAAAACAGGGCTTCTACGTTGTCCCACTAGGCCAATTAGGCCACTTTTACAAAGGATCCTATCTTCAATCTCCTCTTTAGTTTGAAAAATATTCCCAGACCTACTCCACAAGCCTCAAATAACCTAAATCACTAGGTTTAAAGTCTTATAACTTCTATTAAGTTGTCATCTTAGCAAACTTTTTAGCCCTTCCTGGGAGGGTTTATTGGAACCACTACTTCCAAGCCTTCCCACACTTCACCAACACCCCAATTTTTTTTAATTGGGTCTAAACATGCTTCATGGACCCTTACAAGGTCAGTCAAAACAAGGATTCATCAACCCTATCACCAACATCTCTCTTATCACTTGAAAGCATGCAACCATTTACTCAAGACATTACCATACAATCAATGAATGACCTCCTTTGTTCACAAAGCATTCAAAACATTTTATTTAAAAATTGTTGGGCTCATTCTGATTAGTTATAGAATATATAGTGGGTGGAATGGGTTAGAATCACGATTTTACTTACAAACCCTCTATTTAGATTTCACAGACCCGTGGACAGTAAAATCATCATAAAATGCTTGAAACTTAATGAATTTACACCAAATCAAAAATATTATATTCTCAAATCATCCTACTCTTAATTACAAGTGTTAATAGTATGGATTCAAGACATAGAAGATCATATTGAGGTCTGTTACAGAGGTTACCAAAAAATGCAAAGAAAGATGTATTGATAGGACGACTTCAACGTACAGTCTGCATTGCCTAACTTCTCCAACCTCCTCATTTGACCTTTCAAGGGTCCTTTATATACTTATATAATATTTTCAACCAACTTCAAATATTTTTTAAACCATATGACCATTGGTTTTAGACTTTGACAACTTTACATGATGACAACTTTTGATTTGACAACTTTAGCAACTTTTGCTTGTTGCTTACAAAACTTCAAATGATTTGAAATCACCTAAACATTCCTAAAAGATGTCTATCTTGGAACAAGATTACATCCATGAATTCATCATTGACATACATTTGACAATATTGTGACAAAATTTTCCCATATAGGCTTATTGAACACCATGACCCTATGATTGAACTCAAACTCACACAAATGGTCCATAGGACCTTATTTGAAGACATTTAACATGAACCAAAACTTAAAATCTCAAATTTTCCTTATGAAGGCATGATATCCTTGGGTTCTCCTGCAAGAATGTCAAAGATTCTTCATATTTAAAATTTTACACTCTCACTTCTTTGTTAGTCAACATTTTTACTTAGTTAAAAAACATTTCCAAGTTTTGAAATGCTTTCATATGTGTTCATCAAAGCGTTCAACTAGTTTTTAAACCCTTGTCAATGTCCAATGTGATTATCACCCCTCTACTTTTTATTTTATTTTAGTTCTATCCAAACTTGGAACTTGATTTTGTATATGTGTTCCCTCCTAGACTTTAACCTCGTATCTTTAAAATTTTATCTTAGTTCATGTTAGACCATACATCAAGTTCTAAGTTCTCAATCCACACCAACACCTAAAAATTGGTGAATAAAGACATAATTGAAACTTAAAAGTCTCATTAGAACAAAAAAAATGACATCTCTTAAATTCATGAAACTTTTAAATCCCCAAAATTTTAAAAGTCCCTTAGCTTTCTAAAAGCCTAGACTAAAAGGTTCCATATGACTATAAAATCTTGCATAATGAAAAGAAAAGGGTGCAATCAAAGAAATAATTTTGAATGAAAAGGTTAAAAAATGAAGGAGCAAGTACAAAATGGTGACATTTATGTTGGAAATTTGAGTTGTGTTATGTTCTCATTAGTGTCAACCTATCTTGTGTTGTCATTGATGTCACTATGTGTTGTAGATGGTTTGTAAATGTATGTTTTGATGTCGCTATGTGGTCTAATAGTGATACTGAGGTATTTTTAGAAGGTTGGTGTAGTGGAAGTTTTAATACACATGAAACAATATTTATGCAGGAATGAGTGTTTAATGTCCCAGTGGAAGAATACTTTGCATTTGTTTGGTATGAGAAGATTATGGAGTGTGGATCTGGATATAAAATTTTATGATATGTGTATATTGTACTATTAAATTTGCAGGTCCTTTGTTTCTCAGATGGTGCAGTTAGTTGTTGTTGTTTTTATGCTGCTAAAATTAAGGCCAATTGTAATAAACATGCACATAGATGAGACAATATAAATGAAATTATGAAGCAAATTGAAAGTTAAATAAAAGCAAACTAAAAGGTCATTTGAGATGTCCCATCTTCCTCTATTTTTAAGGACCTTGAAGGTGTTGAATTTGTTTTCTCTCAACGAAGCAATAACCTCCAAAGTGGCAACTCAAAAAGTTGAGTAGCTACTTCATGATAATGCAAGTGATTTATTGCATGATTGATTGATGCATGATTTAGCTAAAATGATGATTTTAGCTACATGATTGATAAATAAAAACTAAATTAACATGCTAAAATTTATTTTAAACATGCTAATATTGATCTAAATATCAATTATGCTAGATGATTAAGATATAAAATTCCTATGGTAATGATGCTAAAATCTAGGATGCAATGGTCTTTATTGCTCCAAAATGAGGGATATTTATAGGAATTGCAAGACCAAAGTTGAGGTGGCAGGAATCGACGATCTAGATTTGATTTGAAGATATCAAGGGCTAGAATTGAAGAAGTTGGAGAAGAGGTTGGAGGAAGGGACACATGTCATCTTTGTGGTGACAAGTGTCAAAGGAGAGAAGACATGTGGCCAAAGTGCCATGTGTCTCAAGGAGGGGATATCCAACCCACAGGAGGTTAGAATCGAAGAGGTTAGGATGTGCAAGATATGATAGGGTTAGTTGTACCTAGGATTAGATAGAATGGGTTAGGTTAGGGGGTGGTTAGGCTAGAAGTTAGGAGCCATGTGCTCAATTTGAATTTAGAAATTTAAATAATTAGAAAAGGGATAATTAAACTCAACAAACATGCAATTCGTTAATTTTAATTATGGAATTATAAGAATTGAATTTAAATGGAGAGAATTAATTAATCAAAAGGGGGGAAATTAATTAATTTAAAATAATCAATCAAAAGGGAGAGAAATTAATTAATTTAGAATTAATTAATCAAAAGGGAGATATGGAATGAACTATATAACTATTTCATTTAGATTTATTTACAAGTAGATGAATAGGGAAATTAATCAAATTACTTGTGAATTCAATTAATTGGGAAGGGGGATCAATTAAATAACTGCGTATTTAATCAATTATATTTAGACCATTTTAGGTGTATACATTTTGCCCCTCTTTGAAGGTGTAATGCAACGGTTCAAAGAAAATTTGATTCGATGATGCTGATGTGATATGATTCAATGCAGATTTGATCTTGATATGATAAATTTTGATTTGATGTGGACATGATTTGATGTGATGCCCCAGAGGCTAATTGATAGATTACGATGCGAGGATGCCCCCTCGAGAGATGAATCAGATAATTTTATTATTTTTTGATTTTTTCATGATTTTTAAACTTTTTGAATTTTTTGCCTTTTTTTGAATTTTTGAATTTTTTGCAATTTTTTAGTTTTTTAAATTTTACGATGTTTTTAAATTTTAAATGATTTTACATTTTTTAGATATTTTCCAAATCAATCCGATTCATTTCCTGATAAGAAATTTGAAAACACTGACCTATAAGTTGATGAGTTGATTAAAAATAAGTGAGATAAAAATCCCACTTAAATGCCCCACTTTGAGTTTAAAATGTGAAAATCACTTTTACCACTCCTCATTTGTGCATTTCAATTTGTTGAAAATATGCTCTGGTGAAGAAAATAGTAATCCCCTGCCACCAACACAAATTTGAGCAAGTTCGATGACATGAGCATCTCGCAGCCTATGGTCCATCGGTACGTACCCCAAGAAAACCCTCCTTTGTTCAATTTTAATAGATTTTTTAAAGAAAATTGTCACTTTAGAAAAATCAAATTTTCAACATTTCTAGCATGTGGGTATTACATTTTTTTGCATTTTCGAGATGGGTTTTTCATGTTTAAAAAATGGGTTTTTGAGCATTTTGTAAAATTTTAATTTTTTGCATTTAAAATAAAATGTTTGAGTTTGTTTGGGAGCGAGGGGTGGGGTGGCGCTATCATCAGTGGCACCGCAGGCGTCGGTGCCACAAATGGCACAACATCTATCGCCGCGGGTACCAGGCTTGGTGTCGTCGGTACCATGATGCTATTGTGGGTGTCGTCGTGGGCACCAGGCTGGGCGTTGTTGGCACCAAGGTTGTCATCATGGGTGCCGCCAACGCCAAGGTGCACCGAGGCACCAACCAACACGATAAGGCTAGAGCACGAAGAAAAAAAACTTGATCATGCGCGGTTGTGCTCAAATTTGATAAAATTTTGCACCTTGTCCACCAATTGTCACAATTTTGATAAGGTGATAAAATGCTATCAAGCTGATTTAATTATTAACGTCAATAGGATAAAGATAAGCCAAAGTTGATGCTTGGTATCAAATTTTTGAATTTTTATTTATTTAGATACTCCTGATTGATGACGATTGATGATCAGTTTTTGATTATCTCAATTTGCGTGCTTGATAAGATAGGATTGATTATGAACTCATGATAAATGAGAGTCACTAATAGGGGCTCAATGAGATTTGATAGAAATCTCACGTGAGCAAGATAGATTGATATATTGACTCATAGATTGATTGATAGATAGATAAATTGAGTTACTGATATGTTGATATGATTTGATTGAAGGAACCCTTTAGTGTCCTCTAGTCTTAGGAGCGCTTCCCGAATATGTGGATGCTAATACCCCGCCTTAGCTAGGCGGAACAAGACCACATCAATAGGTGTGGCTTATCTTCCCTTCTTGATATGCCCCAACCTTTGATTAATCGGGGATTACTGACAACATTGGCTGAGCATTAGCATAGTGAGCATAATACCTTCCACTTACCGACTAACAAGATGACGGTTACACCCAAGGATGTATACTGGATACCGCACATCATAGTGATGGGAGAATTGGTATATTATGATCTCAACGAGCAGGGTGGTATTGATGCACTTCACAGAGTTTTTGACAATGATGAGGTTGGCGAATATGACATTTCATGGTAGGAGATGTTAGATCTAGGTTGTGCCACATTACCTAGTGTGCTTGTCAAATTCATTTAGGGTTTCCTTTGTCTTGATCATAGGTCAAAGGGATTATCCATTGGATGGGGTCATCTCCTTGAATAGTTGGTTACATGGGGGACTCAATTTGCATAGGGATCTTGCATGTTGGCCCACCTGTATTATGATTTTTACCGAGTAGTGTACCAGAGATTAGCTCCATTGTCAACAGGGGTGACTATTCTCTAGATATGGGCCTGGGAGCATCTGCCCATCACACGACCATTAGTAGACAGAGAGAGACCTATAGGTAGGCCTTATGCACATGGATATCTAGGTATTATTGTCTAGCAAAAGATGGGAAATTTGGAGTATTGGAGATGAGTTATAGATGGCCTGGATACAGTGGTATGGAGACCTTATAGAGATTGTGAGGTCTAGCTAGAGGATGCAGTTGAGATGCCTTATGTATTCTTGAATTGATACCTGATTGGATCTACACCCTATGTTATTGAGTGATTCCTTTGTACAAGGGCGTTGAGACAATATGGTAGGATATAGGGGAATCCATAGGGTACAACCCACTATGCGGGTAGGAGACTTGATGTGTCTACTTGGGGGCCCACTATTTCATATGAGCAGGCATGCACATAGTACCTATCATTGGAGTCATAAGATTGGGACTATTCTCCATGTATCATAGATAGTGGAATGGCTAGCGAGTACACTACATATTATACCACACATAGGTTTCCTAGATTGACTTATCCCAATGAGCTAGAGCCAACCTTTGATGAGGATGATGAGAGGCCATGACCCAAAGCTCTAAGACAACTGAGGGATGATGGGGGGAGAGGAGGTGGGGGGGAGATGATGGTGAAGATGGAGGGGATGGTAGCGATGGATATGGAGGAGATACATGAGATTATGGTGGTGGAGATGGAGATGGAGGAGATGATGATGGGGGAGATGGTAGAGTGGTGGCAGTGGTATCGACAGGCACACTAAGAGCCAATAGTTCTAGACTTTATAGAGAGTTACCTATGGATTGGGTGACTTGGGTGGTCAAACAAAGGAGATCAGGTCTAGTGGACCAGGGGTAGCAGGCCCCAGAGAAGGAAGTCCCCCAGGTTAAGCAAGTACAGGTAGGGGTACCACAAGTTGAGTAGCCACAGGTAGAGGCACCACAACAAATCCTCATTAGGATGTCATCTCATCAACAATAGGCTCAAATCAGTGACTTGTAGGGTCAGGTTCAACAACTAGAGGGTTGGTTGACAGGGAGAGACTCTTAGATAGCTTAGCTCTAGGTCCAGATGGCACAGTTATAGGTACATGCATGGGTATAGATTTCCCAAGCAGAGGCTCAGATTGCCTCTCTCACTGTAGAGAGAGACGCAACCCTGGATAGGTGTGGACTGGTAGAGACATAGGTGGCTGCATCTATTAGGACTATGTCGGGGGAGGCCATCAGGGTCATCCAGCGTTCGACCCATGAGACTAAGTACTACAGGACCTTATACTATACTATTGTTCCTACTGATCAAAGGGCTCCTAAATTTTTAGATATGAGTAGGAGATCAAAGCAGAGCCAATATGAGAGTCGAGGAGTGACAGGGCCACTTCAAAAATATCCCCCAGCTGGGGACCCAGGTACAGGGTATGAGTTGGTGTTACCAGACCTTCCACATCAGGACATAGTTCTGCTTCGCGTCCTAGTGGTCACACTGATATGGGACATTGATTCTTTTTAATGGTATGATATGCAGTAGATTCTACTTGCTCTATATGACCTATGAGATTATGGATTCCTTCTACTTGCTATATTAATATGTTGTGCAACTATTTACATGATGTATGCTTTAGTTTCTATATAGTTACAGATTCTAGATGATGGGTGTATGCTTTCTATATGATGATGTGGTATTTACATGATGTATGGGTATGTACTATGTGATGCATGTGCCATGATTTCTATTTTTATGATTTTACCTATGCATACTTATATGAGGTGGATGCAATGCAATACAATGACGATGCCATTATGATACATGATTGATATGAGATAGATGTAATGCAATGATCCAACTAAATTAATGAATGATTGGATGTTTCATATGAATGATGTCTTACTATGTAATGCTTATATGTGATGAAATGAACTAACTTATCTTGCAAGATGGATGAATTAATTATTTTTGTTAATGTCCAATGTACTAATCACTTAATAAGAGAGATAACACCTGTTGAAGCGTTTGGCCTTGGAAAAGATGAATTCTTGTGATCCCATGCAAAATGAAATGCAATCTACATTAAATATGCAAATGTGAATGAAATGCAATGTTGTGATCAGACTAGTCATTTGGTCATTGCTTTTTATCATCATTGAGCCTTTAAAATGTGGGAAGTGAGTGCAAACATTGATGGTAAAATTAAACCATGATGACCTGAGCACTACTTTCTTGGGTTTTAATATTGCATGTTAGCACAAGTATCACGGTATAATTGAACCTAGATGACTTGAGTGTTGCTTGCGTAAAACAGGCAGTATTAACCATTGATATATGCAAATCCGAAATGTCCTCGATGATACTCTGATGATCATGTCCTAAGAAAAACTTTCACATATTAATGATTAATTTACAAATAGTAGACAAAATAAAATATCATGTTCCTTCATTGTTCCTCTAGTCAAATACATCCTTGAGTCACTCAAAAATCATAATAGTGAAAATGAAGATAAAACAACTGAACCATTGTTGTCATAGTTTTAAAATCATTAGTCAAAAGATATCATCCATTGATATGTGTTTTCCATGTTTAGACTAATAGTTGAGGTTGTTAATGATTTGATCTTGTGTAAAACATTGGATGTGTCTCAGTTTTCACTTGACAATTGTTGCCTAACTATTGTTCTACCTATTTGATTAAGATTACAACGAAATTTTTCCCCAGCTAGGTTTAGGATTTTTCCCCCATTCTAGAAACAAACCTTATTATGGATATACAATGATGATCCAAGCCATGGTGAGATGGCACTGCTTGATTATGTACAAAAGGCTTTATGATGGATATATACAAATAAAGCATGAACTCATAGATGGAAGAGCCAGTTGACATATAACACTTGTTTCCAGGTTTTTACCAAATGTTTTTATTGCATTTTTCCTCATATTTGATTTTTTTTTACTTTCCATTGTTTTCACTGTTTTTGGATTTTGCTACTTTTTCACTGTTTTTGGATTTTTTAGCTTTTTCATCGTTTTTGGATTTTTTGCTTTTAGACATAAAAAAATTTCAAATGCATTGTGTTGATAGGTTCTTCAAACCACTCGCCTTCTAGTGTTGACAATTTGTAAGCTCCGGATCCATTTGCAGCAACCACGACAAAAGGACCTAACCAGTTTGGTTCAAATTTTCCCTTTTTCTCACGATCTTGCTGGTTACATGGATTTTCTCTTAAGACAAGGTCTCCCAACTGAAATACTCTCGACTTGACTCGGTGATTTTAGATTCTCACCATTCTTTGTTGATATGCTTTTAGGTTATCAAAAGCATTTTGGTGATGCTCTTGTAGCAATTCTATTTCCTGTAACCTCGATACTCTTTGTTCCTCCTCTGGAATGAGTCCCTTTAGTGACACTCATAGAGCAGGTATCTCTACTTCAATTGGTAAGATTGCTTATGACCCATACACAAGGCAATATGGAGTTTCCCTCATGGGTGTACAAATTCTAGTACGATAAGCCCATAGAGTAGGATTCAACTAAACGTACCAGTCCTTACCAGCTTCATTTACTGCCTTCTTAAAAAAAATTCAGGATTGTTTTGTTAGATGCCTCAGCTTGACCATTCCCTTGAGGACAGCAGGGTGTTGAGAATATATGTTGGATTTGGAATCGCTCACATAGTTCTTGCATATCTTCTTTCTTAAAGGGTCTTCCATTATTAGTGATAATCGAGATGGGAATGTCGTAGTGATAGACGATATAGTTGAGGATAAAAGAAGCTATTTGTTTTTCTGTCACTATTGTTAAAGACACT
Source organism: Cryptomeria japonica (assembly GCF_030272615.1). Lineage (NCBI taxonomy): Eukaryota > Viridiplantae > Streptophyta > Pinopsida > Cupressales > Cupressaceae > Cryptomeria > Cryptomeria japonica. The sequence continues at coordinate 408,861,589 of NC_081415.1, forward strand.
GCTTCAATCCATTTAGTAAAGTATTATTTAGCAATCAAAATGAACTTGTGTCCATTTGAAGATGAAGAGTGAATTTTTCCTACTAGATCCATACCTCATTGAGAAAAAAACCATGATCCCGCCAAGGGATGTAGCTCTTGTGCTAGTGCATGTATCAAATTGCCATGGATCTGACATTGTTTACATTTCTTAGCATATGTGAAGGAATCTCTTTTCATAGTGGGCCAATAATAACCCAAGTATATGAGTTTCTTATCCAATGTAAGACTGCTTGAATGTGTGCCACCAATATCTTCATGGACTTCATTTAAGGCTTTTTTGGATTCATTACGTTTGAGGCACTTGAGGAGAGTGTTATCTAGACCTTGTCTATAAAGGATATCAAAGATAATGGTATAATGAGTGGATTGACGAATAACATTCTATTTTTGGTTTTGTGAGAGATCTGGCGGAAGGATATCATCTTTCAAGTAAAGATATGATGAGAAATAACGTGAGGATTCAATTCTGGATATATTACAGATGATCTGAGTGTCAGGGGAATCATGGGCTGGATAAAAGATTTCTTCCATCAAGAATTCATAACACTCTTTATTCTCTTGAGTTTGTAAAAGAGATGTTGCCATGGTATCTGCTGCTTTATTTTCATTCCTTGGGATATAAACAAAAGTGATTTCTACAAAATATTTCTTGAAATAATCAACTAGTTTCTTGTAGGGAATCATTTTATCATCCTTGGTTTTGTACTCATCATTTATCTAGTTGATAACTAGTTGTGAATCACCATAGATATGCAACTGTGATATTCCATTCAATGGCCATCTTAAGATCAATTGCTAGTGGTTCATACTCTACAGTATTATTTGTACATGGGAAGCTCAACCTATATGATTTAGTGATAGTATAGCCCTAAGGCATTATGAATAGAATTCCTGCACCTGATCCATGTTGTGTGCAAGAGCCATCAAAATATAGTTTCCAAGTCTTCTTGCTAACAGCGAGAACATCTGCATTAGGAAATTTTATGTGTAATGGAGTATCAACGCCTAGGGGCACTTCATCTAGTTGGCTCGCAATTACTTGTCCTTTTATAGGTTTTTGATCAAAATACTCAATGTGAAATTCACTCAGCACCATGACCCATTTAGCTAGTCGACCTGTTAGTGTTGCCTTTCTTAGCAGATATTTTAGAGGATTGATATTGGCAATCAACTTAACTGAATGTGTGAGCATATATGCTACAATTTTTGGGTTGTGAATACTACTACTAGACATTTTTTCTTCATGGTTGTGTAGGTCAACTCATATCTGACTAGAGTTCTACTGATATAGTAGATTGCTTGATCTGTTCTGTTCCTTTATTGTTGTGCTACACCAGAAGAGCTCCCAGTGATACTCATGTGGCTAAAATGTAATGCAACAATGGTTTCCTTCAATTAGTGATGCTGGTACTATTGGAGTTACTAAATATTCCTTGATTTGAGTGAAGTCCTCCTCACATTTGTCATTCCATTTGAATGGAACATTCTTGTGCAATAACTGAGTGAATGAGTGACAATGATCAGCCAATTGTGCTATGAATCTTCTTATTAACTGCAATCTCCCTTCTAGAGTATGCAATTGATTGATGTTCTTCGGTGATTCCATTTCCTTATAGCTTTTACCTTTGCTGGGCCAACTTTTATTCCTAAAGCAGATATGATATATCCCAAAATTTTGCTTGATGTGACCCTGAAAGCACACTTCTTTGGATTCAATCTTAACTTGTATTTCTCTAACCTGTCAAATATTTTGTCTAGAATTTCTAGGTGTCCTTCTCTAGTGTGTGATTTTGTTAGTATATCATCCACATAATCTTCCATGCAGGTGTAATACCCTAAAAATGGTCACCTAAACCATGGGCCCCTAATCTCGACAACATCACCAAGGTCCTCACCAAAGGAAGTTAAATCAACCTTGAGAACCAAATTAATTAATTCCTCAGTCATTAATGTTACATGGAAAATTAATCACTATATATTAATTAAATATTTATTTAATTAGTTAAATATTTCTAAGTAAATCATTTTGATCAATTATCCTATTTATTTAATTAAATATCCTAGGATATTTAATTAATAAATAAATTTGCCATTTAATCACAAAAAATGAATTAAATTACAAAAAGAGATTAATCATAAAAAGATGAATTAATTTACAAAAAGAGATTAATCATAAAAAGAGGAATTAATCTGCAAAAGAAAATAATTAAATTGAGAGAAGAAATCAAACTTAAGATATTTATGTTTTCTAAAATCGAGATAACTTAAGAAAATCAGAAATGCAATTAAATTGAATTAATCATTTTATATAAAATTAAAACTCAAAGCTTTTGAAGAAAGAAGTTGAGTTGCATTGAAAAGACTTTTTCTAAATAAAAATCTTGAACAAATTAAAGAAAAGTGCATGGAATCACCCAATTTTTATCTCAAGTGCATGAAATCAACTAATTTTATTTCCAATACAAACTTAGACTTATAATCTGAATACATTCAATCAAGCTATAATTGGAATCTATCTCAAGATTAACTGAATCTGATCTCTCAATTATTTTAATTATCCTGAAATGTATTTTTTCTTGAATAATCTCAACTGCTCATTGTTAATCGATCTTGACTGTTAGTCTCTCTTTTGAGTCTCTATAAATTCAGCCTTCATCTCTCATTCAAAATACCTTGGAGATTTATTGTTATTATGTAGTTTTTGCTCTGGAGTCATTGAAGATATTGTGCTTTGAGATTATTGCGTCTTAGTTTAGCTTTTCGCATACTTAGTTTAATCATTATTGCTTGATATCATTTAGCTTAATATTCATTCATCTAGCTTAATCTTGCATATCTAGCTTATCTTGCATCCATTTAGCTTGTTCTTGTGCTCATATAGATTAAATCCTTCATCTCGGTGTAGTCTAGTCATTGGTATTGCTTATACAAATCTGAGAGCAAGTCTATACTTGTATCTTTTAGAAGGCAATAAGTTGATTTGTATAGTTTTTATATTCATGATTATATCTATCTAACCATGCATGCAACGACTTAATCAACATATTTACTTCTAAAATATACGAGTATAGACATGCTCTCACATTTGTATAAGCAATACCAGTGACTAGACTACACCAAGATGAAGGATTTAATCTATATGAGCACAAGAATAAGCTAAATGGATGCAAGATAAGCTAGATATGCAAGATTAAGCTAGATGAATTCAAGCTATAACAATTAAACTAAGTATGCAAAAAGCTAAACTAAGACGCAATAATCTCAAAGCATAATATATTCAATGATTTCAGAGCAAAAACTGCATAATAACAATAAATCTCCAGGGTCTTTTGAATGAGAGATGGAGGTTGAATTTATAGAGACTTAAAAGAGAGACTAGCGGTCAAGATTGATTAGCAATGAGTAGTTGAGATTATTCAAGAAAAAACACATTTCAGGATAATTAAAATAATTGAGAGATCAGATTCAGTAAATCTTGAGATAGGTTCCAATTATAGCTTGATTGAATGCATTCAGATTATAAGTGTAAGTTTGCATTGGAGATAAAATTAGTTGATTCCATGCACTTGAGATAAAAATTAGGTGATTCCATGCACTTTTCTTTAATTTGTTCAAGATTTTTATTTAGAAAAAGCCTTTTCAATGCAATTGAACTTCTTTCTTCAAAAGCTTTAAGTTTTAATTTTAGAGAAAATGATTCATTCAATTTAATTTCTTTTCTGATTTTCTTAAGTTATCTCAATTTTAGAAAAAGAGAAATATCTTAAGTTTGATTTCTTCTCTCAATTTAATTATTTTCTGTTGCAGATTAATTCCTCTTTTTATGATTAATCTCTTTTTGTAAATTAATTCCTCTTTTTATGATTAATCTCTTTTTGTAAATTAATTCCTTTTTTGTGATTAAATGAAAAATTTATTTATTAATTAAATGCTAGGATATTTAATTAAATAAATAGGATAATTGATCAAAATATTTTACTTAGAAAGATTTAATTAATTAAATAAATATTTAATTAATATATAGTGATTAATTTGCCTTGTAACATTAATGATTGAGGAATTAATTAATTAGGCGGTCAAGGTTGATTTAATTGCCTTTGGTTAGGACCTTGGTGATATTGTCGAGATTAGGGGCCCATGGTTTAGGTGACCATTTTTAGGGTATTATATTTGTCCCTCTTTGAATTAATGTGCGAGCAGTGCATTGGTTCAAACAATAGTTGATGTCAAATAGATACCAGTTCTGAACTTGATGGATCACAAACTAATGAAGAGCAAGATGTTCAGCTTGATTTGAAGCAATGAAACTAAACAGATTTGATTAAAGCAATACCGATCCTGAACTTGATTGAACTAGGATCGACAAAGAGAAAGGTACCATTCTTGAACTTGATTGATCAAGAAACGAGCATCGATCTAGAAATTGATTGAACTAGATTGAGAAAGGGACTCAATCAATTCTAAACTTGATTAAACAAGAATGGACTGTGCAAAGTGATAAAACCGATTCCGAACTTGATTGAACAAGAACCGATTAGCAAGAGAAAATGTCTGGCTTGATTTAATGTGATTGAAAACTGGACATCAATTTGAAGATTGATTCAGATAAGGACAAAGATTGATATGCCCCTAGAGATTGCTTTATTTGACATCAAAGAATCTCAACTTGATAAGATGTGATTTAGTTAAGATGCCCCTAGTAACAAGGTTTAATTGATTTTCTTTGTTTGAAAAGAATTTTTCTCGCCTTTAAATGAAGATGATTTGAAAATTTTATTGACTTTTGATGATGATGATCATTGAAAAGATGCAATGAGTATGCCCCCTCGAGAACAAAATCAAAAGATAGCGAAGATACAATGATTATAGGCAATTTGTAATGATGATAATCATTTGAGCACAAAGATTGATGTTGAAGATTAAAATTAGAGTTAATTTGAGAATTTAAATTGAGATGTAGAATTGAAGTGAGCAAAAAATGATGAGGAAAATTAACTTGAGGATGAAAGTGCTAAGTGGTCAACATCATGAAATTTTGACTAGAGAATTGATGTCAGATTTTGATTTTGATCTCGAAAATGGACTCAGGACAGCCAATTTAGCTTAGGGTACAAGTTTTACATCCATCAGAGCAAGTTTAGAAACTAGGGTTTGGGCTATATAAGGGGTTCAATGTGTCATTTTAAATGCATTTTAGCTCTCAAAGTTTAAAATTTGAAAAACCTCCTACGAAGAAAAATGGTTATTCCGATTCAGGAGCATCGATTCGAGTGCTAGAGACGTCATAATCGACCGTGGAACTATGACCCAACAGTAAGTGGTCGATCTTTGGCCTGTGCATTTCTCAATTTTTGAATTTTTATTGATTTTTTGCTTTTTTAATTTCCTTTAAAGTCATTGTCATCGTTTTTTCGTGCGGTTCATGACCATTTATCGTATGAGTATATGTCCTTTTTTGTTTAGTCGTATGGACATATAGGGTTTGTCATCTGGTGTTATCCCATGAATCGTACGATATTGTTCTTATAAGACAATTTAGTCGTGAGAGAGGATATAGTTTGTTGTATGAGAATGTTTACTTGTTTGGTATGTATTTTTGTTCGTACGAGTTTCTGCTTGTTTCTAGAAACTCGTATAAAAAACAACAAGCCTTTTTGAGAGTGTAAAAACATTTTTTTATTTTGAATGTTGTATATTTGGATTCTATAGTATTCTTATCACATTCTTAGCGCAAATTTGATCACGCATTGACGATTTGTATTTTTTGTTCTGTAGATTCAGTTTCCTGATATTCTTTTTCAGTGTATATTTTCATCGACGATGAGGCTTGTTCGTGAGTTATCAGATGCAAAGAGAGCTCATATTGGTTTGTGTGGATTTGGATACCTTTTACAGATGCTTGATATCTATGTGAATCACAGTATGTTGACTACTTTAGTTGAGCATTTTCATTCAGAGCATTACACCTTTCATTTACCGGTTGGAGAGATGACCATCACGTCGAAGGATATATATAGGATTTTGAGGATTTCATTCACTGGAGATAGGGTCGATTATGATTCTATGAAATGACTAGGTGTTTTGGCATTGAGATGGATATTCCATGATGAGACTATTCTTGATCGCGCTATTATGTGGGATGATTTGATGAGAAAATATGGTGAGCAGTACCCTCTAGTGTGTTTTTTGGCAGGTATGATTGGTTGTTTTCTGATGGCGGATAGGGGACAACAGGGATTTCTATGTGGTTGGGGAAGAATGCTTGAGAGGTTGTTGACTCATCTAGTGAGATTAGGGTGGGGATCATGCTTACTTGCTCATATGTATCATGAGATGCATGAGATTATGTATCGGGAGGGGAAGAGCATGGCAGCAGGTTTTTTAGTTCTACAAATATGGGTATGGGAGCACATCCCGGTATGTAGACCTATTATAGATGATTTGCGAAAGGTGCACCAACCTATTTTATGTTGTTATTCAGGGTATGTTACACAACCCTACCTAGACAAGACTGACTTTTAGAGGAGTTGGATGATCTGATTGCAGTAGTATGGAGTCCATATAGGGGTCTAGAGTTGTGGGATGATTGGTGAGCTTAGAGGAAGGACATGTTCATGACTCGATCTCTCATTGGCAGACTAGTGTATATTATCGAGCGATTTGTAGTTGTAGACGTATAAAAATGACTACTTTCCTAAAGTGGATATTTAATGTTCATTTTATTCTCATTCCTCTATTTAATTAAATCTAATTTAATTAAATCATTCACATTCATCTATTTGATTAAATAAGTTATTCAATTTATTTAATTAAATTCACCTAGGTCTTTCATATCCATTTGATTAAATAAATCACTTTATTTAATTAAATCCCCTTTCTACTCTTTTAATTAAATTTACTTTTAATTAAAATCTTCACCTCAAATAAATGAATCTAATTTATCTATTTAAATCCCCCACTTGTATTTATGCAAGTTGCATCTATTTTTGTTGAAATAAAGCAGTTTATTTTAATGAAAATTACCCTCCATCCACTTGCATTTTGCTACATCTCCCACTTTCCTCTCTAAACCCCCTTCTAAATTCTGCTAATCACTTCTAAATTATCCTAACCCATCTACTAAATATTGTCACATCCCTAAGCAAAGGGAAGTCACTTCTCAAACCCTCAAAGTCTTTGAAAACCATTAAAGGCTTTATGTATTCAACACGTTAACCTTGAAAGTCTTCCAAACCATTAATAGTTAACTCAACTCTCTTGCATGATTAGAGACTTTATCTCTAACTCAACCCTCATCTAACCCAAGGGTCTCATCAAGAATTCATTGCTTTGACCATGGTTATTCCTTTAACCCTTGCACAAGAGTTTATCCTTTGGGTAAAAGCTTTATCCATTGGATAACCTTAACCCTTACCTCCTAAGGTAACCATGAGGTATTGTCAAGCATTTAATACTTCTTAAATCTCCTCTCAAGCAATCTCTTGTTGACAATTGTCACCATTTCATTGGTGAGAATTGAGTGCATGGATTGATAACTTTCAATCCTAGCCCTTGATAAGATTATCCAATCTTGACCATCCATTGCTCTTTTTTTCCTATAAATAGAGACCTCATTCCCTCATTCTCATATCCAAGTCTTTAGCATCACACTTATAGGAATTTCACTAAGCATTTAATCTCTCTTTGAATAGAAATAATCTAATAAATCATTTTAGAAGCATTTTTATTATCATAAATAATCATATTAAGCTAGTATATCATGTTAGGATAGTTCTTTTACTAATCCTTTCATCTTATCATCATATACATTCTAGTTTAATTCGTGTTTGTTAACATCATGCACATTTAGGATTGCATTCATGTTATATTGATCAAACATCCCTCATTCTCATGATTGTCATCCCTAAGTCACTTTGCTCAGTAATATGAGAGCAAAGGCATTGGCTTGAGGGGTCTTGTGAGATAGAGTACAATAGAACATCCCTTGGGAAGTTGAGCTATTCCATTTAGCTCCATAACTTGCACCAAGAGTCCTATTGGTGTGTGGACTAGTCCCGAATACGCATTTTTCATTTCATTGCTCTACTTTTCCCGCACACATTTCTTGCGCCCACCGTGGGGTTCAACCCCATTTATCAAATCATTTTTGATGCAGGACTAACTTTATAGGTACACAGAAAACTTGAATTAGCGCATGGATACCATTCTATAGTGCATCTGGTCTGTTCTTTGGTGCATCTTGCTGACTGTTTAGTTCGTTGATACCATACCTTAGTGCATACCAACTTAACTTTAGCGCATAGGATTTATGCTATTTCGTGTAGGTCTCGACGCTCTAAAACATCAGTGAAGGGCATGCATGCAACAACGTAGTGCATAGGGGTTTTTTGTTAGTGCATCAGTGCCATTCTACAGCACATCTGGTCTATAGATTAGCACATGACTAACACCGAAAGAAAAATAAAATTGTAACAGAGATAGAAAAATAGACTTGTAGAAGTCCACTAGGAAAAACTCTTTTGCTAACTATTTTTGTTTTCTTTTTTAACAGATTACTAACAGTTGTTAGTAGGGTTGGGAGATTTTCATTTACAAGTTTAGGAATTTGGCTAAATATTTCTTATTACTCATTTTTATTTTGGAGTACTTAAAAAGAACAACAAACAAAACCTTACCTTGATTTCATAGGAAGAGAAAACACTTCGTTTTTGGGTTTTTAAAAGAACAAGACAAACCTTTATTTATGCAAAGTCTTAAAAAGAACCTCACCATCCTTTGGTGTCTAAAAGGATCCATTACGTTTTCTTGCATAAGCTAAAAAACCTCACTTGTTTTCAAGTTCTATATAAAACAAAAGAGGGAAATCTTTCCCCTATCGAATTCATTTTTTTGACCATCTCGAAAAATTTGCTTTGTTGACCAAGATTTCATTACTTAGCTTTAAAAATCACTGATTTGGGAGTTAAAAAGAACACCATGCTTTTTGGAGCAACATATCCAAATAGAAGTTAGCAAATCATTGCTTTGAAGGATAAAAAGAATTTTGTGTGCCTTGTCTTGAAAGTAGAAAGTATATGCTCCCCCCTTAAGTGGGTGACCAAAAAGCCAAACCACTTTTACACTTTCAGTATTTCAAGCATTTACAACATTTAGCAGGCCTGTGCTCCCGATTTTCTCTTAGAGCGCCATTTAAATGGTCGGTGAGAGGGGAACGACCTAAGTGGGAAACGACTTTATCGCCAAGTGTTCCAAACCACTATAATCAAAAGTGAAGGGTGATGAAAGTCCCTTCAATAGTTTTGCTCAGTGATTAGCCTTCCCCCAGTATCTTTACGATATGTAAAGCCTTTGTTCTAAAGGTTGGGAAGCCTCCCGAGGGAGTTTATCAGTGACAGCCGAACATAAAGCTTAATTACGAACCTTAGAAATAGAAACCTTGAGCTGAGTCAGTATCCAGACATCTTCAATATCATAGTGCAAGGGTGGGGAAGAATTTGCCCCCAAGATTACTCACCATATATCTCCCAAGATAGCTACTCACTTGTGAAGCAATTCACTTTGGGTTAATTTTTAGAAAAAGGCAAAAAAATGGGTGCCCCTAGGGGGTGACACGACTATTTGAGCTGATAGAGTATCGAGACTAGTGGGCTATGGTATTGTTGATGACCCTTGAATAAAGAGTCTACCTAAATTGTATTTTTTGTATCCAAACTTGTGAAAACATTGGGGATTTGAATACATCCTCGTAGAACATACACTCTTTGTTTAGAATAGGTAAAAATGGTTGTCTTTTTCGTGCTGTGTTTGCATTTTATACTTCAGAAAATCATCCATCAAAGTTGAGAAAGTGTTAAAATTTCCGTAAAAACCCACAAACAAAGCAAACAGAGCAGTTTAGCATGTAGGAGCAACATCCTAGCACATCTGAATTAAAATTTAGCACATAAAAGCTAAAACTTAGCGCATTCATTCTCAAAACTAGCGCATAACCCTCTGAACATTTGGAAATTTATCACTAGCACTCTTAGGCACCATATTAGCACATTGAAACATCAGCCTAGCACATCGGGGAAAAATTGTAGTGCTTTGAGTCAAAACATTAGTGCTTTTTAAGGATAGATTAGCATATAACCATTCCTGAAATATCAGAATTGAAAACTCTAGTTTAGCATGTATTACAGAAAGCTTAGCGCATAGGTAGTTTTAAATAGTGTATTTGAGTCAAACTTTAGCGCATCCAGTCTTTGTCTTAGCGCATAAGTAAAACTGTGAAAAATAGAGAGAAAAACTGAACATTTTTGAAAATTTTTAACATCAGTTTCGAATACCCTTTTGGATCTTCAGTTGACCTCATTGAGAAAAACTTGAATTAGAACATCATAAACTATTCCAAAATGATCAAACAATCAAACAAGTCATTCTTACAACAACAGTTGTCAAAATTCAAAACTAGCTAAGGATAACACTTTCTCCTATCAAAATCGGGTAACATCATCACACTGATCAAAAGGTTCGCCAATTAAACGGATTTCATCATCAAAACATACCTAGTTTAAATCTAAGTTGTCAAATCGAGTTTCCATATCAGGAAACTCTTATTCTATATCATTTGACGCACTTTGTCATGAGGGGGCATCTAAACCTTCATTTGATAAAGTAGGCTTAGGTTTTCAAACAAAGTATCATAATTCAACCAAATCAAAGGAAACCATTGATCACCTGTGTATGACCACTCATATTTTGAGAAGAAAAAGTCATCACAACACTAAGTTGAAGAAACGACAACCTAGTTCCTAGAAACTTGCTAAACGGAATAGATTTCTCTACATCAATCGCCAACTCTTCAAATCTCATCGCACATTTCTCCATCATATGCACTTATATCTTGAAGACAAGTCAAACAAATTTGATGAAGAGCCATTGAGAAGTAGATCTTTTTGCCAAAAATCAACGTTCAGCCAATGCTTAAATCATGGAGGAAAGATCAATCCATCTTTCTTCCCGGAAGTTTGCATCACTTATAACATAGCTCAATTTGAACCACCAATTCTTGAAGAAGAAGAAGAAGAAGAAGAGTTCATCCCCTTTGTCATGGAAAGTATCTATTAAATGCCCGCTATCACTCACTCTCAATGAAACAAGCCAAGTGAACCACAACTAGAGTCTAGTATGGGTCGAAGATTATCAAATCCTTTTGAGTATCCAAATCTAGAGGACATAGAGATTAATGAGGAGCTCCTCCAAGAATGTCAAGAAAGCATCTCCTTTCAAAAACTTATGGAAAGACTCATAGAGGCTGACAAAGAAAAATACTTACTCATGTTAACAAGAAAAGGGGTTAGGATCCCTGAAGACTTCGATACTAAAATCTTTAGGACAAGGTCTCAAAATTATACTTATCAAGAACAAAAAAGAGAAGAGGAAGCACGTGACCCTAAGAAAAACATACCAGAACACATACATACCCAAACTAGGAATAACAAAAGGGAAGAAATCTTCCCTCGGCAAACAAATGCACCCTTGGTTGCTCTTACACAACAAATGCAAATGTTGCAAAGACAAATGCAGGACATACAACAGGGGCCCATAGTACGGTATTCCTTAAACAAAATTTGTCCTTATCCTTTTGATAGGAGGTTAAATATGATACCTTTTCCCCTGAATTTAGATATACCCAAATATGATAAATATGATGGTAAGAGTGATCCCCATGATCATGTTTGGGAGTTTTGTACCATGAGCCTTGAGTTTGCCCACGGTGACACTTATTTGATGAGGCTATTCCCAAGAAGTTTGGGAGGACAAACAATGGAGTGGTTATCAAAACTTACACCTCATGTTAGATCCTTTGATGAGGTCAATAAATTTATCACTCAATACTCCTACAATATTCAACATGCAATCACCATGCTAGATGTCTACAATACCAAACAAAAAAACAATGAAACATTCATGGTTTTTCTTCAACGTTAGAGACATATAGTTTTAAGATATCCTCAAGATGTGCTCGAAAAGGAAAAGATGGAAATTTTTATCGATAATTTAAATAGTGAGATGAGTTACATACTCAAGCTCCAATGCATACCATCTTTTGCCAAATTAATCGAAAATGGAATTCAAGTAGAGGAAGCATGTGTCAAAAATAGAACATTGAAGTTATTCAAAGAAGGAACTAATTCATCCAAATCTCACTTTAACAATCAGAACAACAATAACAACTTAGACATATCCAAGTTCTAGACTAGAAACAAAAATTTTGGAAATGAGAGAGGAACCAAGGCTAATGATATGAAGTCCAAACAACCAGTATTGGCTTTATCAGGTAATCCTCAGGCTACCAAGAATCAAAAGGGTGCTAACCAAAGCACTAACACTTATGCACCGAATACCAATCTAAGACCTTCAAATGTGAACAACACCAACAATACCCAAGGCAATAATACAAATTGAGAACTTAATCCAAATTCGAGGGGTAACACCAACAATTTTCCAAATAGACACATTCACACACCATTGGGGCAATCCTTAGAATCAACATTCCGTGAACTTTTGGCAAACAAGATCATCACATTACCGACCATAAACAACTTCAAACCTTAGATTAAACCACCTTGGTTGAATGACTCACACTTCTGTGATTTCCATCAAGACAAAGGACATCACACAAATGACTGCATGAGACTTAAAAACAATGTTCAAGACATGATTGATTGAGGTGATTTAACAATTGATGGTCTCAAAATGAATGGTGATCATGATGCTTTTAAAAATCCTCTTCCAAATTACAACCAAGAAGGAGCTTCATCATAAAATGATACATGAGGAGCTCACATCAATCATCTATACAACAACACTATCAATCATATATCAATAGAGGATAATCAGATAAATGTCATAAAAATCAAAGACAAACAAGACCATACATCAATCAATGTAACAACTCGAGCTCAAAACTATGTTTTAAAAGGTCATATATCAACATCAACTACTATTCTAAAAACTCAATATGATTTGATAAGTCAACTATGAAGAAACCCTACTCAAATATCCATACTTGAGTTGTTAAAACTTTCACCAAAACATAAAGACATCCTGGAACAAGCACTAGTGGAAACAAATGTACCTCAAGATCTGGATATTGACAAATTTCAAGCCATGGTGGCTCACATGATAGGGCCTCATAATCTCACCTTTTCTAAGCATGATATTATCTCATTGAGCCATCCACACAATACTCCTCTTCACATTGAAGTCTTACTCTACAAACATTGAGTTAAAAGAGTATTAATAGATGGAGGAGTTGGTCTCAATATTTGTACCTTAAAACTAATCCGTGCATTAGGCTTATCTGAATAGTCTATTGATCCACACAAAAAGATCACCATCAAAGCATATGATGATGAAGAGAGATCATCCAAGGGAATAGTGATACTGCCAATTCAAGTAGGATCGATACAAAGAGACACTATGGGCCAAGTCTTAGACATAGACCTCACATATAATATTTTATTGGGTCATCCATGGATACATGAAATGCAAGCAGTCCTGTCAACTTACCATCAGTGTGTCAAATTTCCATATAATGGACAAGAGATTTCTATATCAACAGATAATAACCCCTTTCAACATTGCAATGCTATGGGGCCAGCCCAATACAACTTAGTTCTACATAACAAGGAAGCTCAAACTTCCTCATCATTATACCAACATCAAGAAAAGCTCAAATCTTTATCCATGAATTTTAAACAAAAAATGAAAATCAAAGAGAAAGGCATGGGAGAATACTCTTTCGAACCCATGTGTCTCACCAACTTACTAGCATCACCAAAGTCTCATGGACAACCTTCTTAATTGACACATCAAGCAACTCAACCCATCACCAAGTTTGATGGCAAGTTCATTCAATTGGGTACATTAACACATGAGTCCAAAGAAAAGGACATCCTTAGTTGACTATACAAGGATGAAGGAGAAGACAAAGTTGCTACTATGGAAGTAGCTATACCAACACAACAATATGGAAAAGGATACCTGATCATGCAATGGATGGGATACAATAGCAAAGGACCTATAGGCAAGTGTTGAGAAGGCATCATAGAACCATTGGATCCTCCTTCACAGTTTTCTAGAGACAAAACAGGATTGGGCTATGGACACACTCTACCCCCAAAGCAGAAACCAAATAAATATAAAAAACCTTAATGGAAAGAAAAGAAGAAATACAACGAGGACTCATGGAAAGAGGTCCTACATCAAGAAACAAAAACAATAAGGAAAGAGCGAGAACACAAAGAAAAAGAGAAACAACAAGAAGAGTTGGCCATTCAAAGAGAAGAAGCATCTTATAAGGAAGTACACCACATTTAGGAATCTATTCCAAACAAGGCCAAATCACCCCCTGAAGAAATCACTACTCCCCAAGGAGAAACAATATATGAACAGATGCAAAGAGTACAAGCAGGATTTGATACAAAATCTGAGAAAACTACTAGACTGGTAACCATTATCAGGGATCTCTTTTCACCTTACAACATACCTATTAGCAGCACGGAAAGACTCTGGGACACTACTTCCAAAATGGATTCTAATGACTATGAATGGGGCAACTGTTCAAATGCTATTGAAGATATTCCTGAAAGTACTATTCATACATCCTTTTCTCAAGAAGGACAAGGCACATAGTCTCGACTACTTGAATTTGGTCGACAACATATCTACGAAGCCAAAGAAAATGAGCAGCGACATTACGAGCAAGTCTACACAAAAGATGATACCATTGAAGACCTTGAAAATATCATTAACTTATCCCACATCCTAGACAACCTTAATGATTCTTCTATCATGCCACTTACCACAACTAAACTTGACCCACCCAATGACTCTTTACCACTCGTGTTTCCTGATCTCACAGATTGGGATGAACCTGAAAACCATGATATACCTATTTTCCCAGATGATGACTCTATTATCCATTACCTATGTACTATCAACCCAGAAACAGACTCTACCACTAAACAAAGTAACGACATTTGCAATCAGGAGAGTGCCAATTCTTTCAGTTGCAAAAATGAAATAAATAAAGGATCTAATGCTGAAAACCAGTCAATGGCAGCACTAGATCACAAAAAAGTTAAAATAAAGGATGTATCCGAGGGTGATAACCTTTTTAAGGCACCTAAGGATGGAAGACTTGACACTCTTCCTGAACACTATCAGGAGCAATCACCCATATTTATTGAGCCCACTCAATCAATCAACATTGGTATAGAAGAAGCAACTTAAAACATACACCTAGCAGAATCTCTAACAGAAGAAGAAAAATCAGTTTATCAAATTCTTCAAAGAAAAGAAAATGAACTTTGCTTGGTCCTATGCAGATATGCCCGAGATTAATCCAAACTTAATCATGCATCATTTATCTATTGCTCCAGGAGTTAAGCCAGTCAAGCAAAAATTGAGAAAGATGAATCTGCATGTAGCACCAATGGTCAAAGTTGAACTAAAGAAGTTACTACACATCGGATTTATTCAACCTATAGACTATGCTAAATGGATTTTTTAAAGCCAGATGGAAGCATCAGGATATGCACATATTTCAGGGATGTTAACAAAGCCTATCCAAAGGATGAATTTCCTTTACCCAACATCGACATAATTGTAGACCTCATAGTAGGCCATGCAATTCTATCATTAATGGATGGTTTTTATGGCTATAATCAAATCAAGATAAAACAACGTTCACCTATCCTTGGAGAACGTATTATTGGAATGTCATGACTTTTGGCTTAAGGAATTCTGGGGTGACTTATCAAAGAGAAATGATGACAATCTTTCATGATATGATGCATACCTTCATGGAGGACTATATGGATGACTTACTGGCTAAGTCATTTTCCCGAGCAGAACATTTAGGCATATTAGATCTAAAATATTTCAAAGATTGGAGAAATTCCATGTTAGGCTCAACCCTAAGAAGTGTGTCTTTGGGATAACATCAAGCAAACTATTAGGCTACATTGTGTCTAAAAAGGGCATTGAAGTAGATCTAGTGAAGGTACAGGCCATCATGGAGATGCTACCTCCCAAGAACATTAGCCACCTCAAATCTCTACAAGGATGGCTATAGTCTATTAGGTGATTCATAGCTCAATTAGAAGATAAAAGTCTACCATTCAATCATTTGATACATAGAAACATACCATTGATATGGGAAGCCAAATGTGCAGAATCATTCTATCAGATCAAGCAATATCTAATGAACCCACCAGTTCTAGTACCACCCATAGCAGGAAAGCTGCTCATCCTCTACATATCAATAATAGACATATCATTGGGGGCACTGTTAGCACAAGAAGATCAAGAAGGCAAGGAACAAGCTATCTATTACATCAACAAAACATTAAATGGATATGAGATGAATTGCACATTCATTGAGAAGGCTTGTTTAGCTATGGTATTTGCCTCTCAAAAGTTTCGACATTACATGCTAGCTCACACAATCAAGCTAGTATCAAAAATTGATCCTCTCAAGTATTTACTCAGCAAAGTGGCTCTCACAGGCATACTAGCTAAATGGGTCATGATTCTTAGTGAATCTGATATCTAATACATAGAGCATCAGGCTATCAAGGGACAAGTAATTGTAGATCAATTAGCGGAAGCACCACTACTAGATAAACAATCAATGGAGGTTGAATTTCTAGATAGGTATGTCCTTACTATTACCACCAAGCAATGGATTGTGTACTTTGATGGTTCCTACACTCAACATGGCTCACGTGTCAACATCTTGTTCGTTACTTCTGAAGGACACATCATACCAAGATCATATCGCCTCATGTTTCCATGCACAAATAACATTGCAGAGTATGAAGCACTGGTCATAGGAATCAAAATAGCTATGGAATGGAGAATGACAAAATTGAAAGTCTATGGAGATTCCCAACTGGTAATAAATCAGATCAACAATGAATATCAGACAAAGGATGACAAGCTGCTGCCATACAAAAGAATGGTGGATGACTTCAAATAGTATTTTGTACACATCACCTTTAAGCAAATACCAAGGTTGAATAATAGAGCAGCCAATGCAATGGCCACTATTGCTTCACTGCCACAAATTCCAAAGCAACAGAGTCGTTATGAGTTTCTAGTAGAGCAACTGTTTTCCCCAACCTATGACAATTTTGCATCCCTTGTTATCTATGCCTTAACTGGTTCAGACTCTCCTCTATACGGGACAATATATGAGTATCTTAAAACCAATATCCTACCCATTGAACTATCTCAGAACCAAAAACGTAACTTCATCTGACAAGCCGCCCGTTATACCCTAACTGTTGATACCCTTTACCATTGAGGTCTGGATGGTACTCTTCTTCATTGTCTTGATCATAATGAATCTGACTCTACTTTACATGAGCTTCATGAAGTTATTTGTGGCACACATTCAAGTGGTCCTACTCTTGCTAAAAAAATTCTAAGAATGGGATATTATTGGCCGACAATGGAGAAAGACTCTTATCAATTTGCAAAGAAATGTCCCAAATGCCAAATCAATGACAATCTTATCCATGCACCAGCACAGGAGTTGTAGCCATTTACAACATCTTGGCCTTTCTATTAGAGGGGACTTGATTTAGTAGGAGAAATACATCCTTCATCTTCAAATGGACACAAGCTCATTATCACTGCAACATAGTTTTACAAAATGGATTAAAGCAGTCCCAATGACGACAGTAACTGGAAAACAAATTGCCTCTTTTATTCTCAATTATCTGATCTGCAGATACGACATCCCTAGTTCCATCATAATAGACAATAGGTGTCCCTTCAAAAATCAGGATGTATGAGAACTATGTGAACGATTCAAAATCCAACATCGTTTCTCTACACCTTATACCCGCAAGGGAATGGTCAAGTAGAAGAATCAAATAAAACAATACTAAAAATCCTAAAGAAGATAGTAAATGATGCACGAAAGGATTGGCATGTACAACTCAATCTAACACTTAAGGCATACAGGACTAGCATCCAGACACCTACAAGAGCTATGCCATATTCATTGGTGTATGGATCAGAAGCAAATTTACCTCTAGAGGTAGAAATTCCATCACTCAGAGTATCTTTGAAAGGCCTCATCTCGGATGAGGAGTATCAGGTCAACAGATTGCAAGAACTAGAGCTCCTGGATAAAAAAAGCCAACATGCCTATAATCACCTCAAACCATTCCAATAATGCATGTGTAGAAGCTAGAACCACAAAGTCATCCCTAGGATTTTTAAAGTCAGTGATCTTGTACTCAAAGAAAATCCAAAAAATCAATAGGATCGAGAAAAGAAGGGAAAGTTTGCACCTAACTGGTTGGGTCCCTATGTCATAATATTAGTCTATGGATCAGGTGCCTATCAGCTAATAACTTCAGAAGGAGATGTGCTCAATGAACCAACCAACAACATTCATCTGAATAAATTCTATACTTGAGTGGTCTAATGCATGGAAAAAGTGAAAATACAAAAAAAAAAAACTAATAGAAAAAAATCAAAAACAACAAAAAGGTGCAATGAAAACAAATGGTGAAAACCTGACAACATGCACTACTTGTGAGGGGAAAACTCCTCTATCTATCTTTAATCATATCTTTTTGTATCCGAAGTCAAAAACCACTGGCCATCGCCCCACACTTTAATAAACAACATTATCCTGGACATACTTAGTGTAATCACTGTCCTTGATTAACTGAATATCAGTTTGTTATATCCCACCATGGCTTGGTAATCATGATGAATACTAAGAGGGGGGGGTGAATTAGTATGCCAAAAATCTTTGCATTTAAACACTTTGCTAGACTAACAGTAAACCGGTAAAACAGTTTAGTAGACAAACCGGTTAGCACACATGCAAACCAAATAGCAAATAATGCATTCACCCACAGAAGCACAAACACCATAACACAAGAGATTTTGACATGGAAACCCAAATGGGAAAAACTACGGTGAGATGGAACTCAAAAGTAACTATCTACAGAATAGGAACCAGACCGGTTAAGGTTAGACCAGTTAAGGTCATACAATGTTCTTTATCAAAACAAATCCTGTTAGGAATCTTAATCTCTGTTAGGAGATAAGTCCAATTAAAGACTACCTTACTAGAGGATTTTAGATCCATAGATGTGAACCACCTTGTTATAGGATTTACAAAAGGCTTTTGGGCCTACCCGATTAAGGGATACAGACTTGTTGAAGATGTGAGTAATCAACAAGTGAGTGATCTAGAAAATAGCACAAATTGCTTGGTTAGATCCTTGATAGCTCATTCCTAATGCATTACAACATTACTTCAGTCTTCTACACATTCATACTCTCTCTAACTCATCAACCAACTTAAACCCTCGCAACAACATCAACAACAACAACCTAAAACCCTAGACATGATGTCCTTATAAAGGAATTTGATTTCATGTTGTTCCAATATGATTACAATACAATTTCCTAGGTTCAATGCATCTAGACATATTCAGTAACACGACACAAAAATCACCGTTAAAGTGTTGGCACCATCAAAAAATCGGTGGATGGTAACTCATCACAAATGTCGGTTGGTAACTCATCATAGAGTATTACCAGTTCATACAAAATACCAGTTCAAGCAAAATATCGGTTGCCGATTTGACAAAATGAAGACTGAGAAATAATTGTTCTGCCTCTTTGATCCTTCATACCACTTGAGATCCTCAAACCGCTTGGGGTCAACATATCGCTTCAGATCGGTAATCACTTTCTGCAAAACACCAATAGTCAAAGGACTATAATGCATCATACCGGTTGAAACATGTATCGGTTGAGCTTTAACTTATACATACAAAAGTGATCTCAATGCAAGTGTGTGTCCATCAATGACAATCACAACATAATCATCAAAAATGCCAACAATCTCCCCCTTTGGCATTGATGGCAACACTTAGGAAATTTTGACATCTAAGTGTTTTACAACAAAAATATGCCAGAATCAAAATTACTCCCCTAAGCATATACACTATCCCTTTTGTAGAAAATACAATGTATACTACTTCTTAATAGAAATAACATGAAAGTATACATCAAAACATTCAAAATTTATACTTCTCCCCTTTGCCAACAATGACAACAAAATATTACAGACTAACACCTCTATCATTAGTATTAAAAGAATAAGAGTTTATGACAATAAGGAATAAAACTTGTCAAATATTGATTTAAAGTCCTACAAAAATTGTTTCATAGATAAGGACTAGGACTCAAGTAGGGAGGTTGCCACTTCTTTGTCTGTCTGCATCTGCTAGACCTATTCTTCCATGGCGTCTAGTGTGCTCATCTCTTGAGTCACCGTTAAGGCATCCAGATTTAAATAACATTTCTGAAGTATCTGCAGGCATGGGAGTAGAACCAGTTGGAGTTCTTGCAAATCTCGAGTTCGGTTGCAAGAGTCATATGGCAGATTGAAGGTACTCATATACAATTGCAAGTTAGTTTGTAGCTTTTGCTTCTATACAAGCACATCATCATAGAAGAGATGGGGTTGGCAAATCTTACTTAGTAGTAGATTTCCCTCATCCAGAGCATTCCTTATATCCTTCTGTGCTTTTTGCAGTTCAGACTGGAGCTCATTAAGCTTCTTCACCAGGGAAATGTTGAGAGCCTTTTGATGCTCTTTCTTAGCATTTGCCTCTGCTACCTCTTCTAATCTCTGCACTTGATCATCCACTACTATGCATAAGAGCTTCAATTGGGCCAACGATGAGTCAGTACTGGGGAGGTTTGTTTCAGGTAACAAACTGGTAAGAGTGTCCACCGCAGCTTGGATCACATCTTCCTCCTTCCTCCTTAACACCTCAAGATGTTCTTGAGCAACCTTAATGCTCTGTAGTAGATCCATTTTGCTTGCAGACTGGAGGTCAATAGGACTAGTGAGGTCAGCCGATTTGGCTTGACTACTAGTTCCCTTTGGAGTTTCCATCTGTGTGCTCTTTGCTGCTTCTGCTTCCTTGTCTTCCGCTGCCTTCCTCTTCTCCACTTCTTTTCTATTTTCCTCTTCCTTATCCTCCTCTGCCTTCTTCTTCTTTGCTTCCTTCCTCTTCTCCTCTGCCTTATCTTCCTCTTCCTTCTTCTTTTCTGCTTCCTTTCGCTTCTCCTCTTCCTTTCTCTTCTCCTCTTCCTTTCTTTTCTTCTCTTCTTCTTTTCTCTTTTCTTCCTGTTTCTATTTCTCCTCATCTTCTTCCTTCTTCTTCTTGTCCTCTTCCTTTTTCTTCTTGTCCTCTTCATCCTTCTTCTTCTTCTCCTCTTCATCCTTCTTCTTCTCCTCTTCTGCTTTCTTCTTCTCCACTTGCCTCTTTGCTTCCTCCTTTTTGTCCTCAGTTTCCTTTCGCATTACTTCCTATTTTGCCTACTTTTCCTAGTCTTGTTGCTATTGATGGTGTACCCTGAGCAACATCCTCTCCATCTAGAGCATCGACATCAATGGTGTCTCTCAATTCAGTAACTAGGTTTCCTTCATTATCAAACACTTCATCCGGTTTAGTTATTGTTGGTTCTTGCTCAGCCTTCCTATTGGATTTAGCCACTTGATGCATATTAAGAGCTTCTAGAGAAAGAGTCTATGTATTCTTGAGAACTTCTTGACTCTTTCCTTCTAGTAACAGGAGTCTTCTTCTCCTCATGAGGAAGAGGCCTTAGTATTTATTCATTACTTTGAACAGCTCTGAATTTGATACATCAGGAAAATGTTCAGCAAAAACTTTCTCTCTCATTTCCTATTCCTTCTCTATGGCAATGTGCCATTTATTGTCTAAGGAATCATACAAAGAATCCAGTGTCTCAGATCTAATTTCTGAAGGCGGCCGATCATTAAGACATAAATACTTAATGATTTCTTTTTCAATTGCTTCTTTTTCATCATCATTGAAATCATCAAAACAATCAATCAAATCATTCAACACTTTTATCCTAATATTTTGGATAGTTCTTTGATAATGTGTCAAAGGTTTGTAGGAGAATATGTCAATATTTACTAGTGCCGATGATGCTGGTTCATTCTTTGTCTTTTTCTTTGTTTGTCTTGTCTTCTTGGGTTATTCCTCAGACACAGTTTCTTTTGAGTTTGGTGAGGCATTCCTTGTCTTCCTCTTTCTCTCAAAGAGTTTGGCAGGTGCCGCTACCAGTTTTTTCTTTGCAGGTGACCACTTGGTTACTTTGGGACTAGCTGCAGTAACTGGTGCCGATGCCAAAGGCACTGCCTTTCCTTTCTTTTTAGGAGGTTCTACAACTGGTGCCGATGCCAAAGGCATTGCCTTTCCTTTCTTTTTAGGAGGTTCTACAACTGGTGCTACCCTTTCCAGATAGGTTCCGATTCTCTTTGCCTTGGGATCTAGGGGTGAGGCAATTAGGGTAGAGGCATACCCGTCTGATATCATACATCACCTCATAGCCCATAGGCTCCACTTCTTTTTGTCTGGGCTCAACAACCTCCATTATGCATTGATCCATATTGATGATAAAGCATATATCATCTTCATACTTCTTGACAATGTCACTGGATATCCTCATCCTTAGGCTCATCTTGCTTCTGAACTCATCAAAGTACCTATTCAGAACATCAGGGTAACTAGTTCCAACTGCTTGCAAACTTTCTTTGATCTGCTTGGTAACCGGTTGATCCATAGACCACTGAATATCTCCCACTCTAGGAAAGTAACCTTGGAAATAAAAGAATAATCTGACCAGTAGCTGACCAAACTTGAACTTCAATGCATTATCCTATTTGATTGATTTCAAATTCAACAGGAGTTGCCTTTGCATACCAGTGTAAAGGTCAAATGATGCATCTTCCTTGATCATCTAGTAAGCGACATTTATCGTTGCAGTAGATACAGAGTTAATTCTGCTAGCAGAGAATGTCTAGTATCCAATCACCATGCATGCATATTACATGAGGTCATCCTTGATGGAATTAACAGTCATTCCTCGTGAGTCATTCACTAAACTGGTGAGCTTGGACATTTCCATCTTGCTGACCTTCCTAAGGGATGGCACTTCCCCTATATTGTAGAAACCAGTGATGGCATGAATAGCTTGTGGAGTGATATCATGCGTTCTCTCCAAGTACATCTTGTCACCATGAACTCTGCTCAGAATGATTCTAATATGATCATCTGTGAAATCCTCAAGGAAGTAAACTGCATTGTGAAGTTTCTTCTTCTCCAAAATGCTATACTCCAGTTTGATCTTCTTATCCTTCCCACATAATAGACCTATCTACGAATGGATCACAAGAGACCCTAGGTCTTTAATTTTGTAGTCTATATAATCTAAAATCCCTTCCTCTACTATAACCCCAGCCGGTACTTGTGACAAAGCATTATATTTCAATTTTCTTTGAATGAAATCCATAGAATCAACAGTTGCACTAGAACTATCATGAGATGCGGAAGCCATGACAAAATAGAAAACTCGAGAAATACCTTTCTGAAATCAAGAATTTAGGGCTTTCCAAATTCCACTTCGCCTTCCACTTCATCGGTTACTAAATCACCGCTTTGCGTTCTTCTCTTGACCGTTTGTAATTTGCTTTTGAATCTCCTTCAAGGTTTCTAAATTTCTTTGAATCGCAACACAAATCACTTTTTCACCACTCTGCACTTGAAAACCTTCTTTGCTCGAAAAAAAATGATAGTGAGAAATGATTTGAAAATTCCTTTTAAACATATTTCTCACCTATCGTAATTAATGCTCCACCATTAGGGCGTAAACCCTAATTGCCTGTTACCATTTCCGGTCTTTTGCCAAATGACAGGTATCACATACTGGTTAAGGTCTTTTACCGGTGTAAACTGAGGGTTCGAAACATTTCACCGCTTGCTCCCCCTAAGCTTTTCTGATGCTTTGTTTGCCGGTTCTGATATTTCCACACTAGGTGCAGAAATCGGTTCTTCTTGTAACACTGCTAGTTTCGTCTTCCAGGTTTTGTTCATATCCACTTGAACAGTGTCAATATCAATCTTTCCTTTTGGAGTGACCGATATATCATCTGATATGTTCTTTCTTGATCTACAGAATCTGGCAATGTGACCCGGTTTGTTGCAATGATAGCAGACCATTCTAGGTGCTCTCCAAGGTCCATTATTCATGTTGCCATCCTTCCTCCTGTATTTTGCAATAGTGTGACCATGACCATGACAGACCATACAGTTTTCTCTCCATCCGATTGTTGCTTGATAGCCACTACTTCTTGACTGATGATTGAAGGCATTAAACCGGTTGTGATTCTGGTTCACAAAAGGTTTAGGATGAACTCCTTGGGTCCTCTAAGGATATCTTCTAGTGTTGTTCATAACAGACCTGCATTCAGATGCTCTATGCCCAAACTTGTTGCATGCATAAAAGTTACCATTGAATCTATAGGATCTAGGCTTATCATTTAGAAAATAAGGAAAATTATTGTAAGCCTTACTCCTACACACATTGGCAGTATGTCCTTCTTTAAGACAGTTAAAACAAACAAATTTAAACTTTTTCTTACCTTTATCCTTTGATGCCAGTTGTTTCTTTGATGCTCCAACATTTGTACCAGAGGTCTCACCTTTCTCATGATCGGAATAACCAAGTCCATTAGTGTTCTTGACAGGTTTGGCAGATTCAAGCTTTTGCTCTAGCTTGACAGTACTCTTGTTGAACTTAGCAAGTATTTCCTTTGACTCGGAGAGTTCTTTGGAAATAGCAGCATTTGTTTCCATTAGGTTTTCATTCTCAGAGATGGCAATGTTTAGTTCTCCTTGCATGTCTTCCTTTTCCACTTTGCTCACATAGAGTTGAGCAGTTAGGGCACTAATCTCTTACTTTAGCTTGGAGATTTCATGATCTTTGTCTTTTATCAGATCTTCAGCTTTCCTCTGGTTCTCAAGCTCTTGGCAGATTCGGATAGTCGGTCCTTCCAATTCTTTTCTCAGGTTGGAATTGGATTCATTCAACTTTTCTACTTCTTGGATTAGGGCTTCCATGTCCGCTTCATCAGAAGAACTATTTTTAGATAGCTCCATCAGCTTTTCAGTATGCTCTCTCCTTTTTGCTTGAGAGGCCTTATATTTGACTGTAAGATCATCATAGGCTTGCTCAGACTGAGTGAGCTAATGAGTAAGTTCCCTTAATGTGTATTCCCCCATATCTCTTTCCAAGTGGTTAAACTTATAGAAAGGTTGGCTCTGATACCAATTGCTGAATACTAAGAGGGGGGGGGGTGAATTAGTATGCCAAAAATCTTTGCATTTAAACACTTTGCTAGACTAATAGTAAACCGGTAAAACAGTTTAGCAGACAAACTAGTTAGCACACATGCAAACCAAATAGAAAATAATGCATTCACCCACAGAAGCACAAACACCATAACACAAGAGATTTTGACATGGAAACCCAAATGGGAAAAACCATGGTGAGATGGAACTCACAAGTAACTATCTGCAGACTAGGAACCAGACCGGTTAAGGTCAAACAGGTTAATCATACAATGTTCTTTATCAGAATAGATCCTGTTAGGAATCTCAATCTCTATTGGGAGATAAGTCCAATTAAAGACTACCTTGCTAGAGGATTTTAGATCCACATATGTGAAGCACCTTGTTAGAGGATTTAAAAAAGGCTTTTGGGCCTACCCGATTAAGGGCTATAGACTTGTCGAAGATGTGAGTAATCAACAAGTGAGTGATCTAGCAAATAGCATAGATTGCTTGGTTAGATCCTTGATAGCTTGTTCCTAATGCATTCCAGCATTACTTCAGTCTTCTACACATTCATACTCTCTCTAACTCATCAACCACCTTAAACCCTCACAACAACATCAACAACAATGACCTAAAACCCTAGACATGATGTCCTTATAAAGGAATCTGATTTCATGTTGGTCCAATAGGATTACAATACAATTTCCAAGGTTCAATGCATCTAGACATATTTAGTAACATGACACAAAAAGCATCGTTAAAGTGTCAGCACCCTCAAACAATCGGTGGATGGTAACTCATCACAAATTCCGGTTGGTAACTCATCATAGAGTATTATCGGTTCATACAAAATACCAATTGCCGGTTTGACAAAATGAAGACTGGGAAATATGTGTTCTATTGCTTTGATCCTTCATATTGTTTGAGATCCTTGAACCACTTGGGGTCAACCTACCGCTTTAGATCGGTAATCACTTTCTACAAAACACCAATAGTCTAAGGACTATAATGCATTATATTGGTTGGAACATGTACCCATTGAGCTTTCTTATACATAAAAAAGTGATCTCAATGCAAGTGCGTGTCCATCAATGACAATCAAAATAATCATAAAAAATGCCAATAAATCACTGTACATATCCACATTGATCGGATCTATAACTAGGGGCAACATTCATTTTACTTTAGACAAACAAGAATACAACATGTCAAGCAAAAACTCCAGCAGCCAAAAAAACAAAACACTGATCCAATTAACAACTTTAAAACACATAATGGATGTTTTTGATGTATAATTTGTTTACATATTGGATCCCCTAATTTTTCTCAATGATACATTGAGCTAGAGAAAGTGGTTGGAGACTCCAATATTTTTTTTAGTTTTATGTCTGTGAGGCGATCACTTGTACTGTGCAAATACTTGTCTTCAGGTGTGATTCAAAGCATATCACTAAAGACATGGTTCCACTTTGCGCATACAAATGGTTCAATCTTGTCTATTTATACATAAGCAAAACTCAGGTCATCTTTGTTCAATTATACCTCAATGCTTGTGCCATCTTGCAATATCAAAATCCATGTGAATTTTTCTCAAGTCATTATGGTTCAATTATACCATTATGCTTGTATAAAATTTACATATCAACAGCTCAATGATAATAAACACAAAGAAAACAAAAACATGTAGCTATACAAGAATGAGAAATGACAAAATGAGGATGATCAATTAGTTTCATATCATTTTACAATTAGTTGCATATCATTTTACAAATAGTTGCATATCATTATCATACATCTCATTTTCAAGATACATCTCACATCATATCATTATCATACATCTCATTTTCAAGATACATCTCACAACATATCATTATCATACATCTCATTTTCAAGATACATCTCATAGCACATCATTATCATACATCTCATTTTCAAGATACATCTCACAACATATAATTATCATACATCTCATTTTCAAGATACATCTCACAAATCAATATCATCACATCATGAATCATACAATCATATCAATCAATATCAAATCAAAAGAATTTATCTAAGAATTGCATCCTCATCATAGCACTATCATATCAACGCATAAATCATCATCCATAAGCACATCACATGTGGATCAGAAAATCACTATCATATATATCTCAAAAATGGTCAAAATATACAAAAGATGTCATGTCTATCAAAATACAATGATCAAAATACAATAGAGACAAGTCTCCTAGGTATGACTATCTCTTGAGGCTGATGGTCTCACAGTAGATGTCCCAACACTTGGATCTCTAGGTGGATCATGTTGAGAAGGCCCAGTCACACCTTTTCTCTCTGTCCTCGAATGAGTCTGCATGGATTGACTGGATCTCACCATAGCATGGATAGGAGCTCTGTGATATCTAGGAATCACCTCCTCCTATAAATGCCTATAGTACTCAGCCTCCTTGGCTATGTACTGCATCTCTCTTAGTGTGTATCTAATAGGGGCACCAATCACCACTCTCTCCAGGCTATTCACTCGAGCCTCTACTCGACCTAAGTGCTCTATCACTATATCCCGCTCTACAATAATCTGCATAATCTAAGACAATTGAGTTAGTACTTGTGCCTGAAGCTACTACACTATCATCTGTAGGGACCTAATCTATGCATCCTCTCGATGGGTGGGTACCCAGACTTGAATCGGTACATGTGTCATAGTACCACCCATCTCTGTCCCTGTTCTAGGCATTGGTGGAGGTAGTACATATGATCTCCTCCTCTAAGTCGGCCACCTGAACTCATCCATCCCACCCACAACTACTATCACCTCGCCTACCTGGCCAACTACACTAGCTCCGACCACCAAACCTCCCTTCCCTTCCTCACCAACTGCTTGATTAACTAACCCACCTCCTCTCCTCCCCCCATCTCCTCCTCCAATCCTCCCTCTATCTCCTCCATCCCCTCCTCTATCTCCTCGTCTCCCTCTACCACCTCCCCTCCCATCTCTCCTGTCATCTCCTCCACCATCTCCATATCCCTCCTCTAGTTCCTCTCTCTCATCTCTTTGTCTCCTAAGCCTCTCAACCTGCTTATCCTCCTCATCATCAAAAGCGGGAATCATCTTTGCTGGATCCGATATCCATACAAGGACATGGGCCATAAAGAGTACTCCAAACTCCTCCGTCATTTTGGCATCCACCACTCCAAATCCATAGTCCCATATCTATCCAGCTAAATGCATGTACTCCTCCACCACTGCTGCACTATCAATAGTTGGACCCCACTCTGGCACATCCTGCCTCCAATGAGCATATAAACATGCTCCCTACGGTACACCTTACTATCAACCATACTGCCACTGAACTTAGATGTGCAAGAACCTCTCAATGATAAAAGGCATCCACCCTTTCAAGTATTGTGACATATACACATAGGGAATCTCTATCCCATCCTTTGCCCACACCTCGCAATCCATATACGGTCTCCAAATGACCATATCAATGTCATCCAACACTCTCCTCCAATTCTCTAGCTTGCCTAGCTTATGCTAGACAACTATCTCTGTGTACCCATATGCATAAGCCCGACCAACTGGCCTATCCCTGTCTGCAAGTGGCCTCACTACGGGAATGTGCTCCCAAGCCCACACCTGTAATAATGTGACCCTGATTGATAAACTCTTGTATCCAAAATACTTGATGCAGATCTTTGTAAACATGGGCCAACATATAGGACCCCCATGCAAACCTCTGACTCTGTGTCACCATATCCTCTAGCACCAATCCCCATCCCACTACCAGTCCCTTCGACCTATGGTCGGAACACAAGAAGCCACCTACAAAACCTGCTAGTACAGAAGGTAGTGGAGCATAATCAAAATCTATAAACTCATGCCAAGGGATCTCATATCTACAAATCTGATCATCGTGAAATATCCGGGGAAGAGCCTCTGTCCCATCCTCCTTTGTCTGCTCATATGGCAATAATGCCCCTATCAATAAAATCTATAGAATCTGATAACAGTCCTCTGGAGTGACTGTCATCTCCCCAGTAGCCAAATGGAAGGTGTTCGTATCACTATTCCACCTCTCTACCAATGCTGTTAGTAAACCCTGGTTAAAGATTGTAGACATCTAAAAATGGTCAACGCTTGCAGAGTCATACTTTAACATTGACACATTGCCTTATTTTAGGGTTCTTGCGTGGCATTAACATTTCTCCTATGATTTGCACTTGGTCTTTATCATTTGCGAGCATCGAGTCCTTCTTCTACATTCTTCATTTATCTCACTTTCAAATTTGGTCTTGTCGATAACAATCTTCACTCATGATTTTGATCGATCTTATCCTGTCGCATCAATGTGCATGCTCATTTGTCATATTTGGAAATCATCAATCCTAATTAGGGTTTTGTCCTCTTATCAATCTTGTCATCATACGATCGATTTGTCATCAATTGTTGTCGTTTTCAATCTTATCATCATGCGATTGATTTGTCATCGATCATTGTCATTTTCAATCTTGTCATCTTGCGATCGATTTGTCATCGATCATGGTCATTTTCAATCTTGTCATTTTGCAATCTATTTTGTCATCGATCCTTGTCTTCTTGTCAATTTTGTCATTTTGTGATCGATTTGTCATCGATCATCGTCATTCTCAAACATGTCAATTTGGATCAATTAGTCATTGTTCCTTGTCAATTGGCACATTTATCAATCAAATCATTTGTCAGCATTGGTCCTTTGTCAGTCAGAATCATGATCAAATTGAATCGATATCAATGATCCTTTGTCAAGACCTAATTGTCATCCTTGCATTTTCTAATTCATCTTCTAGGGTTTCATGATTTATTCATTTAACCTTGTTTGTCATTTCTCCCTCTAGGTTAAATAGTTTATTTATTTATCCTAAGTCTTCTTGTCACAATTAAATGTTTATTTAATTGGCTAACTAATTCCTCCCTCTTTGTGAATTAATTAATAAATGAAAAATTGTTACTTAATTCACTTAATTCCTAATTTCCTCATTTTCTAAATTTCTTAATTCCTAATTTCCTCAATTTGCTAATTTCCTAATTTCTAATTCACCTAATTTCAATTCTCTCCTATTTTTCTCCTAATTTCATGGGAATGACATTTCAAGTTGTCATAATTTGTCATAATTGACAATCAATCAATTTTGACATAGAAATTTGTCATAATTTTGCCAAAATTATCAATCAATCAATTTTGCATAGAAAGTGCAAATTTGTCATGTTTGTCATTCTTGATTTGAAATTTCCTTTCAAATCTCTTCATGCTAATCTTGTCTTTTCTCCAATTTGTCTATAAATTGGAAGAATTTCTTCAATCAAGATCCCTGATCCCTGGTCGAATCAATCACGCTTCAAGTATTCTTGTGCTACTATCTTGTCTACTTACTTTCACATCATGTTTATGCACTAATAGGTGAGATCCAAAAACAAAACTATTTGAAGGAGAAAGAAGGACAATGGAGCCACATGAAGGAGACATTCAAGTTTGCAATGGTTTGCATTTGAATTGATGTCTTGTTTTCATGTCTTTATTGGATGTTTTTAGGATTGGTCATTGCAATTGAGTTTTCGTGATTGAACTAGACTAATAATTAAGATTTCTTTGATGATTTCCACATTTCCTATCTACATTAATTGGTGAACCCGATGTGAACTAACCCCCTAATCATGCTTTTGAGTGCTCTTGAGCTGATTTGTAGGTGAAAAACCCAAGAAACAGGGTAATGCAGGGTTTTTTGAGAACTTCTACGCCTGTGTGAAGCAATCTGTGCCTATGTCAAGCATTCTACGCCTATGTCAAGGACAATCTGCACCTGTGTTACTGCATTCTATGCCTATGTGAGACATTCTGCACCTATGTAAGGCCAGAAATAGAGGTAAAAGGCAGTGTTTTTTTACTTGCAAATTGTTTTGTTTTGCATTCTATTTCTGCTTTTTGGTTTTTGGTACTGATTCTCTATGAAACACCTTGGCATTATGCATGGAAAAGACAAAGATGAAACTACTAACGAATTTTATGTAGGTTCGCTAGTCAAAGATCAAACAAAATCAAACTTCTGACTTGGTGGTTTTGCAGGTTGCCTTGTTCTCCAACTAAACTTTGTGTTTGTAATTCATAGTTAGGCACCTAGTATGATTGCTAAATAGGATGGAATGAACGTGTGTTTGCTTTGATTATTGACTTTGATATTGGCATAGGAGAGTATGCTCTCATCCTTCTTAGGGTGATTAGAAATCCAGATCTTCGATACCATTCTCATGGTTCAGATTGTTTGTTACCTTTAGAGGGCCTGCCTTCCCGACCATTTGCTTTCTTTTGCAAGGAAGTGACAATCGTGAGAAGGGAATGACCCAAAGTGAGTACAGCTAGAATACCTTGGCATTCTAACTCACTATAAATAAATACCTGATGGGTGAAAGCTTTGAAGGAAGGGTTACGTGGGAATTGTAGTTACTTGGGAAGTGATGACCCTTGGAATCTTTCTCATATCAACATCTAAGTAAAGCCTCAAGGTCTAAATCATGCTTGCGCGACTACATTTGTTTGGTAGCTTGGTGGGCTTAATGTCTCAATCATGCTTGTGTGACACCAAGAAGTAACGCTTAACATAAATCCTTACTAAACACCTTGTATTTAGAGGCCAAAAATCCTTCTAGTTACTTGAGAAGGACAAGTTCGGATACTTGGAAGAGATACTAAGTTTGCCATGGGGATATTTCCATGGGGACTGATGCTTGGCTGCCCTGAGAAGTGAGTGTCATGGAGGGGAGCCCGTGGGGTCAAGCATCTATGTATTCTCCTCGAATCTCATAATGAGTCTACCTCTCAAGTACCTACTGTCCTTGCCTACCATAAGAAATGTGTGAATGAGCATGATTGTCTTGAGTCTAAGTTGAAGTATCTTGTCTTCTTTGCTTGTCAAAAGTTGAGTTGTGTCTCATTTCAAAAACAAGACAAAATTGATTCAAAACAAGGTTAAACACAAGAACATTTCATCCAACAAAGTTCAAAACACCTTCAAACATGGTTGTCAAACATTTTTCAAAATCTTGTCTCAACATTCATATCACTTAGATTTAGGTTCATCTTAGGTTTGCATTTTGCAAGTTCATTGTAAGTACCAAGGTTAAGTTTCACCTAGGTCATACTCCTTCTGCATATCAA
This sequence comes from Cryptomeria japonica, assembly GCF_030272615.1. Classification (NCBI taxonomy): domain Eukaryota; kingdom Viridiplantae; phylum Streptophyta; class Pinopsida; order Cupressales; family Cupressaceae; genus Cryptomeria; species Cryptomeria japonica. Next base: position 408,894,070 of record NC_081415.1, read on the forward strand.
TAAGGGTCATCCATTTACATGTGTCCTCTTGCATTGGAGTAATACCATTTCATAATTCAAACTTAGGTTGACATTGTCATACATTTGCATTTGCATCCTTGTCCTCATAACATTACATCACATTTGCATACCCTGGGTCTCTTCATCAAGCTTAGGTCATTATCGTATCATATTAGGGTCATTTGCATAGTAGTTGTCCCTTTGCATGTAGTGTCAAAACTAGGTTTTGTCATACTTGAGTAATGCAAATCTTTGATAAACCCTAAGTCATTGTTAGGAAGTCTTGACCTTATCAAACTTTTGTCTTTTGTCATCAATGTCATTTCATCAAACCTAGATTAGTATCCAAGCATATAGGTGAGACATTGTCAATTTGTCCTATTGTCACTTGGTCCTTTTGTCCTTTGAGGTCTAGACATCATTTCAATTTCCTAAGGGTCTCATTTTTAGATTTTCATTCCAAAAAGTTTGTCAAAATCTTGAAAAACAACAAAAACATAGGTTGCATTCTTGCCATAGATTGCATTCTCATCTATTTATATTGTATTTAGTTGCATATCATATATTATCCTTGAAAAATTCCAAAAATATTGCATTGCATAGTGACATGTCTATTGAAACAAGGTTCCAAGCACCAATGATGCAACAAAGTTTGACATATCAACCGACAAGGCAATCACAATTATATCCAACCCAACAACAAAGCAACATTGATCAAACTTTCTATGATGAAACAAGTCTCCAAATACAAAAACTAGAGGAGAAACTAGCTCAAGAAGAGAAGATATTGGAACAAAGAGTGAAAAACATTGAGAAGAATAGATCACAAATGTCCAAAATGTTTCAAAAATTTCTAGGTTGAAATCCAAAGATTGAGCCAATTGATGTAAGATCTCTTCTTGAACGATCAGACATACCAGCTCTCCTCTCACAAATAGAGATGATGAAACAATTTCAAGAAAAGAGACAACAACAATTTCAATATTATGTGCCTCCACAACAAGAACAAGAAGGTTTTTACTATCAATCACATTTTCAACCATCACAACCAATGGTTCAACCAGTTGTTCAACATTTCCAATAGACACAATCAATTGTCCAACATATACAACCAGCACAACCAATGGTCCAATTTCAACAATATGTCCAACCAACTATACAATGTCAACAAATAGTTCAACCAATGGTGGAATATCAACAAGTTCAATCAACATATCAATGTCAACAACCACAACCAAACATTCAAAAACAAAGGTTGCAACATACACCAAGCCAAATTTTGAACATGTCAAACCAATTTGATCAACATCTAGTTCAAAATCAAAACATGACATCAAACCAGGATCAAATTCTTGCCAAACAAGTTCAAATTCTAGATACAACCATGTCAAAACCTCGAAAGAAAGGTGGCTTTATTGCAAGGATCTTAAGGAAACTACCAAGTGAGTTCTTTGAGGAAGATCAAGATAATACACTTATGTCTAGCAATGCCTCATCCCCCTGCAAACAAATTGACTCTCCAGTGGCATCTATCCCTAAACCTTTAGAAGTTTCACAAGAACCTTCCATATTGTCCTCATCAAACAATACACCCAAGGATGCAATTATCCAAGAGCTATCCATAATTGATTGCTAAAATAATCCAATTCATGATGCATATCCTTGTCATGTTTCAGAAATACTAGACCTAATGTCACCATGCACTTTATTGCCATTACCTATTTTAGAGGACCCCATTTGAAGTCCTTCTTCCTCATGTTCAAGCATTGATTCCTTGCCAGAATCCATCACAAATTTTCAAAGTGCATTTCCTTCATGCCAAAACATTGATCCCTTGTCAGAATACCCCATGCATATTCAAATTCCAACCTCATGTCAAGATGATAATTTATAGCATGAAGAAATGAGTCCTAAAGAAAATCAAGATCAAGATCCTGAAACCTTATCATCCCATCCAATTGTTGACCAAGATCCCATTTCCCCAGACACTCATGATGATTCCCCTATTCTTGTCCATCCTATCCAAAGTCCTATTGACACTCCATTCCCCAAGTAAGATCAAGATATCCCAGTCCATCCAATCCCAAATGATCCCATTCCATTTCATGAAAAAAATTTCGTTTCAAATCCCATTGACATTCTACTTCCTAAGAAAGATCAAGATATCCCTTCCATCCTTTCCGATGATCCTATTAAAAGTCAAGAGAAAAGCACCTTTAAAGAGGATTCCAATGATCTTCCTCCTTGTCAAGACCAAATTATTCCTTTAAACCCTCCACAAGATCCTTTTGTTCCTCTATCTCCTTGTCTTAATGCTCCATATACATTTCTTTTGATTTCTCCCATTCCATCTCTTGAAGAGCTTGTCATTGAACCATGTCCACTACACAATCCTAGTGCCCCTCAGAATCCTAGTCCCCCTCATGATCCTAATCCCCCTCATGATTCTAACGTGTCAGTGCAAGATGTTCATGAACCCCTGACATTAACAATGGGTTCTTCCTCTTTGGTACAATCTGATCCACTTCAAGATCTCATTATTTCTCTCATATCATATCCACCTCATAATGGACTCGCGTCTTCTTCCCAAAGAAAAGAGTATCCTACAAGTCAAGATATTCATAAAGGCAAAGGAGTAGATCTTCATGAGAAAGAACCCCTCCATATCAAAGAAGATCTTAAGGGTCATGTCTACACAACTCACTCTCAAGACATGGGTACCCCTACTAAATCCAACATCCCTTCAAAATCAAAACATACACCTTCCCCATCATACTTTCCATCCATCTTAGGTCCTTATATTCCTTCGTCCTCTATGCAAGGTCAGCAAAGGCACACATCCTTGAGTAAATTTCATCAATCCAAAAGAAGTCCATTTCATTCATATCCATCCATGCATTCCTTTCCTCCTCCAAGCAATTTGGATGCCAAGTATAAACGTCATGAGTCTAGAAATCCACATTTATTCAAGGATCAACATGTCCAATATAATCGACATGTCAAAACAAAGAACAATATGATCTATAAAGAAAAAGAAATATCCAAAAGGCCACAAAGGCCCATTTCTCAAAAACAAAAGTCAAAATATATATGGGTTCCTAAATCCCTTGTGCAAGCAATGCACACCAAAGAACAATAAAAGCATGAAAAATCAAAATCCATGTGGATCCCTAAGCAACTCCTTGAAGCAGAAAAGCCTAAAGAAACATTCAACTTGGCATCCAAAGTTGCTATTCCTCCATCCAACCCTCTCAAATTTGTTCCTCCATCACCTTCTTCATCCATTTTAGGCCCTTATGTCCCAAAATCCCAAGCTATTCCTCCATCCAATTTGAGATCCATTTTTCCTCCATCAGTCCATCACCCATCAAGGTGTGTGCCAATGTTGATCTTGCCTTCATTTCCATCCACTCAAGCCCAATTCTTCCAATACCCTATCCATTATCCAATGCATATTTTCCATCCTTCGATCCCTTTGATGCCATCCTTTGCATAAATCCTTGCCTTAGTTTCATCTTATTTTCCATTTCCTTATCCTACCAACGTCTCTAAGCATGCTTTTAAAGATCATGGTCCATTTTTTTCAAGGCTACTATCCAAACAAAAAGATGCTTGAGTCCTTCTTCCATCTTCTATTGAACAAGTCAAAAATTAAAAAAAAATAAAAAAATTGTAAAATCTCGAAAAGCATTTTGCAAAACAATATCCCCTTTGTGCATAAGACAAATCATTGAGCATCCCTCCAATGACACACAATCACACACTGCACTTTAATGAAATCACACATTCATAGATGAACTTTTTCAGTCAAATTAGACATTCAAGCTGATGACAATTGTCTTATCAATCGAACATCAACATTAATATCATTCATCCTTAGCACATTATCATGAGTCTTATATAGGGTGTGGTATACTCAAAACCAAACTATATCCTGTCTTAGATGGGGTACCGCATTCCCTGAAACTAGACAACATGATTGTCCTCTCAACACTTTCAACTTCTGACAATGAAGATCAAGATGTTTGTTTGACTTGTTGGAATTAGCGAGTCTTATCATTTTCTAATTTCTCTTCGATCATGTTCCTATGTTGCTCGATGATGTCACTGAGTGATTTAGAGTGACCGGGATGGTTCATGGTCCCTTTCTTTTTTATTGTGATTGTTGTTTGTCTACGATGTGTCTATCTTTTGCAAAAAGGGTTGCATTTCAGCTCTGGCCTTCAATGCCATGATGCTACGCATCCATTTTGCTACATTAAATAAAGGTTCTCACCTACAAAGTGCATTAGTGAAAGCAAATTTTTCTTTGCCTCTAACTGTCCTCTGTCTCATTTCTTCTTACTAACATTTCTTCCGTCAGTTTGGGTATTCAGTTCGGTCTAGTACTCCGATCTCCAAAACACATAAGCTACATCCTGCATTCATCGGTTAGTACATTTGCATTACATCAAGCATCACATCAAGCATTTTTATCCATTTCACATCATAAATGCATAAAAAACACATAAAAAATATATCCATACATGTTCCACAATGGTACATCAACAGTGCATAAGTCATCCCTACATGGAAAATAACATAAGTCATAACGCATTGCATCCCATCATATTGATGCATATCATATCATATATCAAAATAATATCGGAGTACAAAATTGGACTGTCTGTCCTAAGTATGGCCCGCAGGCTGACTACAAAATGTCAAACTACATTTGTCTCTGTCCTAAGGAGCACATGCCTCTGTCATTGGGTTCTCCCTTTGTCCTCCTCATCACTACCATATCTCAAGGATGATTTCCCTCCTATCCAAGGTCCTGGTTGTGGTGGTCTCATAGGTCCACTCACCCCCATGCTACTCAATGACCTCTGAGAGCATGCCCCACTCTCTATCCTCGATCGTGCTCGATATGATGATGCTCTCTACTTTGGTGGAACTACACTCTCATATAGTGTCCTCCAATGGTGTATCTCCTCTTTGGTCTCTACCAACATCTATGCCATCTCATGTGCACTGGCATTCCTCATTGACCCAATATACTCAGTGACTCTCTATTCTTTTCGCTATGCCTGGGCTATTGTTGTATCTTGAGTCACTGTAAGTCTGGCTATCTCTGCTCTGAACTGATCCTACTCTTTCCTCAAGATGGCATTCTATCTCTCTAATGTCGCAATGTGATCATGCTGACTTGCTATGGTAGCCCTGCACATCTCCATCTCCTCTATGCTAGCTGTCTCCGACTCTATGGGTATATCCTGCAATGACTCCTGATCGGCTGAATCTAGCTCATAATCGTCATCCTCATCATTATCTCTGTCCTCATCATCCCCTTCATCCTCATCACCGCCCTCATCCTACCTCTCTCCAAATTGTCATCTGACTCTCTCTGGCAGGTACATCTCAATCACTCTCTGGTGTTTCACTGGTCACCCAATCAGGTATCTCTCCTGTCTGCAATATGGTAGCTCATCACTATCATCTGACCATCTAGGGCAATCAAGATATGGCCTCCATGTGAACTCTCTTAGTCTGTCTAGCTCATGTCACCAATACAATATGTATCCAAAAGGACCCTATCTCAGTGCTCCTCCATAGCAATACACATATGGTCAATGTGGTACTACCTATCTCTCTGCAATCAGTTGACATATGGCTATGTGCTCAAATGTCCATACTTGTAATAATGTGACTCCACAGCTCAAAGTCTGCACCCCCTGATATGCTATCTAATGCAACTAAAAATATAGCATAGCCAGTACACATGGTCCCCATGCGTACGCTGTACCCTCAGTCACCATCAACTCTAGCACTCTTCCCCATCCAATAGGGAATCCATGTCCTCATCTATCCCCTGCTAGTAGGCATGCTATAACCACGGCTATCATCACATATCGTTGATCATACTCTAATGCCATGGTCTCCCAGTCGATCTCCCTCTCTACGATATCCAAATCATCTGCGTCGCACTCAAATAATCTACACAAAGCATCTCTCCCAATCACTGGGTCATACTCTATCATCTCTCCATGAATCAAAATGTGGAGGATACGCCATACATCCTCTAGTGTCACAGTCACCTCTCCAGTTGCCAGATGGAATGAGGAGGTCTCCGAATGCCATCACTCTGCCAATGCGGTAAGCAATCTTGTATTTGTCCTAATCTTGGGCATGAATGTGATATAGTATAACCCAAGTCCTGCTAATGTATCTCTGTCCATGCTTTTGAGTCTATGTCGTAACATGAAGTAGTTTGGTAGGTTCTCTCACGTGATCAATGGATACTGTCGACTCTGCATCACAATTGGGGCACATTTTGTCAGTTTTAGGGTTTTCTCCTATGGGCAGCATTTCCTTGTTTCATGTCCAAATCAGGGTGTTTTTCATCTATTTTGACCTATCCTATTCTTATCCCCCCTTTTCGGATCATTCGCATGCTGTTTTTGACCAAAATTGACTTCCCAATGCACAACTGTGCCTGTGTGATAAGTCTTGCGCCTGTGTAGCATAACCTGTGCCTGTGTACCCTACACGAGTGTAGGATACCCTACACAAGCGCAGGATGTGCTCACACAGGCGCAAAAGTCAGTTTCTGCATTCCCTATGGGCCCCGCAATGTCCCACAAGCGATCAAAATTCATAAAATTGACAATATAGGTTTTTGAGATACATACCGCTGCTCTCGGATTGTCTGGTCATCTATACATGCGTACATGTTCCCCAAGGTGATCTACCATTGGAATGTTTGCCATCTCTCTGCAAGTGTCCTTTTCCAAAGCAACAAATTCTCCTCTTTGGCTAGTGCAAATGAGCCATTTTCACTCTTTGTCTTATTTATAGATCTTTGTCAGTGCATAGATGGACGTGCTCCCTCTCCATCTTATGCTGGTCGCGGTCTTTTGCACCATCAATTGCTTGTCCTTTGTGTCTCCGATCTCCGATTGTCAGTATGTTTGATCCTATCATTTTCTATCATTATTATCGATCAATTGGCCTCTTTTCTGCATGTTTCTGGCCAATTCCTTGAGGGGGCATGCATATGTCATTGTCAGTGTCTAGGGCATTTTCATTATCATTCTTTGAAACAATGCTTAGAATCGCATTGTCTCAAAGAGGGGCAAAATGTAGATGTCTAAAAATGGTCAACGCTTGCAGAGTCATACTTTAACATTGATGCATTGCCTTATTTTAGGGTTCTTGCATGGCATTAACATTTCTCCTATGATTCACACTTGGTCTTTATCGTTTGCGAGCATCGAGTCCTTCTTCTACATTCTTCATTTATCTCACTTTCAAATTTGGTCTTGTCGATAACAATCTTCAATCATGATTTTGATCGATCTTATCCTCTTGCATCAAGTGCTCATTTGTCATATTTGGACATCGTCAATCCTAATTAGGGTTTTGTCCTCTTATCAATCTTGTCATCATGTGATGGATTTGTCATCGATTGTTGTCTTTTTCAATCTTATCATCATGCGATCGATTTGTCATCGATCGTTGTCATTTTCAATCTTGTCATCTTGCGATCGATTTGTCATCGATCGTGGTCATTTTCAATCTTGTCATTTTGCAATCTATTTTGTCATCAATCCTTGTCTTCTTGTCAATTTTGTCATTTTGCGATCGATTTGTCATTGATCATCGTCTTTCTCAATCATGTCAATTTGGATCAATTAGTCATTGTTCCTTGTCAATTGGCACATTTATCAATCAAATTGTTTGTCAGCATTGGTCCTTTGTCAGTCAGAATCATGATCAAATCGAATCGATATCAATGATCCTTTGTCAAGACCTAATTGTCATCCTTGCATTTTCTAATTCATCTTCTAGGGTTTCATGGTTTATTTATTTAACCTTGTTTGTCATTTCTCCCTCTAGGTTAAATAATTTATTTATTTATCCTAAGTCTTCTTGTCACAATTAAATGTTTATTTAATTGGCTAACTAATTCCTCCCTCTTTGTGAATTAATTAATAAATGAAAAATTGTTAATTAATTCACTTAATTCTTAATTTCCTCATTTTCTAAATTTCTTAATTCCTAATTTCCTCAATTTTCTAATTTCCTAATTTCTGATTCACCTAATTTCAATTCTCTCCTATTTTTCTCCCAATTTCATGGGAATGAAATTTCAAGTTGTCATATTTTGTCATAATTGACAATCAATCAATTTTGACATAGATATTTGTCATAATTTTGTCAAAATTATCAATCAATCAATTTTGCATAGAAAGTGCAAATTTGTGATAATTTGTCATGTTTGTCATTCTTGATTTGAAATTTCCTTTCAAATCTCTTCATGCTAATCTTGTCTTTTCTCCAATTTGTCTATAAATTGGATGAATTTCTTCAATCAAGATCCCTGATCCCTGATCGAATCAATCACACTTCGAGTATTCTTGCGCTACTATCTTTTCTACTTGCTTTCACATCATCTTTATGCACTGGTAGGTGAGATCCACAAACAAAGCTATTTGAAGAAGAAAGAAGGACAATGGAGCCACATGAAGGAGACATTCAAGTTTGCAATGGTTTGCATTTGAATTGATGTCTTGTTTTCATGTCTTTATTGGATGTTTTTAGGATTGGTCATTGCAATTGAGTTTTTGTGATTGAACTAGACTAATAATTAACATTGCTTTGATGATTTCCACATTTCCTATCTACAATGATATACCAAGGCATATCCAACAATGAAGATAATCGACACCTCTGAATGATATCCCTATCTACCTGTGTCAATCGAGGAATCAGTGACCATGGTCTAGGAAATCGCTCTCGTTAATGAAGTATGCCAAGCCATTCCTGTAACAAGGAAAACATGTCCAAATATTAGTTCTCACATTTATCTAATATATGCAATCAAATTCCATATCAACTTGAAACAATGAAATATCAAATCAATTTCCATATCGAAAATCACATCCATATCCAAATCAAATTCCATATCAACTTGAAACAATGAAATATCAAATCAAGTTACATGTCGAAAATCAAATCCATATCAAAATACAATTCCATATCAATTTGAAACAACAAAAATCAAATCAAGTTCCATATCGAAAATCAAATCCATATTGAAATCAAAATTCCATATCAACTTGAAACAATGAAATATCAAATCAAGTTTCATATCGAAAATCAAATCCATATCGAAATCCAATTCAATATCAACTTGAAACAATGAAATATCAAATCAAGTTTCATATCAAAAATCAAATCCATATCCAATCAAATTCCATATCAACTTGAAACAACGAAATATCAAATCAAGTTCCACATCGAATATCAAATCAATATCGAGAATTCAAATCAAAGACCCATATCGAGAAATCACATCAAAGATCCATAACACAAGCAACTCAAAAATCTATATCGCAAGACTCATATTAGGAATCATATCGGAAATCATGAATCAGAACTCATATCGGACATCACATTCAACAAAAAATCAGGATCATCATTCAATCAATCAACTTAATAATTCAAATAGAAAAAGCAATTTCCCAATCTATCAAAACTCGGACATCATCACAACAAGCACAAAATTGGCTAAGCATCCATCCTAAAAACACTTGGTAGACACCTACCCACCCCAAATCATCTTCCTTCATCTTTTTTTCCCCTGCAACATCACCTTTCCACTCCCTTCTAGCTAAATTTTGGCTCATGCGCTAAAAAATCTCTCCTATGTGCTAAGCTACCACCTATGCGCTAGCTCAACTCAACTACGTGCTACAAACTTTACCCTATACACTAGGTCTACCCTATGCGCTATTCTGTTCCCTGCATGTGCTACCCTATTAGCCCTATGCCCTATTTTACCCTATGCGCTACCCTGTTAGCTCTATGCACTATTCTATCCTATGTGCTACCCTAAACCTGTGATGTGCTATCCCATGACTCCTAGATGCTACCCTAGTTGGAAAACCATATGTGCTAACTGTTCTATCATATGCACTATGCAATGAACCAGACGTACTAAACTGTGAAAATCCGACACAAAAAATAAAAAACGTGCTCAAAATCGACAAAACAAAAAGCAAAAGGGGCAGAATTGGAATGACTTACAGGTGAACCATACGTGGCGGGCCTCCGATATCGATGAACATGCTTGAATCGGTGTGAAGCATAAGGAACTAGTATCTTGTCACTCTCCAAGTGTCACTCTCACAAGAAGTCAATGGGTGCAAATAAACCAAACGAAATCACTTTTACCTTTTATAGGGTAAAAGTCAACTCGGGTTGGTAAGTGGGGCATGTATTTTGCTCATTTTTCTCACTTCAAACCCTACCAAACATCAATTTTTGGAAGATTAATCAATTAAACAACGCATTCAACACAGTCAAAATTTCAAAATGCAATTCAATTAAAAACGATTATCAATTCAACCAAAAATCCACTTTTTTTTAATCATCTCTCGAGGGGGCATTATCAATATCATTTATCAAATCTGGGGCACGACATCGACATCATCACATCAATCAAATTTTGACGACACATCAATTTTCTTTGAATCAACATGTGCAAACACATCACTTCAAAGAGGGGCAAAATGTAGATGTATAAAAATGACCACTTTCCTAAAGTGAATATTGAATGTTCATTTTATTCTCATTCCTTTATTTAATTAAATCATTCACATTCATCTATTTGATTAAATAAGTTATTCAATTTATTTAATTAAATCCCCTTTCTACTCTTTTAATTAAATTTACATTTAATTAAATTGTTTATCTCAAATAAATAAATCTAATTTATCCATTTAAATCCCCCACTTGTATTTATGCAAGTTGCATCTATTTTTGTTGAAATAAAGAAATTTATTTTAATTAAAATTACCCTCCATCCACTTGCATTTTCCTACATCTCCTACTTGCCTCTCTAAACCCCCTTCTAGATTCTTCTAATTATTTCTAAATTAGCCTAACCCATTTACTAAATATTGTCACGTCCCTAAGCAAAGAGAAGTCACTTCTCAAACCCTCAAAGTCTTTGAAAACCATTAAAGGCCTTATGTATTCAACAAGTTAACCTTGAAAGTCTTCCAAACCATAAATGGTTAACTCAACCCTCTTGCATTATTAGAGACTTTATCTCTAACTCAACCCTCATCTAACCCAAGGGTCTCATCAAGCATTCATTTCTTTGACCATGGTTTTTCGTTTGACCCTTGCACAATAGTTTATCCTTTGGGTAAAAGCTTTATCCATTGGATAACGTTAACCCTTACCTCCTAAGATAACCATGAGGTATTCTCAAGCATTTGATGCTTCTTACATCTCCTCTCCATTTCATTGGTGAGAATTGAGTGCATGGATTGATAATTTTCAATCCTAGCCCTTGATAAGATTATCCAATCTTGACCATCCATTGCCTTGTTTTTCCTATAAATAGAGCCCTCATTCCCTCATTCTCATATCCAAGTCTTTAGCATCACACTTATAGGAATTTTACTAAGCATTAAATCTCTCTTTGAATAGAAATAATCTAATAAATCATTTTAGAAGCATTTCTATTATCATAAATAATCATATTAAGCTAGTATATCATGTTAGGATAGTTCTTTTACTAATCCTTTCATCTTATCATCATATACATGCTAGTTTAATTCATGTTTATTAATATCATGCATATTTAGGATTGCATTCATGTTAGATTGATCAAACATCCCTCATTCTCATGATTGTCATCCCTAAGTCACTTTGCTCAGTGATCTGAGAGCAAAGGCATTGGCTTGAGGGGTCTTGTGAGATAGAGAACAATGGAACATCCCTTAGGAAGTTGAGCTATTCCATGTAGCTCCATAACTTGCACCAAGAGTCCCATTGGTGTGTGGACTAGTCTGGAATACATATTTTCTGTTTCATTGCTCCACTTTTCCCGCACAAAGTAGTATCTAGAGTGATGAGGCAGTTGGGAGACCACAAAGTATATCCTAGGAGTTCACAATATACACTAGATATGGAGAGGAGGAGAGACGAGGATGGGCACTGAGACTATCATATGCAGTGAACATGCATGAGTTAGCGGGTTTACAACTACAGAGATGGGATTACCTAGAGGATGTAGCAGACGTAGGAGCATTGCCCCAGCACAGAGTGGTTTCAGAGACATCCATTCCCTCGATTTATAGATTTGGGAGAGCATGCACCTCTTATAGAGAAATTTGAGGATGATGTACTAGCACAGGCATAGGTACCAGGTCAGGTGCAGGGATAGAGAGTGGATGCACCTAGGCAAGCAGGAGGTGATCCTGGTGTTAGTAGCAACAAGGTACCCGTAGGAGTTAGACAATGACAAAGAGGGGAGGGTGGATCCTTAGGAGTTGTTGGGGTTAAGGATGGTAGTGCTAGGGTAGCTGAGGCTGGGGTGAGGAGGAGAGAGCAGATCCTAGGTAGGTTAGGCAATAGAGAGATGAGCAGGGAGGTGGAGAGGGGGATGCTGGGAGAGAGCAAGGAGTACCAGGTGTAGTACGGTGTTTGAGGACTAGGTTGACAGGTTTGTAGTCATAATTGATAGTGGCATAGACATAGTTGGCAGAGTGAGACTGACAACTTGCAGAGGTCAGAGTAGAGCATGATTCTCTTCAGCAAGAGGTTTTGCATTAGATGAGTTGTGCATCCTATTATATCACAACTTATAGTGTAGCAGTCCCAGTAGCACAACAGGTTGTTCCGTATTCTCAGTATATGGCTCAATCTGAGGGAGCTAGGGAACCTAGACAAGACATCAGTCAATAGGAACCACCTCCTAAACCCGATGATGAGGGAGAGGCAGAGAGCTAGATTCATTATATCTCTTAGAGTTTTTTGTTATATACCCCATTTTTGTAGCCTATACAATTCTTTCTCCGATGAGATATTGTATATGACAGTTGATATCATTTGTACTTTGAGACACTGAGATTATGATGAGATATACGAGATCTTGATTTGATTTCATCATACTTGTGTTGATTTATTATGAGATGTCTTTATGATTTATTCTATATGTATGCATATATTTTCAGTATGGATGTATGTAATGAAGATGAATATGGATGTTTTTTTGGTTTTTTTCATATGCAAATGAATGATGGAAATGAGTAACTAGTAATGCAAATGTTTATTTTTTCATGCAATAATATTAATGCAAATGAATATAATAAAATATATAGATTAATATAAGATGCTCATGTATGTAGCTAACATCTCAATACAAAAGTACTCGATTGGAGAAACGATGATGAAAAAGAGACCACTTAGCTAAGAAATGATGATTTCTTCAGACTCTCATTCAAAATATAAAGAGATCATTGTTGTCATGCAAAAATCACTCAAAATGCATAAAATTTAAAATGAATGCAACCTAAACCTAGTCACTGGATTTGGTATGCTTAATTTTCATCACTAAGTATTTCACAAACACAATAGGAAAAATAGAGTTCCTTTCTTTTCATATGCAATATTAATTATCTTGTCCGCAATGACCCTTTTTTGTTCATATCCTTGGATAGATTACACATGCATATAGATTACACATTAGAGAAATTCCCTCAAAATAGACAAAGAAATGACTCCAACCTCCCTATAGCATACAAGCAAGCGGAGTCGAGGTATGTGTGGTGATTTCACCTTGATGTGAAGACACTTATCATAGACACCCAGCTGATTAGATGTTTCCAGATCATCAGAATCATTCATACAAGCAGAAAACAAAGAAAAGTATTATGCCCCTAATCCTTGCTCCCCTTAGTCAAGATAGACTTCCTCGAGTTACTCAGAGGGAATAATAATTGAAAACCAATTTAAAAGACAACATACAAAGAAAAATTTCAATCATATCTCGAACTGTTTAGTGATTGTTTTCAATAGTCTTGTTTTTCTTGTTTACTTAGTGATTAACTCTTCAGTAGTTTGGAGGTAGGTGACTAACTTAGAGTGGATGACTTGGTACTACCGATAGAAAGATGACTTGGTTGAATTACTTAGGATATGTAGATTGATTAGTTGATTACCCTAAGACTAGGACATTGATCAGTTTCAAGCCATGAGGGTTATAAAAGAACCAAGATGTCACAAAAGCGACTAAAATATATGTACAAGCGAAAGCAAAGATGCAGGAAAGCGAGAATGAAAAATGGGAAATGCCAACTTTGCATTGATAGATGGAGTGCTTGAGTACAAGAGGTGTCTGTTTACCAGGTTTTCACTTGCTTGGTAAAGAGCCTTTCTTTTTATTCTTTTTTTTTATTTTAAGGATTTTTTCAAGACATTTTATGTTGTACAGGTTGTTGGAGCATAGAATCTTAAGTGAAGAATTTCTTCAAGTGAATGGTGTTGATCGGTTCACAAAGCTTTTCTCCTTTCGATGTTGAGAGTTGATAGGCACCAGAGCCAAAGACTGAAGTAACGATATAGGGACCCAACCAGTTGGGTTCAAATTTCCCTTTGTTGTCTTGAAACTGTTGATTTTTAGGATTTTCTCGCAAGAAAAGGTCACCAACCTAAAATTCTCTTTGTCAAACTTTCTTGTTATAATCTCTAGACATTCTCTTTTGATAGGCTCTTAGATGATCAAATGCCACTTGCCGATGTTCATCCAAAAATTCAAGTTCTTGCAATCTAGATATTCTGTAGTCTTCATCAGTAATAAGACCTTGCAAGGAAACTCTCAAAGAAGATATTTCCACTTCAACAGGCAAGACTATTTTAGACCCATACACCAAAGAAAAAGGCATAGCTCTAGTAGGTGATCTGATACTTGTCTTATAAGTCCATAGTGTAGGATTGAGCTATAGATGCTAATCCTTTCCAGATTTGTTTACTGTTCTATGTAAGACAGTCATCAAATTTTTGTTAGATACTTCATCTTGTCCATTACCTTGAGGGTAGTATATGGACGACCAATGTTGTTTGATTTTGAAATTTTCATAGAGCTCATCTAGATCTTTGTTTTTGAACTTCCCTCCATTGCCAGTCAAAATGGAAGAAGGTATCCCATACCTGAAGATGATATAGTTAAGGATGAACAAAGATACTTGTTTACTGGTTGCTTTGATAAGTGAAACCACTTCTACCCACTTAGTGAAGTACTCAGTGGCAGTTATGATAAACTTGTCTATGTTAGATGATGTAGGATATATTTGGCCAATCAGGTCAAACACCCATTGTTGAAAAGGCCAAAGTGTGATGAAAGGTATGAGATCCCTTATTGGAGCATATATGAGATTTCCATGTAGCTAACACTTCTCACAAGTTTTAAAATTTTTAATAGCATCTTTCTCCATATCTGGACAATAGTAGCAAGCCCTTAGTAGTTTTTGAGCTAAAGTAAGACCGTTTGAATGAGATCCACAAATACCTTCATGAACTTTGGATAATGCGTGTTGGGAATCTTTAGTTTCTAGACACCTAAGCAAAGTACTATCTAAACCTTTCCTATACAAATTGTTAGCGATGATGACATACCATGAAGCATTTTGAGTAAGGTTTCTTTTCTTATTGGATAAGATTAGTAGGGATAATTTGGTCACACAAGTAAGAGTAAATATGGCTATAGAGAGATGAATCATGTCCAATAATATAACAGACCATCTAGGACTCAAGGGAATCATAAGTAGGATAATGTACCTCTTCCACTAGGAGTTCAAAGCAGAACTCAGATTCTTGTAGCTGTAGTATAGATGCCAAGGTATCCATAGCATCTGCTACTCTGTTTGCTAATCTAGGAATAGGTTGAAATGATACAAAGGTAAAGTATTTCTTGAGATCATCAACCATTCTCTTATAAGGCATCAGTTTCTCATCCCGAGTCTGATATATATCATTGATTTGGTTGATAGTCAATTGAGAGCCTCCATAGATGTGTAACTCAACAAACTTCCATTCAATAGCCAGTTTGATCCCATTTACCAAAGCTTCATATTTTGCAACATTGTTTGTGCAAGGAAAGAGAATCTTGTAAGATTTTGGGATTGAATATCTTTGAGGAGTGATAAAAAGTATTCCAGCACCAAAATCATGTTGAGTGAAAGACCCATCAAAGAACATTTTCCATGATCACTGAGTAAGGTGCATGATGGATTCATCAAAAAATTCTATGTGCAAAGGTTGATTGTCTTCAAGTGGAGCATCAACAATTTGGTCTGTAATGACCTGTCCTTTGATAGCTTTGCATTCTACATATTTAATAACAAATTCTATAGAACCATGACCCATATAGCCAATCTTCCTCAAGTGTTTCTTTTCTGAGAAGGTATTTGAGTGGATCAATCTTAGCCACCAGCTTAATAGAATGTGCTAACATGTAGTGTCATAATTTATGTGATGCAAAGACCAATGCCAAACAATCTTTCTCTATTATAGTATAGTTCATCTCATAGGACACCAAGGTTTTGCTGATATAATTTATAGCTCTTTCCTTTTTATTCTCATCCTGTTGTGCCAAAAGTGCCCTCAGTGATGTATTTGTAGTTGATATCTAGAGAATCAATGGTTTGCCTTGAATTGGTGGAATCAGTATAGGTGGATTAAAAATATATTCCTTGATTTGCTTTAGGTGTTGTTCACAATCTTCATCCTGGTTTTATTTGAGTCCTTTTCATAATGCCTTTGTAAATGGTTGAGCCTTATCTACTAGCTGAGAGATGAAGTGTCTTA
Organism: Cryptomeria japonica; assembly: GCF_030272615.1. NCBI lineage: Eukaryota > Viridiplantae > Streptophyta > Pinopsida > Cupressales > Cupressaceae > Cryptomeria > Cryptomeria japonica. Next base: position 408,910,714 of record NC_081415.1, read on the forward strand.
TTGATTCGAGCCACCCTTGTAAACTTCTCATTTGACTAACATTCTTTGGAGGTGGCATTTCTATGATAGCCTTAACTTTTTCTAGATCTACTTCATTTCCTTTCGCTAAAACAATATATCCTAGGAGCTTACCATATGTAACTCCAAAAATGCACATTTCTTGGGATTTAATCTGAGTTTGAATTTTTCCATCTTGTCTAATATTAGACCTAGTTCTGATAGATGTGTTGATCTTTTCATAGATTTAACTAGAGTATCATCAACATAATCCTCCATGTTTTTGTGCATCATATCATGAAAAATTGTTGTTACATCTCTTTGATAAGTAGTGCTTGCATTCTTTAAACCGGAGGGCATTACATTCCAGTAGAAGGTTCCCTATGCATAGGTGAATGTTGTTTTCTCTTGATCTTCAGGTGTAATTTCAATCTGATTGTATCAAGAAAAACCATCCACTAAAGAGTACATTTCATAGCCATCAGTCATGTCCATGATCATGTCTATGTTGGGTAGTGGAAAATCATCTTTCGGACAGGCTTTGTTTAAATCTCTGAAATCAGTGCAAACACTGATTGATTTGTGAGGTTTAAAAATAGGTACAATATTAGATATCCATTCAACATAATCAATTGCTCTGATGAATCCAACTTTTAGTAATTTTTCTAGCTCAGCCTTAACAAGTAATGCAACACGAGGATGAATTTTTTGGAGTTTTTTCTTAACAGGTTTAACTCTAGGAGTGATAGAAAGATGTGTTAGGTCCCAAAGACAATTGAGAGGGGGGGGGGGTGAATCAGTTGTCTAATAAATTCAAACCAAAAACCATTTAGCTAGCTTAATGCTTAATATCAGTAAACTAGTTAAGTATGCCGGTAGATAGTGTTAATAGTAAATTGCTATAGTGGTAAAGATTAATACATGAAACATAAACATAAAGTCATCCACAACACAACACCAATATTTGTACATGGAAACCCTATAAGGGGAAAAACCATGGTGGGAAACCTTACCCACAATCAGATGATACTACTGTAGATAGTAAGTGTACATAAATGGGGTATGCACATGTAGAAAGGCCAACAGCCTAGAGCTCACTGCTCAATCACAAAATGGGAGTCACACTGACTATAGTTGGATGGTTAAATCCAATAAGAATGTACTATACAAAATAGCATCTTCATATGCTGGATTCAGTACCGGTGTAATGCTAATATGCTTCTACAAAAACCTAGCTTCACCTTCAAATGATGTCTTCATGTATACCTCTGCTTAATCTCACATATACCTTCTCACAATTCTTCTTCGCATTCCACATTCGATCTTACATTTATGCCATACCCTAAGACCAATTTTAGTAGGTCGACTCTACAAGATATTACAATAAAAACATTTTACAAGTAATATAATATCTGATGCAATAACCAATTGAACATGTTGGCTTAATGCATTTACAACAATAATAAATCATTTCTATAGCGTGCCATGCTGATTTGAAAAAGATAAGCCTGCCGGTGTAACCCTAGATAACCGTGGACCTATTTGCCGGTAAAAGCAAATATGCAAATATGAATATACCAATGATTAATTCTTCAAAACAAAGTGTCCACATGATGTCTTCGATATTACCAAGTGTCTTCCATATCATTCCAAGTGCCGGTGAACATTATATCCTGCTAGTGAACCATATACCAGTAACTGTGCAATAGTTACTTGCTTGTTGGTGAATGTTGCTGGATCTCCAAAGTGCTAGTGTTTCAGTAGGTGTTGACATCAATGACAAAACCATACCAAAATACCAACAATCTCCCCCTTTGACATTGATGGCAACACAAGATGGAAAAGCCATCAAAGTGTCAAAATAGAAATGCCAAATACCAAAAACCAACAATCTCCTTTAAACAATAATTTCTCCCCTTGGGAGCAACATGTGTTTATGTAAAGATTTTTTTTCAATACCAATCTCTACTCAAATGATAATGTGTTACCAATATTTTTTCAAAAGATAATGTGTTTTTCCATAGATTTCTCTCCCCCTTTGACATCAAATGCCAAAGTTACAAAAATCAAGTTCATATACAAAATACCAATCAATTCAATATACCAACTACTCCCCCTGAGAAGTAGCTTCCTCATCAAAGACCGAAGTAAAAGATTTGTTTTTCAATTTTGTTGGTTGATGACAATCATCAATTGTCTAAGTCTCTACTAGTGGTGGTATGATTCCAAGCTGATCTCTAAGATATTCAAAAGTCTCCTTAGGCAAAGGTTTTGTGAAAATATCTACAAGCTGTTCTTTAGTATTCACATAAACCAGTTTTATCTCCTTTTCTTCAACTTTTTCCCTTAGAAAATTCAGTTTGATAGAAACATGTTTTGTTTTAGAATGTAATACCGGATTCTTAGATATATCATTTACTGCAGTGTTATCACAATATATAGTAATAGGCTCTTTGCATTTTACCTTTATGTCTTTCAACATTTGCTTAAGCCATAGTACTTGTGTACAGTTAGTTGCTGCTGCAACATATTCTGATTCTGCTGTTGATAAAGATGTACAACTCTGTTTCTTACTCAACCAAGAAACTAATCTCTTTCCAAGAAAGAATGCTCCTCCAGTGGTGCCTTTTCTATCATCCACATCTCCTGCCCAATTTGGATCTGTGTATGCACATAGATCAAAATTTTCATCTCTAGGATACCATAATCCAAGATTTGCAGTGCCTTGTAAGTACCAAAAAATCCTTTTTACTATTGATTCATGATTTTCCTTAGGATTACTTTGAAATCTAGAAACAATACTGTAAAGCAGAAAAATCGAACCCTAGTTGTTCTCCCCCCCCCAACTCCAAGGAGAGGGAAGGGAGGTCACTAGGGTTGATGGTTTTCACTTAGCAGAGACTTTATATTCAAAAGAGGGGTTGAAACTCACAAGATCCAATCCCACACAATGCAAGATTGAATTCTAGATGAGTTTCAAGGGTTGTGACATCAAGGATACCCTCTTTTGTAAAGAATGTAGATAGAATGATTGAACTAGGAATGCATGTAAAGTAAGAAAGATTTGCTTATAAACAGAGATAGGGCTACAGGATGAAGCTAGGAACCTGGAATTAGTAGTAAAATGTCGAGACAATGTTGTTCTACAAATTTGAGTGAAAGTTGATGGGATGATGGTGCCCGGAGTGCACACGGTCCTCCGAAAAATCCGTGAAATGAAGGGGGATCTGTTCGTCTCTGCACAGGGATTCCAGATCTTCAATTACAGCCGCGTACCTGCAACCTACACATAGAAAAGAGAGGATGATTGGGGGGTTAGGGATTAGGGGTTTGCCTTTAGGTCAAACCCCTATTTTGGAATTAACCAAGAAATGAGAATGCTGTAAATGTAAATGTTTGTAATGTAAACAAGTACTGATACCTTGTTGTAAGAATGTTTGTATTCTTACATGCGAAGGTGTAATGTATGTTGTATGTTGTATGTGATCTCCTCTTCAATGGTTGAATCCTTGTCTTGAATGCAACACCTAGCCTTGAATGGAGACTTAGAATGCTCAATTGCTTGAAGGAATGCTTGAATGCTTGAATGTTTGAATGTCGCTTCCGCCTCTTACTCTTGCTTATTTTCCTCCTCCCTTTCTAGGAGAGGAAAATTAGTTTATATACTTGTCAATTAGGGTTGAGAGACTGATTTTTCCAACCTTAGGCCGACCTAGAAACATTATTTTCCAATTTGCAAACTTCAAGACCCGATGCCCAACAAGAGACCGGGCCCAAAAAAGGGCCAGGGACCAGGGCATTGGGCCCCATGGTCCTGAGGGACTAGGGCACTGGGCACCCTAGTCCTGAAGGACCAGGGCACTGGGCACCATCGTCCCACCTCTCGGGATAGCAGGGTGCAAGGAGGGATCAGGCCAAGGTGCAGAAATATGCAGTTTTTGATGTCACAAGCAGGTTTCGGGGTCTCCATTCAGGTTCAACATTGCGCCGCCATCGTGAAGACCCAAATGCAGTCAAAATTGCAAGTGTCGCAATTTTAGGACGCTACAAATACATACTGCATTCATAATATCAGGCCTAGTTTGTCTCAAATATAGTAAACCTCCTATCATAGATTTGTATATAGTTGGATTAACAGGTGTAGATTCATCCCTTTGAGATAATTTATCATTTGTAGTCATAGGTGTGCTTATCAGTTTAGAGTTCTCCATCCAAAATTTCTTTAGTAATTCTTTCAAGTACTTGGATTGACTCAAAAATACACCTTTATCAGTCTGTGAAATCTGCAATCCTAAAAAGAATTTTATTTCTCCAATCATAGACATTTCAAATTCTTGCTGCATTTTAATAGAAAATTCCTTACATAATCTATCTTCTCCTCCAAAGATTATATCATCAATGAATACTTCTATAATTAAGATGTCATCATTAGTTATTTTGTAATATAAATTGCCATCTGCATTTCCTTTAGTAAAACCAATCTTTAAAAGATACTTATCCAACCTTGCATACCAAGCTCTTGGGGCTTGTTTCAATCCATACAGAGCTTTTCTTAACCTGAAAACCATATCATTGTCATTTGTCAAAGAAAATCCATTAGGTTGTTCAATATATACTTCCTCTTCAAGATCTCCATTCAAAAATGCACATTTAATATCCATTTGATAAACTTTGTAGTCCTTGTGAGCTGCAAAAGCCAAGAATAATCTAGCTGCCTCAATTATAGCTACCAGTGCAAAGGTTTCATTGTAATCAACTCCTTCTTTCTGAGAATATCCCTTACACACTAGTCTTTCTTAATTTTTGACAACCTTACCATCTTCATTAAGTTTGTTTCTAAATACCCATTTGGTTCCAATTACATTTTTATCTTTAGGCCGGGGAACTAATGTCCAAGTATTATTTTTCTCAATTTGTCCTAATTCTTCTTCCATAGCTTTAATCCAAAATTTATCTTCACATGCCTCATTGATAGATGATGGTTCAATTTGAGAAATAAGACATACCTCTTCATTTGCCAATCTTCCTCTTGTCATAACTCCTTTAAATTTGTTTCCAATTATCTGATCTTCAGAATGATTCAATCTTACATACTAGGGTGTCTTAGTTTGCTGTTGTTCTTCAATTGCTATGGAATCCTTTGATGGTACCGGGGTAACTGGATCTTCATTCTGTACTGGTGGATTTAGTGTAGGTTCATTTGTCACAATTTTTGTTGCTGGTTCAAAGTCTATATACCTTGAAGTTCCTTTGAATTGTTCATCAATCTTTACATTTGTACTCTCAACAATTTTTTGCAATCTCTTATTAAAACATCTATATGCCTTGCTCTTAAATGAATAACCAAGAAATATTCCTTCATCACTTCTAGGATCAAATTTTCCAATATACTCATCTCTTCTAATATAACATTTACTCCCAAAAATTCTAAAATACTTAAGAGTAGGAGTATTACCAAACTATAGTTCATGAGGGGTCTTACCAGTTTCACCTTTGATGTGAACTTTGTTGAATGTATAGACAACAGTGCTAACTACTTCTCTCCAATACACATGTGGTAGATTTGCTTTAGATAACATACTTCTTGCTACATCCAAGATAGTTCTGTTTTATCTTTCAACAACTCCATTCTATTGTGGTGTTCGAGGTGCTGATAACTATCTTTTGATTCCATTCACTTCACAGAATGTATTAAAGTCCTTAGATGTGAATTCTCCTCCTTGATCTGATCTTAAACATTTAATTTTCTTACTAGTTTCATTCTCAACCATTGCTTTGAACAGTTTGAACTTTCCAAGTGCTTTTGATTTTTCTTTGAGAAAAGTAACCCAACACATTCTAGAATAATCATCAATAATTAGCATGAAATATCTATCACCTTGTAAGCTTTTAGTTCTTGCTGGACCACATAAATCAGTGTGAATCAAATCAAGAGCATTATTGGATTTTTCTGGAATACTTTTGAAACTAGCTCTAACTTGTTTTCCAAATTGACATTCCTTACAAACTATATTATGAGGTTTCACAATTCTAGGTAGATCTCTAACAGCCTTAGAAGTACTAATTTTTACCATGCAATCAAAGTTTACATGACATAGTCTCTTATGCCATAACCAACTTTCATCTATATGTGCAATCAAGCATGCCTTTTCACTGTTATTCAAATGAAAGATATTACCTCTAGTCTGATTACCGATTGCAATTTCCAAACCAGTTCTATTCATGATTTTGCATTTTCCATTTTGAAATTGTAACTGAAATCCCTTCTCAACTAATTGACCAACACTTAAAAGATTATGCTTTATTCCGTCAACATAGTAGACATTATCAGTGTTATGCTTAGCATCAAGAGATATTGAACCCTTACCTTTGATTGAATAGGCTTTGTCATCTCCAAATCTTACTAAACCTCCATTGTATTCTTGAAAGTTCAAGAATTTACCTTTGTCTCCTATCATGTGATGTGAGCATCCTGAGTCAATGATCCATTCATCCTTTGCTTCAAATTTAGCTACTAGGGCTTGCTCTACTAGTTGAGCAGTAGCTATCGGTTGATCCTCTGTTATAGCAAAAAAAACCCATCCATTATCTATTGGATCCTCATTAGAATCATCAGAGACACCTTCATCAGCAATGTAACAAGATTTGTCTTTGTTCTTCTTAAATCTGTATCTCTGATATTCAGGATAAGGCTTGTATGTTCTTCTAGCTTCTTCTCTTAGTCTAGCATGTCTATCAGGGCATCTCAAAGCCATATGACCAATTTTATTGTAGTTGAAACATTTAAAGGGTGCTTTACCTTCATACTTACTTCCAATTGGACCTTTTGGCATTTTCCTTGCAAATAGTGCTTCAAGTTCTTCAAGTTCTTCATTCTCCTTCCTAGTTTCTTCAAGTTCTCTTGCATAAAAGGCTTTCCAGTCTGATTTGTCAAATGATGGAGCAGATGATGTTGATGCTTTAAAGGCCAAATCTGTCTTTATAGTAGCAAGATGACCAAATTCCTCAATTTCAAAGGCTGAAAGTTTTCTAATCAATGTATCCCTAGTCACTGATGTATTAGGCATTATTTTCAACTCATTTATAGCAGTAACCTTCATTTTATATGTCAGTGGCAATCCTCTTAAGAGTTTTGAAACAATTTCATCCTCACTCAGGGTTCCTCCACAACATTTAATACCCAAAACAATTTCATTTACTCTTTCCATAAAAGTAGGAATTCTTTCATTTTCTTCCATTTTTAGATGTTCATACCCGACTCAAAAGCTTTCAAGTTTTGCAATCTTGACTATGGAATCTCCTTCATTTAGTGTTTCCAAATGATCCCAAATAGCTTTAGCAGTAGACCTATCTAAAAATCCCATGATTCATTGATCTGATAATGTGCTTAGAAGTGCTTCTCTTGCTTTGCAATCATTCTTCTCATCTTTAGCTAAGGTAGTTGGAGCAGTCTGACCAGCTACAATAGCATTATCACCATTCTTTGTAATTTCCTAGATGTCTTTACCAATGCAATTCAAATGTGTCTCCATCCTGATCTTCCATATCCCATAGTTGGTTCCATCAAGTTTAGGACTATCCTTCCCGAAATAATTAGTAGACATTGGATCTCCTCAAGTTGTTAAATTTCTGCAAAAGAGGACTAGGTTTTGATACCAATTGTTAGGTCCCGGAGACAACTGAGAGGGGGGGGGGGGGGTGAATCAGTTGTCTAATAAATTCAAACCAAAAACCATTTAACCAACTTAATGCTTAATACCGGTAAACCAGTTAAGTATGCCGGTAGACAGTGTTAACAGTAAATTGCTATACCGGTAAAGATTAATACATGAAACATAAACATAAAGTCATCCACAACACATAACACCAATATTTGTACGTGGAAACCCTGTAAGGGGAAAAACCATGGTGGGAAACCTTACCCACAATTAGATGATACTACTGCAAATAGTAAGTGTACATAAGTGGGGTCTGCACATGCAAAAAGGCCAACAACCTAGAGCTCACTGCTCAATCACAAAATGGGAGTCACACTGACTACAGTTAGATGGTTAAATCCAATAAGAATGTACTATACAAAATAGCATCTTCATATGCTGGATTCAGTACCGGTGTAATGTTGATATGCTTCTACAAAAACCTAGCTTCACCTTCAAATGATGTCTTCATGTATACCTCTGCTTAATCTCACATATACCTTCTCACAATTCTTCTTGGCATTCCACATTCGATCTTACAAATAAGATCTTACATTTATGCCATACCCTAAGACCAATTTTAGTAGGTCGGCTCTACAAGATATTACAATAAAAACATTTTACAAGTAATATAATATCCAATGCAATAACCGATTGAACATGTCGGCTTAATGCATTTACAATAATAATAAATCATCTCTATAGCATGCCATGCTGATCTGAAAAAGATAAGCCTGTCGGTGTAACCCTAGATAACCCTAGACCTATTTGCCAGTAAAAGCAAATATACAAATATGAATATACCAATGATTAATTCTTCAAAACAAAGTGTCCACATGATGTCTTTGACATTACCAAGTTTCTTCCATATCATTCCAAGTGCCGGTGAACATTATATCCCACCGATGAACCATATACCAGTAACTATGCAATAGGTACTTGATTGCCGGTGAATGTTGTTGGATCTCCAAAGTGCTAGTGTTTCAGTAGGTGTTGACATCAATGACAAAACCATACCAAAATACCAACAAGATGATGCATTATGACATCAGGATCCAGACCCGACATATCAGCATATGTCCATGCAAAAATGATCTTCTTTTCTGTGAAGAAATCAACAAACTATTTTAGTTCTTTGGCTGACAAGGCTTGAGTTACATGGATGGTGTGCTGAGATTCTTTTGTTCCAATGTTTACTAGCTGTGTAGGTTCAATTAGCACTGATGATTGCTCTTGAAAGGGATCAGGCAAAATTTCAAGTATCTCACCTTTAGGTGCCTCAGAGAGGTTTTCACCATTAGGTACGTCCTTTATTTTTACTATTTTTGATTCTTACACCGCTACAATGCAATTTTCACCATCAGAACTCTTATTTTTCTTTTTTTGATTTTTGCAACTAAGATACTTGACATTTGCTATTGTCATGTTCTCACTTTGTTCACTGGTGGAAGAGTCCATTAGTTCAACTACATTAAGATATCAAGCTAATGTATAGTCATTGGCAAAGGTAGGTATATTCAAAGGTTGATCTTGGAGAGTATAGTAAATAAGCTCAAGATGTACTAGTGATAAAGATTTAATAGGTTCAAGGAAATTCATAGTATTTTCATCACAACCTCAGACCGATGAGTCGAGTTCCAGAAGACTACCTTGCATAAGCATCTCGAGACTAGGAAGAATTAGAACACAATTATCACAGTTTACATTAGTATTTAGGGGATCTAACCCAACAAACTTACCATTAGCATCATTTCTACTTTGGCCTGGACTACATATTGTGGTTCCACAATAACGGATTCAATAGACAGAGTTTTGACATTCATCATAGAGTTGTCATAGTTTGGTGTCGAATAGGTTTTGGTATTATGGATGACTTTGTCATGTGTTGCATTCATTTTCTCATTGATGTCAACACTTGTCTTCATGGAAGTTTACATTATATTCACCGGTATATGGTTAGTGACTTATGCACAATCACTGGTATGTGTTCACCAGTAGGTTATAATGTTCACCGACAACAATGATGACTTGTTATCATTTGGAGATCATGTGGTTATGTCGAAGACATGGATTGGAAGTTTGGTTTTGGTGTTTTTATTATTGGTCTAATCACGTTGACATATTTTCCTTTATCAATAGATAGGTCTAGGTTATGGATTGGTACATGTTATCTATTCTAGATCAACATGACACGTTATGGAGATGGTTTATTGATTGGTAAGTGCATTGAACCGACATGTTGTATCGCATCAAGACTTATTTGTAATTGATTTAATTGTAATATCTTTAGTGAGCCGACCTATACATTTGGTCTTAGGTTTTGTATAAATGATTGTAAGATCTTATTGAAGATTGGGATATGGTTATGGTATGAGTGTGTTTGAATATTGAAGAGCGAAATTAAGCAGATCCTTGTGCGAATCATGCAAACATTATTTGAAGGTTGAAGGAAGGTTATGAAGGTGTTTTGACACTCATGTTCAAAGCTTAACTAGTATCGAATCCAGCATTGGAGGTGTTGATTTTAGCGGTACATTATCATTGGATTTAACCATCTAATTGTGTAGTTAGTGTGACTCCTAATTTGTGATTGAGCAGTGAGCTCTAGGCGGTTGGCCTTTCTGCATGTGCAGACCCCATTTGTATACATATACTATCTGCAGTAGTATCATCTGATTGTGGGTAAGGTTTTCTACTATGGTTTTTCCCTTACCAAGTTTCCATGTTAAAATCTCTATGTTATGCGTTGTGGATGTTGTTTCTCTTTATGTTTTATGCATTGAGTTATACCGATACCACTATAACTACTAATCTATGTTAACGACACTTAAGTTTGGTTTACCGACATTAAGTTTAATTTAGAATAACTTAGATTACAATATATTGACATTTGTTTCACAATTGATTCACCCCCCCTCTCAGTTGTCCTTCCTAGGACCTAACAATTGGTATTAGAGCTAAGTCCTCTTTTTGTAGAAGCCTAACAATTTGAGTATATCCTATGGCAACAAATATTTTTAGGAAGGACAGTCTGAAGCTTGATGGAACTAACTATGGTATATGGAAGATCAGAATGGAAACACATCTGAACTGCATTGGAAGAGATATATGGGATGTTACAAAGAATGGCTATTTTGCTCCTATTTTGAATCAACCTCATCCACCAACATTGGCTAAGGACATGGACAATGATTGCAAAGCAAGAGAAACACTTTTGAGCGCATTATCAGATCAGAAAATCATGGGTTTATCAAACCGATCTACTGCTAAAGCTATTTGGGATAAACTAGAGACATTGAATGAAGGAGATACCACTGTAAAGATTGCAAAACTAGAATGTTACTGGGTCAGGTATGAAAATTTGAAAATTGGAAGAAGATGAAAGAATTTCTGCATTTATGGAAAGAGTTAATGAAATTGTTTTAGGAATACAATGTTGTGGAGGATCCTTAAGTGAAGATGAAATTGTGTCTAAAATTCAAAGAGCATTTCCACCAGCTTACAAAATGAAAGTAACTGCTATTAATGAAATGAGAACAATGCCTAATACTTTATTTTCTAGAGATACTTTGGTTGGAAAACTTTCACCATTTGAGCTTGAGGAATTTGGTCATGTTGCTACTTTAAAGACTGATTTAGCTTTCAAAGTAGCATCATCATCATCAACATCATAATCATTTGACAAAACTGATTGGAAAGCACTTTATGCAAAAGAACTTGAAGATATGAGGAGAGAAAATAAAGAACTTGAAGAACTTGAAGCACTATTTGCAAGGAAGATGCCTAAAGGTCTAGCAGGAAGTAAGTATGAAGGTAAAGCACCTTTCAAATGTTTTAACTACAATAATTTTGGTCGTATAGCATATAGATGTCCTAATAGACATGAAAGACTAAGGGAGGAAGCAAAAAGATCATATAAGCCTAACCCTGAATATTAGAGATATAGATTCAAGAAAAATAGAGATAAGTCATGTTACTATGCAGATGAAGGTGTTACAAATGATTCTAATGAAGATCCAACATATAATGGATGGGCTTTTGTTGCAATAAAGGAAGATCAACCGTCACCTATTGTCAAACTGGTAGAGCAGGCACTGGAAACAAAAATTGAAGAAAATGATGAATGGATTATAAATAGTGGATGCTTGCATCATATGACTGGTGATAATAGAATTTTTTTTTCAAGAAATTCATGGAGCTCTAGTAAGGTTTGGAGATGATAAAGCTTGTTTAATCAAAGGAAAAGGTACTATATCTTTGGATGGTAAGAACAATAATGACAATGTTTATTATGTAGAAGGTTTAAAGCATAATGTTTTGAGTGTTGGTCAGCTATTGAGAAAGGATTTCAGTTACAATTCAAGAATGGAAAATGCAAAATCATAAACAAAACTGGATTGGAGATTGCAACCGGTAATCAGACTAAAGGTAATATCTTTCACTTGAATACCAGTGATAAGACATGTTTGATTGCACACATTGATGAAAGTTGGTTATGTCATAAAAGACTCTATCATGTGAATCTTGATTGTATTGTAAAGATTAGTTCAACTAAGGCAGTAAGGGATTTACCTAAGATTGTGAAACCTCATAATCCAGTATGTAAGGAATGTCAAATGGGAAAACAAGTTAGAAAAAGAATTAAGAGCATTAATGAGAAATCAAATAAAATTCTTGATTTAATTCATACTGATTTATGTGGTCCAGCAAGAACAAAAAGTATACAAGGTGATAGATACTTTATGCTAATATTGATGATTATTCTAGAATGTGTTGGGTTACTTTTCTCAAGGAGAAATCAGAAGCTTTTGGAAGATTCAAGATATTCAAGGCAATGGTAGAGAATGAAACCGGAAATAAAATCAAATGTTTAAGATCAGATCAAGGAGGAGAATTTACATCTAGGGAATTTAATGCATTCTGTGAAGTGAATGGAATCAAAAGATAACTATTAGCACCCCTGACACCCCAACATAATGGAGTTGTGGAAATGAAGAGCATAACTATTCTGGATACAGCAAGAACTATGTTAATGGAAGCAAATATACCTCATGTGTACTGGAGAGAAGCAATAAATACAATGGTTTATACTTTCAACAGAGTTCACATCAAAAGTGAAACTAGTAAGACCCCTTATGAACTATGGTTTGGTCATATTCCTACTCTTAAGTACTTCAGAATATTTGGAAGCAAATGTTATAATAGAAGAGATGAGTATATTGGAAAATTTGATCCTAGAAGTGATGAAGGAATATTTATTGGTTATTCATCTAAAAGAAAGGCATATAGATGTTATAATAAAAGGTTACAGAAAATCATTGAGAGTACTAATGTGAAGATAGATGAACACTTTAGAGGAGATTCAAGATCTATTGATCTGATAGTTGAGATAATTATAGTGTTGGTATTTTGGATATGTTGATATGGTTTTGTCATTGATGTCAACACTTATGAACTCTAGCAATGTTAACTGGCAAGCAAGTGACTTATGCACAATCACTGATATCTTGTTCACCAACAGGATATATTGTTCATCAGCACTTGGAATGACATGGAAAATACTTGGTTATGTCGAAGACATCGTTTGGACACTTTGTCTTGGAAATTTGTTCATTGGTATATTCCTGTTTATATATTTGTTGTTACCAGCAAATAGGTCCAGGATAAGCACCGATGGGCTTATCTATTCCAGATTAGCACGACACACTATGGAGACGATTTATTATTGTTGTAAATGCATTAAGCCAACATGTTGAATCAGATATTGCATCGGTTATTGTTTCACTTGTAAATTATTTTTATTGTAATATCTTTTGTATAGCCGACCTATACATTTTGGTCCTAGGCTTCGGTATATATGTAAGATCTTATTTGATCAAAGTAGTAGTAAGGAAGGTGAATGTGAAAAGGATTGTAATAAGGTATATGCAAGAATAAGAAGAGCTATATACACAGACATCATTTGAAGGTTGAAGGAAGGATTTGTGAAGACATATCAGAACTGAACTAGTACCGAATCTAGCATATAAAGATGCTATTTTGAGTAGTACATCATTATTAGATTTAACCATCCAATTGTAGTTAGTGTGACTCCTATTTGTGTTTGAGTAGTGAGCTCTAGGTGCTCGGCCTTTCTACATGTGCAGACTCCCTATTGTATACACATCCTATCTGCAGTAGTATCATCTAATTGTGGGTAAGGTTTCCTACCGTGGTTTTTCCCCTTACAGGGTTTCCACATACAAACATTGGTGTTATGTGTTGTGGATGTTGTTGTCTTTTTGTTTCATGCATTAATCTTTACTGGTACTGCAATTAACTGATAAACTGTTTGCCGGAATTAATTTTGGTTTATCGATATTAAGCATTGAGTTTTGGTTAAATTAATTTTGGGTTAAATTCATTTGACAACTGATTCACCTCCCCCCTCTCAGTTGTCTCTAGGACCTAACATATATATCAGCCAACATAGATTGCACTGACATAGAATGAAGACCCAGTCACATCGGCATCATTAGAAAACTCAACAGTGACTAAAGAACAACAACCTATGAATGTTAATCAGAACAAACCTAGGTATGTAAGATTGAATCATTCAGAGATCAGATAATTGGAAACAAGAATCAAGGTGTTATGACTAGAGGAAGATTGGCAAATGAAGAGGTATGTTTAATTTCTCAAATTGAACCAACATCTGTTATTGAAGCATGTCAAGATGAACATTGGATAAAAGAAATGGAATATGAATTAGAACAAATTGAAAAGAATAATACTTGGACATTGGTTCCCCAACCTAAAGACAAAAATGTAATTGGAAATAAATGGGTATATAGGAATAAACTTAATGAAGATGGAGAAGTAATCAGAAACAAAGCAAGATTAGTTTGTAAAGGTTATTCATAGAAAGAAGGAATTGATTATAATGAAACCTTTGCACTGGTAGCCAGAATTGAGGCAATTAGACCATTTCTTGCATTTGCAGCTTATAAGAACTATAAAGCTTATTAAATGGATGTAAAATGTGCATTTCTGAATGGAGATATTGAGGAGGAAGTTTATATTGAACAACCTAATGGATTTTCTTTGACAAATAATAAGGATATGGTTTGCAGGTTAAGGAAAGATTTATATGGATTGAAGCAAGCTCCCAAATCTTGGTATGCTAGATTGGATAAATATCTTTTGAAGCTTGGTTACACAAAAGGTAATGCTATCAACAATTTGTATTACAAAGTTACCAATGATGATATTTTGGCTATTGAAGTCTTTGTAGATGATATCATTTTTGGAGGTGAAGACGGATTGTGTAAGGAGTTTGCTAATTAGATGCAAAAAGAATTTGAAATGTCTATGATTCGAGAGATAAAAAATTTTCTAGGTTTGTAGATTTCACAAATAGATAAAGGTATATTTATATGTCAAATAAAGTACTTGAAGGAACTTTTGAATAAATTTGGTATGGAAAATTCCAAACTGGTAAGTACTCCTATGACTACAACTGATAAATTGACATTGAAGGATGATTTAGCTCCTATTAATCCGACAAGGTACAAATCTATGATTGGAGGTTTACTGTATTTGACACAAACAAGACCTTATATAATGAATGTAGTATGTATTGTTTCAATATTTCAAAGCAATCCTAAAGAAAATCATGAATCAATAGTTAAAAGGATTTTCTGGTACCTACAAGGAACAACAAATCTTGGTTTATGGTATCCTAGAGATGAAAATTTTGATTTATGTGCATATACTAATGCAAATTGGGCAGGTGATATAGATGACAGAAATAGTACCACTAGCGGTGCATTCTTTCTTGGCAGAAGATTGATTTCATGGATAAGTAAGAAACAGACTTGTACATCATTATCAACAACAAAATTAGAATATGCTACAGCAGCAACTAATTGTACTCAGGTATTATGGATCAAACAAATGTTGAAGGATATAAAGGTAAAATGCAAAGAACCAATAATAATTTATTGTGATAATTCAATAGTAATTGATATATCAAAGAATCTGGTATTTCACTCCAAGACAAAGTATGTTTCTATTAAGTATAATTTTCTAAAAGAGAATATTGAAGCAAATGAAGTGAAATTGGTTTATGTGAATATTAAAGAGAAAATTGCAGATATCTGTACAAAGCCTTTGCCTAAGAAATTTTTTGATTATCTCAAAGATCAACTTGGGGTAATTTCCCTACTGGAAAAGACTTAGATGTTGAAAATTGGCATCAAACCGATAGGGACTAAATAGAAAAATCTTTTTTTGGCTTTGATGGAGGAGTGCTACTTCTCAGGGGGAGTAGTTGGCTGAATATTAAGTTTTGAAGTCTTAACTGGTGTGGCATTTGATGTCAAAGGGGGAGAGATATCTATGGAAAAACATTATTCCTTGAGGGAGACATTATTCATTGGGGGAGAGATATACTCTTTGGATATATGTATTTTGGTTTTGGTTCTGTAACAAACTTTGTATTGAACTATCTTTGGGAGATTGATTGGTTTACTATTTTTGACATTCTATATTTGGCACTTAGATGTTTTCCCATCTAGTGTTGCCATCAATGGAAAAGGGGGAGATTGTTGGTATTATGGATGACTTTATCATGTGTTGCATTGGTTTTGTCATTGATGTCAACACTTTTTTTCATGGAGGTTTACATTATGTTCACCAATATATGGTTAGTGACTTATGCATAGTCACCGGTATGTGTTCACTAGTAGGTTATATTGTTCACTGACAACAATGATGACTTGTTATCATCTGGAGATCATGTGGTTATGTCGAAGATATGGATTGGAAGTTTGGTTTTGGTGTTTTGCTTATTGGTCTAATCAGGTTAATAGATTTGCCTTTACTGGCAGATAGGTCTAGGTTATGGACCGATACATGTTATCTATTCTAGATCAGCATGACATGTTATGGAGATGGTTTATTGATTGGTAAATACATTGAGAAGACATGTTGTATCGCATCAAGACTTATTTGTAATTGATTTAATTGTAATATCTTTAGTGAGCCAACCTATACATTTGGTCTTAGGTTTTGTATAAATGATTGTAAGATCTTATTGAAGATTGGGTTATGGTTATGGTATGAGTGTGTTCGAATATTGAAGAGAGAAATTAAGTAGATCCTTGTGTGAATTACGCAGACATTATTCAAAGGTTGAAGGAAGGTTATGAAGGTGTTTTGACACTCATGTTCAAAGCTTAACCGGTATCGAATCCAGCATTGGAGGTGTTATTTTGAGCAGTACATTATCATTGGATTTAACCATCCAATTGTGTAGTCAATGTGACTCCTAATTTGTGATTGAGCAGTGAGCTCTAGGTGGTTGGCCTTTCTGTATGTATAAACCCCATTTGTATACATATACTATCTGCAGTAGTATCATCTGATTGTGGGTAAGGTTTCCCACCATGGTTTTTCCCTTATCGAGTTTCCACATTAAAATCTCATGTTATGTGTTGTGGATGTTGTTTCTCTTTATGTTTTATGCATTAAGTTATATCGATACTGCTATAACTGTTAATCTATTTTACTGGCACTTAAGTTTGGTTTACTGACATTAAGTTTAATTTGGATTACAAATTATTGACAAACGGTTCACAACTAATTCACCCCCCCTCAGTTGTCCTTCCCAGGACCTAACAATAGGTAATGTCATAAATAGATCTTATGTTAAAGTGATCAGAGTCAGAAGATGAAGCCTTTGACTCTTCTTCAAGTGGCTTAGTGAAAGTATATACAATATCAATATCTACATCTTTGATGCTGCAAGTTCCTTCATGATCCGGTTCAATGATCACTTGTATTTGACATACCTGTTGATATAACCTTGATGACTCTGTTAGTCTTTGTCATCTTTTCCATCCAGCTTCCTCTACACTAATGACTGGCCCTACTTCTATAGCTTCTAATTCTTCTTTTGTATCTCCATACCTGATTTGTTCTATCTCATTAGAGGGAGATATAGTTGATGGTATGATGAAAGAATAAGTATCCGGTCAACTACTAAGAGGGGGGTGAATTAGTAGATAGAAAAATTGATACAAACTTCACCAATCTCAAAAATCAATCTCTCAAAGTAAACTTAGAACTAACAATGTAATACCTTTGTTAAGATAAAAACTCATAAGATAAACCAGTTATCTGTTACAACAAATTAATAGTAAACAACTTCTTCATTTTTCAATTCTTTCAGTTATCATGGCTTATCAAAGTAGTTAAGTAAATCAACCATGAAAACATAACCACAAAAAAATTCACCACTTGACACAAATATTTTTTGATGTGGAAACCAAAATAGGTAAAAACCATGGTGAGATGAGACTCACAAGATAACTATCTCAACTCGTATAAAGTTCACCCTGTTAGGAGCCTAGCCTATTAAAGCTTTACAAAAAAGTCCTGTTAAGAACTGATCCTGTTAGGAATCACCCAGTTAAGGGATTGACCACAAATGCCTTGTTAGAAGTAATAACCTGTAAGGAGTAACCTTGGTAGAGGATTTAAAAATCCAATCTAATGGACCACCTTGTTAGAGGATTTGAAAAACACCAAGCTTGTTAGAGCTTACCCAGTTAGAGGATTTCAATTATGCTGTAATTGTTAGAAAATAATAGGAGTTTGCTGATTTGTCTGAATAGCACTACACTTGCCTGATCAAATCCATTTCATGCTCCTATATGCCTTTACTCAAACTATAGATACATCATCCAGTTTAACAACCACACACTCAACTAATCTGTGCTCACTCTTTGCCAACTTATTAAACTAAACAACTTCATCGATCTTATAAACAAATCAATTAGGTCGGTAACACAACACAAATCTAGTTCTCATAGAGATTACAAACAAATCGGGTCAACTATGACCATTGGATTACATAGAAATCTCTGTACATCAATCAAGAAAACCTTGATCGCTCCTTGATCACCACTTCATCGAACTTAGTAACTCATCATGCACTTTGCATTATATGCAATACATTTTCTCATTCCCTAGACAAAAACTGTTACAATAACTCGCCAAAATCTCTTGGAATTATCTTCATACAATAATCATACGTGTCATAATCCTTACCGCTCATCATCAGATCATAAACCAATATAGCCAATTCACCAAAATTAATGGGTTAGGGTTTATCAAAAGCAACAGGCAACGTTTATTGATTACATCAATAGATAAGGTTTACACCAATTACTGGTTCACTCCATAAATTCTTCCTATCGGTTACAGTAACAATATTACAACAATATCAACAATATCATTACCGGTTAATTGACATCAATGACAACATAACATATCATTAATGCAATCTTCATGCAAATGCCAACAATAGTAGGTGAATAATTTTCTTCTGCTCTTCCTTCTTTCAGCTATTGTTCATAGTCTTCTTGTCTTTTTACTCTAATTTCCTCTATTTGCTTTTGTAGCTTTAATCATGCTATCTCTTGTGCTTCATCTATGATATCACTAGATTCTTCAGGATTTTCCATAGTAGATGCATCTGACAAAGGCTCTGGACCCTATTCATAGTCATTTGAGTTGGTTTCTGAATCATCTACTTGCATTCTACCTATGTATGTGACTGTAATGTTCAATGGTGCAAACAACTCTTTAATTCCTTCCATTTCTTGTCTCATGTCTTCTGGGACTTCTACTCCTTGTAGTGCTATTGCTGATATAGTTGGAACTTGATTACAAGCTGCTTCCTCTCTCTTGATTGCTAGTTCATCTTGTTCCTTTTCATACTCTTCTTGAGTTTGCTAAGTATTTATTTCCTGTGATGTTGAAGGTGGTATATTTTTCCTCCACTTAGATTGATGATGAGAAGCATGTTTCTAATTTGATGATTCCTCTAAATGGTATCCAAGTATAACTTTATCATTTGTAGACTTAGTTTGTAGTTGAATAGGTTAACAATACCTTGTTAATGCTTTCCTAGAGGACCAGTAGCTGAATATCCCATGCGGTGAATCATCTTATAGCTTGGACCATATTGTGCCGGGGAAATTTCACAGTGTTGTACTTCTTTGTTTTCACTGTCTTCTTTGAAAAGCCATTTGAGAACAACACCCTCTTCTATTTCATCTATAAGGGAAGTAGAGGACTGTACAAAAATACCATCATAAATGACATTTGGAGTTGAATTTTGTGGCTTCATAGCATCTGATGGTTTTCTAGACTGTCTTGGTGAAAGAGGAAGAGACATTAGTGAAAGCACAGGTTCTATTTTGTATCCATCCATGCCAGTATCTATGATTTTCAATTTCTTTTCTAAATATTTCATCAAAGTTTCTAAATTTTTAGTTGCAGAGGCCGTCTGCTATGAGGAACAAAGGTATCAGTACACCATTTTAATGCATTACAAGTGTAACTTGTATCAACGGGAATACTGAATTCAACTCCATTATAAGGAAATTTCAAGCATTGATGATAGGTAGATGGTACTGCTTGCATTTCATGAATTCATGGCCTATCCAACAAGATGTTGTATGAAAGAGGAAGATCAAGCACCTGAAAAATAATGTCTCTTTCCATAGGTCCTACCCTGCTTGGTAATAGTACCAGACCTTTATAAGTTCTTTCTTCTTCATCATAAGATTAGATTGTTATTTTCTTTGCTAGATCAATGACATTTTCAGAAAATCCCAATTGTGTCAGTAGATTATAGGTACAAATATTCAACCCAGTGTGTCCATCTATCAAAACACATTTGACTCGGTGTTTATGGATCATAGCTTCGATGTGTAATGGTTGGTTATGTGGGTGATTCAGTGAATTATCATATTCTTTAGAGAAGGTGAGGTAATAAGGCCAAGCTAGGTGACCCATGATAGATTGAAATTGATCTATATCTAAATATTTGGGGACATTAGTAGTGAGAAAATCTTTTTCCAGGATCTCTTTATGAGAAGAAGAGATCTTAAGCCATTCAAAATTGAAGATTTGAGTGGTCATTTGTTTCAATTGAGTGGATGATGAAGCCAACTGCTTAGATTTAGTTGTGATCATATCTGGTTTTCTATTTGAAGAATTTGGTAGGTTTGATGTTGCTTGATCAGGAGTTGAGGAACTAGCTCCTTTGAGAGTAACCTTCTTTTGAGCGCGGGTCACAATATTTGCAGTTTGCATTTTATTTTGTTTGTATTTGATTATGATCATGTTGCAATAATCAGATTGGGAAGATTCAATCATGTTGATTACATTCTCATTGTTAGTGTAGGTGTAATTGACTTTGGCACCTCCTTTGGCACCTCACTCAATCTAGCTCAATCAAGTTCTAGATCGATGCTCGTTTCTTGATCAATCAAGTTCAAGAATGATATCTCGCTCTTTGTCGGTCCTAGTTTAATCAAGTTTAGGATTAGTATCACTTTAATCATATATGTTCTATTTCATCAATTCAAATCAAGCTGAACATCTCTCTCTTCATCAGTTTGTGATCCATCAAGTTCAGAACTGATATCTATTTGACATCAACTATTCTTTGAACCAATGCCCTGCTCGCACATTAATTCAAAGAGAGGCAAATGTAATACCCTAGAAATGGTCACCTAAACAATGGGCCCCTAATCTCAACAACATCACCAAGGTCCTAACCAAAGGTAATTAAATCAACCTTGAGCACCTAATTAATTAATTGCTTAATCATTAATGTTTTTGATTAAGTAAAAACAGGTTTTAGGGGACCCGAAACCCTATTACAATTTGAAAGATAAGCATTAAAGAGATGAAAAAAAATAGCCACTAAAACTAGCACAAAACCCAACAATAAGGAAAAAGACAACAAGAAGCCAACAAGAAGTTGCCTCCAAACCTAGCATTACAAGTTACTTGAAAACCTTAATATATTCCTCAGCATTTTGAACCAAGAGCATCATCACCTTGGCCGCTTCCCTCAGGTCATTGTTTTCCTCTCTCAGCTGGCTATCTTTCATATTGATCTCCATTCCAGTAGTGTTCTACCTTGTTCTACACCTGGGAGTCTGGTGGGTGGTGCTGGAAGCTGGAATATCATCAATAACAACCAGCTTCTTTTCCTAATTTTTCCTTTCCAGATGATCCACCAAAGCATTCATGTTCTGAGACGAGACTTTGAGGACCTGGAGACTATGGTTCATGAAGTTTTTTAGAGCCTTCTCAGTATGGTTGAACCTAGAGTTGATGTTGTCTTTATCCTCTTCAACCTGCTCTTTCAAGGTTCTTATGACATCCTCCAGGTATTTCAAATCCCCTTTGATCAAATCCTTTTCCAGCCAATCCTCCATCTGATAGTTCTGATACTTAAAAGTAAGTACAGATGCCAAGATAATAAGATGAGAGGGGGGGGGGTGAATCATACAAAATTAATCTTCCATAAAAACATCAGATTCAACCTCGGTAACATATACTTTAGTAATATAACCAAAACTGCTAAACATGCAAACTCAAAAGCATATAAACATCATAACACTCATAACACCAGATTTAATGTGGAAACCCAAATAGGGAAAAATGACTATGGGATTTTGGACCCACTAAGAAATATACACTACTAGAGTATGCTCGGTTAAAAGCAAATCATGTTAAAGATTAAAACACATTGCTAGATGTGACACAGTTAAGAGATTTACCTCAGATATGTTAGGATCTTCACCTTGTTAGAAGTGACCTTGTTACAGGATTTCAAACACTCAATCAGAATGTCACCTTGCTAGAGGGTTTTACAAATAAGACTGTTAAGTCCACTCGATTAAGAGATTTTCTGTTACTTCACTAAATAACAGTAATAAAAATCTATTTGCAACTTCACATCTAAAATGCTAAAGTATATTCTTATTTGCTCAATACAATATAGACATAGAACTAATCTTGTCCATCTGCTGGGCTCTATACTTTGTTATTCAAAACAGATCTCAAAGCTTCTATGCTCGCTAATCACTATGTAGCATCCCTATGCATACACTTGCCCGCATACATTGTTCATCAATAGTTCCCTATTTATAAACAATTCACCAACTGCTTAATCTCCTTGATCACATTTCCCATGATCAATCATAGCCATCAGATCTTCAAACTTTGACCAGGTTCAATGTATCCTTTGATCTGAAAAATGTTTTACCCTACCTCAGAACTTGCATACATTTCTTGGAACTTGCGCTAGGGTATTGCGGTTCAATGTAAGCTCTAGATCTTCCTATCGATTTTCCTTTGCCATAGATTCTTTAACAAACTTCATTCACGACATACCAATCATTTAATCATAGCCAGCTCATCAACTTCCTTTATTAAATAACGCTTGTAATCATTTAATGCATTTTGTTACAACTTGGTTACAACTCGGTTACAACTCGATAAATACTAAACTTCACTTGGTAGACATTCTGCCTTCATTAACCGATAGTGATAACCTTAGGGTTTACCGACTAGGCTCTTTGCTCGGTAACATAGTATACTTTTAACCTTTCAATCAATAACATATGTAGGATATCAAAACAATCTAATCATCATGATCTCATCATTGTCTAGCTCGGTAATAGTTTCCCATTGAATAACTTATTTCTCCCCTTATTCATCATATTCTTTCTATGTCTTTTACCGACATCTTTATAATCATCAAATCATACTTCTCAAGATATGGCAACATCATACTGAATTAGAAAATCAATTTCTTGACATCAATGACAAAATAATAATATTAAGACAATAAACATCCTTAATCAGTTATATCCATAATCATCAACAACCTTCTCAATATCCTTATTGAAATGCCAACAATCTCCCATTGTCTATTATAATGCCAAATGCCAACAATCTCCCCCTTTGGCATTGATGGAAAAACTAAGTGATTTGACCTAATTGATTTGGATTGCTGTGCTGAAATTCTCTCCTTCTGTCATCAGAATTCTCTCCCATTCATTAGTCTTCTCCTCTTTCTTTTCTGCTTTTCTCCAGTCTTCTCCAGTCTTCTTCTCCAGCCTTCTCCCCCTTTGACAACAATGCCAAAAAGTAAAGAACTTAAAACATAATTTCTTCCCGTATGAAGTGATTTTCTGCTGTTATGTGTCAACTTTAGTCTCTGTCAGAGCATTTATGTCTTCAATTCTTGTTCCCTATTTTATTTCCTGTACACCTTTAGAAAACATCCTAAGGTGTGTAAATTATCATCAACTCCTAAAAGATATTCTGTAGAGTCATCGAATTGATGCTTTCACTGAACTCGGTCAGTGAGTAGAAGATAGGGGTAGGACCCCTAACTTACCTCTGAGATACTCAAAAGTGTCCCTTGGTAGTGGCTTGGTGAAGATATCTACTATTTGTTCCTTTGTGCTAACATACTCCAACACCACTTTCTTCTCTTGAGCTTCTTCTCTAAGATAATGATATTTGATAGAGATGTGCTTTGTCTTAGAGTGCATAACATGATTCTTTGAAATGTTAATGGCACTAGTATTGTCATGGAATATAGTTACTGGCTCGGTAACTTTCTCATTTATACCTTCCAACAGTTGTTTGATCCATGCTATGTTGGTGCAATTTAATGCTGCAGCAACGTATTCAGCTTCTGCTATTGCCTGTGAAACACATCCTTGTTTCTTACTAAGCCAACTCACTAGTCTTTCTCCTAAAAAGAAAGCTCCTCCACTTGTGATTTTTCTGTCATCAATGTTGCCTGCCCAATTAGCATCAGTATAAACTTTTAAATCAAAATTATTCCTTTTCTAATATACTAAGCCATAATCCTCAGTGCCTTTCAAGTATCTAAAAATTCTCTTGATTGCTGTCATGTGTGTTTCCTTAGGATTTGTAGAGAATCTTGCAACTATACCTATTGCATGTGCTATGTCTGGCCTATTGTGAACAACATATTGCAACTTTCCAATCATGGATCGGTAGAGTGTCTCATCAACAGATGCAGATTCATCATTCTTTGATAGTTTACAGTTGGTAGTCATAGGAGTACTTACTGGTTTTGAATCCTCCATTCCAAATTTCTTTAAGATTTCCTTTATGTACTTGGATTGAGTAATGAAAATCTCATCTTTGATTTGCAGTATCTGTAAACCTATAAAATACTTTAACTCACCGATTAATGACATCTCAAATTCTTTGCTCATTTCATTTCCAAAGTTCTTACATAGAGAGTCATTTCCACAAAATATAATATCATCAACAAAAATGGCTGAGATCAGTATTCCATTTTCATCATTCTTCATGTGAATATTGTTGTTCTCACTTGTCCTTATAAAACCAATCTTAATTAAATAAGAGTGCAATCTTTCATACCATGCTCTCGGTGCTTGCTTTAGACCATATAAAGCTTTGTTCAATTTACATACCTAATCTTTATTATTGTCTTCAACAAATCCTTCAGGTTGTTCAATAAAAAACTTCTTCTTCTAATTTACCATTTAGAAATGCAGATTTGACATCCATTTGATATACCTTGAAATTCTTGTAAGCAGCATATGCCAACAATGTTCTTACTCCTTCAAGTCTTGCTACAGGTGCAAAAGTTTCACCATAATCAATTCCTTCTTCTTGGGCATAACCTTTGCAAACTAGTCTTGCTTTATTTCAAATGACCTCTCCTTTTTCATTCAGCTTGTTTCTAAAAATCCATTTTGTACTGATTACATTTTTGTCCTTCGGTCTTGGGACCAGTGTCCATGTGTCATTCTTCTTGATTTGATCAATCTCTTCTGTCATAGCATTTATCCAATCTTCACTATTAAATGCCTCTTTCACTATTCTCGGTTCAAATTCAGATATCAGACATGTGTTCTGTCTCAGTTTGTTTCTTGTCATCACTGGATCATCCTTATGTCCTATAATCTGACTTGGTGCATGATGTCTTCTGACATATTTTGCTAATACAGGTTCAATAGGCTCCGTATGTTCTTCTTCATCACTCGGTAACTAGATATTTTCTTCATTTTCTTCTACAGGTTTCTCGGTAGGACTTGTCGGTTGAACATAGACAAATTCATCATAATCTTCTGGTTCCTTAGAATTTCCTTCATCATTTCTTTCTGTAAATTCATCAATTTTTACATTTGCACTTTCTACTATTTTGTTAGATGATTTGACTAGACATTTAAATGCTTTACTTCTAGAAGAATAACCAAGAAATGTTCCTTCTTCACTTTTCTGATCAAACTTGCCATTTCTATCATCCTTGTGTACATAGCATCTACTTCCAAAGATTTTAAAATAACTTACATTAGGTTTCTTGTCATACCAGATTTCATATGGTGTCTTCAAAGTACCTTTTTTCAGTTGTACTCGGTTCAGGGTGTAAACTGCAGTGCTTATTGCTTCTCTCCAAAATGTTTGTGTTTCAATCATCAGGGTTCTGGCACAATCCACAATAGATCTGTTTCTTCTCTCAACATTTTCATTTTATTGTGGAGTTCTCGGTGTAGAGACTTGTCTTTTTATACCATGATCATTGTAGAATAAGTTGAACTCATCAGATGTGAACTCTCCTCCTCTTTCTGATCTAAGACATTTCAGTTGTCTTCCTATTTCATTTTCAACTCTTGCCTTGTACCATTTAAACATTTGAAAAGCTTCTAATTTTTCTTTTAAAAACATTACTGACATCATCCTTGAGTAATCATCCACAAATAATATAAAGTATTTATCACCATAATAACTTTGAACTTTCATAGGACCACAAAGATCAGTGTGCACAAGATCTAAAATTCCCTTAGAAGTGTAAGACGTACTCTTAAAGCTTGATCTTGTCATTTTACCCATTTGGTATCCTTGGCACATAGCATTCTTAGGTTTTTCCAAACTCGGTAGACCTCTTACTCGGTGCTTCTTGCTTATTTTGATCAGATTATCAAAATTTACATGACAAAACCTTTTATGCCATAACCAGATATCATCTATCTTTGCATACTAACATTTATTCCAAGTTGAGTCAAGGTGAAATGTGTTACCTTTTGTTTATGTCCCGATAGCAGCTAACTTTCCATGCTTGTCATGAACTTTGACAATTCCTTTCTGAAATTCTATTCGGTATCATGTATTGTTTAGTTGTGCTACACTCAACAAATTGTATTTCAAACCTTCAACCCAATAAACATCATTGCATCTTGCATTTTCAAGAAGTGTTATGGATCCTTTACCTCTTACCGGACATGGTGCATCATTACCAAATCTTACATGGCCTCCATCATAGTCTTCTAACATAACAAACTTATGTTTATCACCTATCATGTGATGTGAGCATCCACTATCTATGATCCAAGAATCATTAGTATTT
This sequence comes from Cryptomeria japonica, assembly GCF_030272615.1. Taxonomy (NCBI): domain Eukaryota; kingdom Viridiplantae; phylum Streptophyta; class Pinopsida; order Cupressales; family Cupressaceae; genus Cryptomeria; species Cryptomeria japonica. Next base: position 408,937,681 of record NC_081415.1, read on the forward strand.
ATGTGAGATATTAAGGCTTTTTCTTCATAGATTTCTTCATCTGATCCATCTTTGATAGCCACATAAACTACTTCCTTTGAATTAGTTTCATCTGATTTATCATCATTGGATTCCTCATCGACTATTAAGCATGACTTTCTATCTCTTCTTTTGAAGTCTCGATGTCCTCTATAATGATTATCTTCCTGTCTATCATCTCAGTAATCTCTCTTTTCAATAGAATCTTTGTTAGGACAATTAGAAGCCATATGTCCTATCTTATCACAATTGAAACATTTCAAAGGTAGTTTTCCTTTATACTTACCTTTTCCCCTTAGTAATCTTCTGGCTAATAGTGCTTCAAACTCTTCTTGCTTTTTTATTTCCTCATACAATTTGTGTACTTCCTCCATGTTCTTGTGAAATCTTTCACTTGCTCCACTGTGATCTCCTTCAGAGTACTTATACTTACTTTCATTGTAATCATTAGATTTATCAAGATGAAAAGAACTAAATGCAAATTCAACTTTATTTACCAATGACCCACTATTATCAAAGTTACTTAACTCAAATGCATGTATTTGACCAATAGTAGCATCTAAAGAAACTAGCATATTAGGTACAGACCTCAATTCATTGATTGCAGAGACTCAGATTACATAAGTTGGTAGAAGGGTTCTTAACAACTTGTTATATACTTTTCTTCAATAGTTCCACCTGCTCCTTTGATTTGATTGACAATCTCTTTTAGTCTTGTACTATACTGGGTTATGTTCTCACCTTCATTCATCCTCATAGATTCAAGTTGTCTTCTTAGACTATCCACTTTTTCTCTTTGAACATGTTCATCTCCTCCATACACAGATATGAGCTTGTCCCACATTGTCTTTGCATCATTGGAGCCTTCTAGATCATTAAACTTTGAATCGGTCAATGGAGATGTTATTTCAATCATTGCTTGGATATGTTCTTGCTTTGCTTTTATCTCTTCCATAGTCAATGGATAGGTGCTCGGTGTGATGAAATCAATCTCCAGATAATATACAACATATTCTCCAATTCCTGATAGGTGCAGCTTCATCCCTTTCTTCCATGTAGAGAAACTTGACTTGTTCAGCTTCGGTGCATCCCTCTTATAAATCTTTGGATCTTTTCCTCAAGTACCTTTAAACTTTTCCTTCCGGAGTCCAAAGCTCTGATACCAATTGATAGTTTTGATACTTAAAGATAAGTACATATTCCAAGCTAATAAGATGAGAGGGGGGGGTGAATCATACAAACTTAATCTTCCATAAAAACATTAGATTCAACCTCGATAACATATACTTCAGTAATATAACCAAAACTGCTAAACATGCAAATTCAAAAGCATATAAATATCATAACACTCATAACACCTGATTTAACATGGAAACCCAAATAGGGAAAAACCACTGTGGGATTTCGGACCCACTAAGAAATATACTCTTCTAGAGTATGCTCGGTTAAAAGAAAATCCTGTTAAAGATTATGAACACATTACTAGATGTGACCCAGTTAAGGGATTTCCCTCAGATCTGTTAGGATCTTCACCTTGTTAGAAGTGACCTTATTAAAGGATTTCAAACACTCAATTAGAATGTCACCTTGCTAGAGGGTTTTATAAATAAGATTGTTAAGTCCACTCAGTTAAGAGATTTTCTATTACTTCACTAATTAACAGTAATAAAAATCTATCTGCAACTTCACATCTAAAATGCTAAAGTAGATTCTTATTTGCTCAATACAATATAGACATAGAATTAATCTTGTCCATTTGTTGGGCTCTATACTCTATTATTCAAAACAGATCTCCAAGCTTTTGTGCTCAGTAATCACTATGTAGCATCCTTGTGCATACACTTGCCCGCATACATTGTTCATCAATAGTTCCCTATTTATAAACAATTCACCAACTGCTTAATCTCCTTGATCAGATTTCCCATGATCAATCATAGCCATTAGATCTTCAAACTTTGACCAGGTTCAATGTATCCTTCGATCTAAAAAAGTTTTACCCTACCTCAGAACTTGCATACATTTTTGAGAACTTGTGCTAGGGTATTGCGGTTCAATCTAAGCTGTAGATCTTCTTGCCAATTTTCCTTTTCCATAGATTCTTTAACAAACTTCATTCATGGCATACCAATCATTTAATCATAGCCAGCTCATCAGCTTCCTTCATTAAATAACACTTGTAATCATTTAATGCATTATGTTACAACTCGGTTACAACTCGGTAAATACTAAACTTCACTCGGTAGACATTCTACCTTCATTAACCGATAGCAATAACCTTAGGGTTTACCGACTAGGTTCTTTGCTCGGTAACATAGTATAGTATTAACCTTTCAATCAATAACATATGTAGGATATCAAAACAATCTAATCATCATGATCTCATCATTGTCTAGCTCGGTAATAGTTGCCCATTGAATAACTTATTTGTCCCCTTATTCATCATATTCTTTCTGTGTCTTTTACCGACATCTTTATAATCATCAAATCATACTTCTCAAGATATGGTAACATCATACTAAATTAGAAAATCAATTTCTTGACATCAATGACAAAATAATAATATTAAGACAGTAAACATCCTTAATTAGTTATATCCATAATCATCAACAACCTTCTCAATATCCTTATTGAAATGCCAACAATCTCCCATTGTCTGTTATAATGCCAAATGCCAACACCATCTCGATTTCCTCTTCAGCTTCACTAGTTTCCACCTCATCATTCTTTTTCCGAGTGTCTTGAATCAGCTTATTAATCTTGTTGTCCAGTTCCCTCTGTTTACTTTGCATGCTGGTAATGTTGTCGACAACCCATTTCTGGAAGTTGAAGGTCTCCAGAGCATAGTGACGGGTAGTATTCAGGATGGTGTTCACAGAATCCCTACCCTGTTCTATGCCCACAAAGTTAGGATTGTCATCCTCCTTAGAATTCAGAGCCACATTCCTACTGTCTGATCCCATAGGGTTAGAGTGAGGTTTTTTAGATTTACCCCCTTCATCCTCTTCACCAATGTTCTCATCCTTTTCATACTCCATATCATTTTCAGATTCCTTACCCTTTTTCTCCTCCACATCACAGTGCACCTCCATGTCCACACTATCTGTGTTAGCTTTCCTTTTTTTGTGGGTAGAAATGCTAGGTTGTTCCTTATCTGAATCTGAATCTTTGCCGATCTCAGAAATATGTGCATTCATGATCAGAGGGTCATCTTTGGTTGCCCTAGTCTTGTCCTCCAGATGTTCATAGATGAGCAAAATAAGCCCCTGATGGGCTATAGGGTAGGAGTTTAGCTTTTTAGCATGGTCAGCAAGACTCTCATTCAGAGAGGACGCTAAATAAAAAGGCAAGAAAATTTTGGCCCCATGACGGAAGTGATTCAAAATAGCAAAGTGGTAGTTATGAAATTTTTGTAAATCTACCATCAACAGTTAAATACTCCATTAAAACTCTTAAAACTTTTTGCCAAAAGGGCTTTACCTACTGTGGAATGTAATAGGAAATGTTGTCTTTCTTCACAAGTTGTCCCTTCTCATCCTCTAATTTCGAGAAGATTTTGAATACTTCAGCTGCATACTTCTGGTCCCTGTAAAATTTGGTGCCCTCCATCTACAGAACCGTGACCTCGACGACCAGGTTATCATCAATTTGCCATGTCTCCCTGAATAGGGTAACTCTGTTGTTACTCCAGCCTTTGGCAAAACCATGAGAGACAAAATTTTTGCTTCTGTGAAGCTTTTCCATATAGTCAGTAAAGCCATATCTATGAAGTCTTCTCTAGACTTTTCTTTCGCTCTTCCAATTTTTGCATCCTAGGGGCTCGTTCCTGTTTAAATTAGCATCCACTTTGATCTCCAGGTAGAAGTACTAGCAGCTATAGTTCACAGTCCGTAGATGAAACCCCAAATGCTTGTGAATTCTGGAGTTACTGAACAAAGACTCTTTTGAAGTTTTGAAACTTTTGTTTATGGCTGCACAAACCCAACAATTATGATTATAATCTTTCTCATGCATATGATCATGGAAATGATGCCAAAAAGCACTCATTAACTGGTAGTTCATCTGCCCCCAAAATCTATCTTTGGAATTCCTTCCCCAAAAAATAATCATGATTTTAACTAGACCCATGGATGCGATCAAAATATAATTACTCTTTAACCTCCCTTCTACAATGGATTTCTCCAATATAGTTAAGATCATTCTCCAAATTGACCCCTTCATTAGCTAAGAGGTCCACTACCTTATTTCCTTCTCTTAGAGTATGAGTTATGCTAACACTAACATAGTTATTTAACTAAGTTAGTAATATTCCAAGAAGCAGAGCTTATACCTTTGAGGGCTTGGATGATGTTTAAGGAGTCCCCTTCGAGCCAAATTTTTTTGAAGTTGAATCCTTGAGCAAGCTGGAGACTTTTTAGCATGGCCAGAGCTTTAGCCACATGATTATTTTAGACCCCAAAAGGAGAAGCAAAAGCTACAATGCATACTCCTTGAGCATTTATGATAACTCCTCCACCACTAGACTTCCCAGGGTTGCCCTTAGCCACCCCATCAAAATTCACCTTTATCCAATCATGATCAGGAAAGCGCCAAACAATATTATCTCTCCTATTCTTGTTGTTAGGTCTGCAGACTTTATGTATTAGGTTCCATTTAGTGAGGATATCTTTTTTCATATCATTCATATCAGTAATAAACCATTGCTTATTGTTCTTGTGAGGAGTATTGATGTTCTCTTTTATGGCCCTACAGATTTTTTCAAAAACCGCCTGAGAGCTACACTTAGCTTCCCTAAATATTATGTTGTTTTTTTCTTTCCAAATACCCCAGCATATCATGGGGAGGGTCAAGGACCAAAGGTTCTTGATAAGTTGACATTTAGTGGGGAATTTCCATTGCCAGATAATATCCTTGATACTTTTGTTCATAACCCAACTAACTTTCCATTTTTCCCACATTTTACACCAAATTTCCCAAGTAAAGGTGCAATGGAAAAAGAGATGATCAATTGATTCTTCCTCTTTCTGGAAAAGCTCACATCTATTAGGGAATTTAAAACCTCTTGGGACCAAATTATCAAGAGTAAGGATACTATTGTGATAAGCAATCCAAAAGAAAATGTTGACTTTAGGGATCAGGATGTTATTCCAAACTTTACTCCAAATGGGATTACTGGTCTGAGAAAAAGTGTTTTTGTAGGCTGAAGCAACCGTAAATTCACCCATAGGATTACTTTTCCAGATAAAAACATCATCATAGTCTTTGTTAAGGGAAAAGGACAACAGCTCCTTCTAAAGTAAGGAAAAACTAGAATGAATAACACCAAGTCTCACCCATTTGTCCTCCTTCCAGTAGTCACACACCATAAGCCCAAACCTCCTTTTACATTCCTCAATAACTTGACTGATGTCTTGATCATAAAGAGCTTCATTCTTCATCCAAGGGTCCTCCCAAAACCTTATTTTGTCACCTTTTCCAAGGACCCATCCAGCTCCAGCTTTGGCCACTTTTATGGATTTGATAATACTATTCCAAATGAAGGATCTAACAGGAATATCTTCAAAGTTAAGGACCCCTTGGATAGGCTGATTCTGAATATATTTATCAAACCATATTTGATTCCAATCTTTCTTAGTATCATAATCTCTCCATAATTGTTTAGCAAGAAGAGCTTTGTTAAAAGTTTTTAGAGCTTTAATCCCCAAACCTCCTTTGTTCTTTGGTTTACATGGCAAATTAATCACTATATATTAATTAAATATTTATTTAATTTGTTAAATCTTTCTAAGTAAATCATTTTGATCAAATATCCTATTTATTTGATTAAATATCCTAGCATATTTAATTAATAAATAAATTTGCCATTTAATCATAAAAAAATGAATTAATTTACAAAAAGAGATTAATCATAAAAAAATGAATTAATTTACAAAAAAAGATTAATCACAAAAAGAGGAATTAATTTGCAAAAGAAAGAGTTAAATTGAATACAAAATTAAAGAATTAAATTGAGAGAAGAACTAAAACTTAAAGTATTTTTTTTTCTATTTTTTTTTTCAATTTAACTCTTTCTTTTGCAAATTAATTCCTCTTTTTTTGATTAATCTCTTTTTGTAAATTAATTCCTTTTTTGTGATTAAATGACAAATTTATTTATTAATTAAATATGCTAGGATATTTAATTAAATAAATAGGTTAATTGATCAAAATGATTTACTTGGAATGATTAATTAATTAAATAAATATTTAATTAATATAGAGTGATTTATTTGCCACGTACCATTAATGATTGAAGAATTAATTAATTACATGCTCAAGGTTGATTTAATTGCCTTTGGTTAGGACCTTGGTGATGTTGTCGAGATTAGGGGCCCATGGTTTAGGTGACCATTTTTAGGGTATTACAACAGGTATGCATCATATCATGGAAAATGGTGGTCATTGCTCTTTGATAACTAGCCTAGTAATTCTTGAGCCCAAAAGGCATGGCGTTCCAACAAAAAGTACCCCAAAGGCACATGAATGTTGTTTTCTCTTGATCTTCAGGGGCTATCTTGATTTGGTTGTACCCTAAGAAACCATGCATTAAAGAGAACATTTCATGACCTGTTATAAGATCTACAATGATATGAATACTTGGTAGTGGAAAATCATCTTTTGGGCATGCCTTTTTCAAGTCCCTAATGTCTATGCACACTATGATACTCTTATTCAGTTTTGATATAGGTACAATATTTGACACCTAGTTTGGATATGTGATTGGCCTTATGAATCCTACATCCAATATTTTCTTCAATTCTACTTTGACTAGAAGAGCAATGTGAGGATGCATCTTCCCAAGTTTTTGTTTGACTCGCTTAGCTCCTGGAGTGACATTGAGCTTATGCATGATGAGGTCTAGATCTAGTCTTGGAATATATGCGTATGAACAAGGAAAGTTGATTTACCTTCACTTGAAGAATTCATTGTAGTTTTTTCTCTCTTGTTCCGATAAAGATGTCGCAGGATGAAGAATCTTAGGATTCTCTAGAGTACCAATGTTGACTGCTTCTATAGATTCAATCAAGATAGCTGATCTTTCTTGAAAATGTTCTAGGATGGTGTCAAATCTTCCATCTTTAGGTGTCTCAAGGAGGTTTTCACCCTTAGATATACCCTTTATTTTATCTTTTGATTGGTTTAATGTTTTCATAAAATGGTTTTCAGCATTAGACCTTCTTTTTAATTCTTTAATTTCAGTTTTGCAACTAGAAGATTTGGCACCCCCCTGACTAGAAGATGGATTATTGGATTCACTGGTGGAAGCTCTTTTGGGTGCTACATGTTCAAATATATTGAGATATACGACTATAGCATGGTCATTTGGAAAGTTATCAACTTTACTGATTTCGGTGATGTCCCAGTGACTTCAATGGTTATGACATAATCGTCAAAGTTTGTTTTTGTTTCAGTCAAGTTAAGGATATCACTCTCCTCAGGATGCGTTCTCCTGATCGCCCTCTAATTGGTATCCATGAAGTTAGAATCGATATTTTGTGACTCACATTCAAGTGACCTATATTTTGACATTTGGCCCACATGTGCATGGACTAAAAGGATATATACATCTTTTGTATCACAAGATTCTTCATAAGATATTTCATAATATGTATCTATTGACATATGATGAAGTGATGATAATGTAGTCATTGATGTCAATAAGTGCTCAAGTAGGTGAGCTGGTATGAACCAGTATGAATATCGGAAGCGGTTATGGTCAACCAAAATGGAGTGGATTGGTGTTGGGGTTCACTAAGTGTGACTATTGGTTGGTAGTCTCAGCTCTAGGGTTACCGGTTTGGCGATTTGGCTTGTGTGGTGCAACTGATCATGTTTTGTGGCTAGTTAGTTAAGGAATAAGGATAAGGTTCGAGATTCTATGTCAGTTGTGTGTGCATGAAGGATTTCTTTGTGGTTCTTGCACATGAAGATTGAATGCATTAAATGCCTACCTCAGGAATGAATGTTTTTCTTAGTGGTGTGTGAAGAGCGCGTGATGGGTTATTGATTTTCAGATGTGATGAAGATTGGATGATGCAAAATATCTTGAGATCTATTTTAGATCATTTCATTCTATGTAATGTGTTTGGATGGTCAGGATTGGAGTGCTTGTAAGTGTAAACTTGAAATATTTAGGGTTTAGGGTTTATGCTACCGACCTAGTTGTTGTCTATAAGGTCGATGAGTTTTGTTATTGCAGTGGTTGGCAAAAGTTGTTTTTGTGTCCGCATGTTGGAGATTTGATATTTGTGGAACCAAAAGTGAGAAATCTACAGAGTGTGATTGCAAAAGATAGGAACTAAAAAGGATCTGCCTTAGCAAGAAGTGTTGTTATCAGATCGGTGTTTTACCTATTGTCTTCTAACCATTTCAACAGAAGGTAAATCCCATGACCGGGTAACTTTAACACACTTTGTTTTAAACCCTCTAACCAAGTGGCTCAAGTTCATTGAGTTATTTAAATCCTCTAGCGAGGTAACTCTTAACAATGTTTCAACCTTTAACAGGGTATATAGTCATCCCTTAACTAGGTGATCCCTAATAGGATCAGTTCCTAATAGAACCTTTATTGTAAAGTCTTTAACTAGGGTAGGCTCCTAATAGAGCAGACTTCAAAAGAGTTCACAAACAAGCTTGTGGGTATTCATCCCCACCATGTTTTTTCCCATTTGGGTTTCCACGTAAAAAATTTGTGTTATGGGTTGTGATATTTTCATGTGATGATTGTGTGGTTTTGATTAAGTTAGATATGCATGCACTGTTAAATGGATATGGTATTATTGGTACAACTAATGCATGATTATATCAGTGAAGTAGTTATCAAGGTTTGAGATTTATTGAATGATGTCTAAAGTATTTTTGTCTAACTGGTATAGCTATGGTTAAGTTCAGTGTTGAAGACAATCGGTCAGCTATATTTTGATATGTCTAAGAGTTGAAGTAGTTTTTTGTGTGTGTACTGATTCACCCCCCCCCCCTCTCAGTACCAGTTAGGACTTTAGTAGTTCATCATTATTGATCAATTGGTATCAGAGCACATTGAGGTCATCGGTGATATAAGCTTAATCGCTTGAGGCAAAAGGTCCTATTTTAATGATGAAGAGGGAAGGTCCTAAGTTCAACAGGGACAACTTTAAAATATGGAAGGATAGGATGAAGATATATATCAAGATTTTGGGTGCACAACACTGGAACTATGTTGAGAATGCCTATGCAATCCCCTCTGGCACTCTAACCGATGATCGGAAAAGAGAGATACAAGAAAATGGGCAAGTCATGGAAGCCCTTATTGACAACTTGTCTGATGTAGAGTTCATTGATGTACAAGATAAGGACAATCTGAATGAAGTATGGGACAAACTGGAATCCATTTATGGCAGTGATGAACATGTCAAGAAGGCTAAGGAAGAAATCCTTAGAGGAAAGTTTGAACATATGAGGATGGTTGAAGGAGAGACCATTCAATAGTATGGCATAAGAATCAAGATAGTGGTTGGAGAGATCAAGAGCACTATTGGAACAATTGATGATGCCACTATTGTTAGTAAAGTTCTGAGATCACTTTTACCGGTCTATGCAATTTAGGGTTGCTGCTATTCAGGAGCTAAGGTCTATTGACAAAACCAAGGTATCTTTAGACTATTATTGCAAACTTGACTGCATATGAATTGAATGGCTATGATGGTAGTGTTCAAAAGACCAAGTCAACCTCTAGAGCATCTGCTTCCTCCACACTAACTAGGAAAGGAAAAGAGGTCAGTACCAGTTATGAATCCAAGCCAAGCAGAGATATGGATGATGAGGAGATTCTGATGGAGTTTGAAGCTCTTCTTGCCAAGAGACTTCCAAAAGGAACTAGAAAATATAGAGGTAAGATTCCTTTGAAATGTTTTTCCTACAATAAGATAGAACATATAGCTGTTAACTATCCTAACAATGACAATAAGGATAAATTGGAAAGGTTTATGAAGTATAAAGGAGTAGGTAGGATAAATTATCTTGTTGCAGTGGATGGAGGTGTTACCGATGAGGAATCTGAGGATGAAAAGAATGAGGACATAGTGTTTGTGCCTGTCAAGGAATAGTTGTCTGACCAGAAAGCCCTTGTCTCACATATTGACAACTCTAACAAGTGGATCATTGATAGTGGGTGTTCTCACCACAGGATCGATGAACGGAGAACATTTCTATCTCTTGAAGAATGTGATGGTGGTGTTGTCCGGTTTGGCAATGATGCACCTTGCATGGTGAAAGGAAAAGGATCCATCTCTCTAAATGGAAAGATCAGTGCAGATGATGTCTACTGGGTGGAAGGCCTTAAGCATAATCTTTTGAGTGTTGCTCAATTGAATGACAAAGGACTCATACTAGAATTCAAAGGTGGAATCTATAAAATAATTGGAAAGAGTGGTGAACTTATTGCCACCAGTAAGCAGACTAGAGGAAACCTGTTTCAGTTGAATGCCAAGATTAGTTAGTGCTTGATGGCAAAATTTGATGACAGTTTGATATGGCATAGGAGACTTTATCATATAAATTTTGGCAATATTGTAAAGACTAGTAAGATCAAGGCAATAAGAGGATTTCCTTTACTGAACAAACCAGAGAATGCCTTGTGCAGAGAATGTCAACTTGGGAAGATGTCTTCCTCAACATTCAAAGGTAAGTCTTTCTCAATAGAGAACTTACTTGATCTAGTGCACATGAATCTATGTGGTCCAATGAAAACTAGAAGTATTCAGGGAGATCAGTATTTCATGATTCTTATCGATGATTGCTCAAGAATGATGTGGGTCACATTCTTGAAAGACAAATCTGAGCCATTTGGAAAGTTCAAAGACTTTAGAGCATTAGTGGAGAAGGAGAGTGATAAAAGGATAAAATGCCTAAGGACCGATCAGGGAGGTGAATTCACTTCTAATAAATTCAATAAGTACTATGAGGAGAATGGTATTAAGAGGAAATTGTTTGCCCCAAGGACACCACAACAAAATGATATAGAAGAAAGAAACAACAGGACTATGGTTGAAGCAGCCAGAACTATGTTGATCCAAGGAAATGTCACTCACACATTTTGGAGAGAAGCGGTGAGCACTCCAGTCTATACCATGAACCGAGTACTCATTAAGAAAGGTAAAGACAAAACCCCCTATGAGTATTGGAATGCGAGAACTCCCAATGTGAGTTATTTCAAAGTGTTTGGGAGTAAATGCTATATAAGGAGTCTGAGTAAGTTTGATGCTAAGTGTGATGAAGGAATATTTTTGGGATATTCCACTAAAAGAAAATATCTCAAGTGCTACAACAACATGACTCTAGAAAATTATTGAGAGTATCAATGTCAAGGTTGATGAATCCCTTGAGAAGCCCAAGGAAACCAACAATAAGCAAATGGAAGATGAACCGGGTTTAGCCTTCTAGGAACTGGTTAAGAAAGAAACAAGTGACAAACATTGCAAAGACCTCAGTGTTTCTATACCGGTAGAAGCTTCAGTGGGTGAAGAAGAAGATGAAGCGGAAAAAGAAGAGGAAAAGCATGCTGAACCTACTATGGTCATTGCTAGGTATGTAATACTGCATCATGATCCAAAGTAGATCATAGGAGACAAAGATGCGAGAATACTTACAAGGAGAAAGGTGAAAGAAAATTCTTGCATGATTTTAGAATTTGAGCCTAAGACCACTAGAGAGACAATTACCGATGAAGACTAGATAAAGGCAATGGAAGAAGAGTTGGGCCAGATAGAGAAGAATGCAACATGGTCCTTGGTACGCAGACCGAAACACAAGAATGTCATATGTACCAAATGGGTCTATAGGAATAAGCTGAATGAAGAAGGCACAGTTGTAAGGAACAAGGAAAGACTTGTATGCAAGGGATATGTTCAGGAAGAAGGAGAAGACTATGGAGAAACCTTTGCCCCAGTGGCTAGACTAGAAGGTGTCTAAATGCTACTTACATCTGCAACATTTAAGGGATTTAAGGTATACTAGATGGATGTGAAGTCTGCCTTTTTGAATGGAATCCTGGAGGAAGAAGTGTATATTGAGCAACCAGATGGGTTTGCTTTGTTAGAAGATAGTGACAAGGTGTGCAAATTGCACAAGGCCCTGCATGGATTGAAACAAGCACCAAGGGCATGGTACGAGTGGTTACACTCTCATCTTGTGAAGATAGGATTTCAGAGAACAAGTGAGGACAAAAACATCTACCTGAAATTTGAAGTTGGTTAGATTCTGATATGTGAAGTATTTGTATATGATATAATCCTCAGTGGAGATGATGATATGAGTCATGCATTTGTAGATGAGATGAAAAAGGAGTTTGAGATGTATCTAATTGGAGAGATAAAGTTTTTCATTGGTCTATAGATTTAGCAAATGAAAGAGGGTATCTTCATTACCTAGTATAAGTATATCAAAGAGGTATTGAAGACCTTTGGCATGGAGGAGAGAAAACTAGTTGGAACACCGATGGTGACCGACTGCAAACAAACAAAGGAGGATGATATAGTGTTGGTGGATGAGAAGGAGTACCGGTCAATGATCGGTAAGTTGCAATATGTGGTGCACAGTAGACCGGATATTGCTCATGTAGTGGGCATAGTGGCCCGTTTTCAGAAGAGTCCAAGAAAATCCCATTTGGTAGCGATAAAGAGGATTCTTAGATACTTGAAAGGGATAATTGATTATGGATTGTGGTATCCATACAATGGTGACTTTGATCTCAAAGTGTTTACTGATGCAGATTGGGCAGGTAATGTGGATGACTGGAAGAGCACAACGGGTGGAGCGTTCTTCCTTGGTGGAAGACTAGTCTCATGGATGAGCAAGAAGCAGAGTTGTATTTCCCAGTCTACAACTGAAGGGGAGTATGTGGTAGCTTTTATGAACTGCACTTAGGCAATTTGGATGAAGCATGTACTGAATGGCTTCAAAGTGATTATATTTGAACCGATGAGTATATTTTGTGATAATACCAGTACAATAAATAGTTCCAAAAATCTGGTATTGCATGCTACGACCAAGAATATTGAGCTCAAGTATCATTTCTTGAGAGAAAAGGTTCATAATAAAGAGGTTGTATTAGAACATGTTTCCAGTAAGGAGCAGCTAGCAGACATATTCACTAAGCCCTTATCGAAGACTACATTTACCTATTTAAGAGGTGAATTAGGGGTTCTGCTCCATGAAGTAAATTAAAGTTGTGTGCTCCACATCAGTCAGGTACTACCATGTCAAATCTTACAGGATTGATGTGTTGAAGGATGCTACTCCATAGGGGGATCAACATAGTGGAGACCAGAAGCTTGTGCCTCCACTTTGGCATTGCTATCAAAGGGGGAGAAGATATCTGATGATGAAGATATATGGGGGAGAAGGTATATGTTTGAAGGACAATATCCAAGTATGAGAAGTGATTGTGCAAAGCGCACATTGACCAGTCCAGGTGGTGGTGGTGATCTTTTTAAGTTGAACCAGTATATGTTATTGAGCATGGTGTAGATACTGAGAAATGATACACTGATTATTGCCATCAATACCAAAGGGGGATATTGTTGGCATATGATGAAGCAGTGATAATGTATGTTGTCATTGATGTCAATAAGTGCTCAAGAAGGTGAACCAATATGAACTGGTATGAAGATTGGAAGCGGTTATGGTCAACTGGAATGGAGTGGACCGGTGTTGGGGTTCACTAAGTGTGACTACCGGTTGGTAGTCTCGGTTCTAGGATTACCAGTTTGGTGATTTGGCTTGTGCGGTGCAACCGATGATGTTTTGTGACCAGTTAGTTAAGGAATAAGGATAAGGATTGAGATTCCATGTCAGCTATGTGCATGTGAAGGATTTATTTATGGTTCTTACACGTGAAGATTGAATGAATTAAATGCCTACCTTGGGAATGATCATTTTATTTAGTGGTGTGTGAAGAGCGCGTGATGGGCTATTGATTTTCAAATGCGGTGAAGTTTGGACGATGCAAAATGTCTTGAGATCTATTTTACATCATTTCATTCTATGTAATGTGTTTGGATGGTCAGGATTGGACCGCTTGTAAGTGTAAACTTGAAATATTTAAGGTTTAGGGTTTATGCTATCGACCTAGATGTTGTCTATAAGGTCGATGAGTTTTATTATTGCAGTGGTTGGAAAAAGTTGTGTTTGTGTCCGCATGTTGGAGATTTGATACTTGCCAAACCAGAAGTGAGGAATCTACAGAGTGTGATTGCAGAAGAGAGGAACTAAAAAGGATCTTCCTTAGCAAGAAATGTTGTTATCAGATTGATGTTTTACTTGTTCTCTTCTAACCATTTCAACAGAAGGTAAATCCCTTGAACGGGTAGCGTTAACAGGCTTTGTTGTAAATCGTCTAACCAGGTGGCTCAAGTTCATTGAGCTATTTAAATCCTCTAGTGAGGTAACTCTTAACAGGGTTTCAACCTTTAACAGGGTATATAGCCATCCCTTAATTGGGTGATCCCTAATAGGATCGGTTCCTAACAAAACCTTTATTGTAAAGTCTTTAACCAGACTAGGCTATTAACAGCGTAGCCTTCAAAAGACTTCAAAAACAAGCTTGTAGGTATTCATCCCCACAGTGGTTTTTCCCATTTGGGTTTCCACGTGAAAAATCTATGTTATGGGTTGTGAGATTTTCATGTGATGATTGTGTGGTTTTGATTAAGTTAGATATGCATGCACTATTAAATGGTTGTGGTATTATTGGTACAACTCATGCATGATTATATCAGTGAAGTAGTTATCAAGGTTTGAGATCTACTGAATGTTGTCTAAAGTATTTTTATTTAACCAGTATAGCTATGGTTAAGTTCAGTGGTGAAGACAATTGGTTAGCTGTGCTTTGATATGTCTAAGTGTTGAAGCAGTTTTTTTTGTGTGTACTGATTCACCCCCCCTCCTAGTACCGGTAAGGACCTTAGCAGTTCATCATTATTCATCAGTATCAAATTCATTTCTATCTTGTAATCTACATATTTGGGTAGCTTCTGTTGCTTTTCTTGCCATTTTTTTTCTTCTCTCATACTCTGCTTCCTCAGGACTGATTATTTCTACTTTTTGGCTTGCTATCAGTTCATCTTGACTTATTCCCATTTTTGGTACTTGTTAACTAGGGATTGATCTGGGTTTTGTACCATTTTGTTTTTTTATTTTATGATTATTGACTACTTCTATTACTTCTTCTTGTTTTCTAGCATGTTTATCTTTTGTTTGGTGGAAGATGTTCCTTTCTTTGTAGTGACCCACTTATTTCCTAAGCCTATTGTATTTTCATTTTCTTCCCCTAACAAATGAGATAGAGAGATTGGATCCCACTCAAACTCATGTGAGTCTATTTAAGAATTTCACTCTCTAAGATTATGCCACTGTATCTGACGGGGATGTTATATGGTAGAAGAGTTGACTGACAATTGATACAAGTTTTGTCACCTGTTCTGATTCAAGTTCTATACTTTCTTGTACTATTTGGATCTGTTTATAGGTGGCCTCTTCTTTTTGAATAGCGATTTCCTGTTGTTGTTGTTGATTGGTGGCTGCTTCCTCCCTTCGAATCATCAACTCCTCTTGTTTTATTTTGTTTTCTTCTTCTTGTATTCTAGAAGGTGTTTCCTCTCTTTTGATTGCAAGTTCCTCTTATCTTCTATCATTCTCCTCTTTTTGTTGTCTAGAATTTGTTTCTTCTTCTCGAATAACTTGTCTGTACCCTAAGCATGATTCATCTTTAGCCATTTGAGATTTAGGTTGTATGGGTTTGAGAAGACCTTCTTTTCTTTTCCCCATAGGACGTTTTCCAATGTATCCCAGTTTCTATAGGATGTTGAATCATTTTCCATATTTTTTAATGGGTATACTGACATTACTAATTTTTTGTTGAACTTCTTCATCCTTACATAACCATTGCAAAACATCATTGTCTTTAGTTTCTTCAGATAATGTCCCAACTCTAACAAATCTTCCATCAAATATTTAAAGACATTTTTGCAAGAGTTGTGGTTGTGAACTTGTTGGTTTCCCATAAGATCTTGGGGAAAGTAGTAGAGCCTATAGAAAATATTCTCCCATTACCTTATCATTCAATCTCAACTTCTTATCAAAATTTTCTAAGTTGATGTCAACAATTTTTTGTAGGGTGAGGTGATAGGAGAGAATGCTTCTCTGTTATGAGGACATGTGGCATCTCGAGCTGGCCTCAGATTGCTGCAACACTAAGTTGAATCTACTGAAATTGTTATCTCTTGTCCATTATAAGGGAACTTAACACATTGGTGATATGTCGAAGGGACTTCCTACATGTCATGGATCCATGATCTTCCCAAAAGAATGTTATAGGATAGATTCAAGTCCAGGACTTGATAGAATGTATCTCTTTGAACCGGTCCTATTATGAGTCATAATACCACTATTCCTTTAGAGGATTTCTATTATTCATCATATGCTTTGATTGTTATTTTATTTCTGGGATCAACTACTTCTAAAAAACCTAAAGCACACACTAAACTTAATGCACAAATATTTAAGCCCTCTCCTCCACCTATGTGAACATGTTTGACGCATGTTTTGTGAATAAGCACTTCAATGTGTAGTGGAGCATTATGGGGATGTTGCAATGACACATCATAATGTTCTATGAATGATAGGCAATGAGGAGCTATGAGGCGTCCCACCATTGTTTGGAACTAATCAACATCCAAGTCTAGAGACTATGGTTTCAACTAGAGCCTTTTCTAATATTTCCTTATGTGTTGGTGAGAGTTTTAGTAGCTCTAGGATTGATATCTGCATAGGGATTTTCTACAATTTATCCACTATGCTATACTACCTCGAGTTAGATGTTGCATTATTTATCACACTAGGGAAGGTTACCTTAGCCTTAGTTCGAGTAATGGCATGTGTTGGTTTTGTTGGAGTTTTCTCTTTGATGATAATGATGTTTACTACATTATCATAGGTGTGAGCATAGTTAACTTTTTCTTTCCCTTTGTCATTTTTGAGTATTTGATGCTTCACATTTTTCATAATTGGGCAGTGGAGTTTTGAAGGTCATATGTGATTCATTTGTTTTGTGCCCATCCACTGTGATGACCTCATTGTCTAGTAAATCTTGAATAACATGTTTTAGCCTTTGATAATCATTGGTTTGATGCCCTTTGTTCCTATGAAACTCACACAAATGATTATCATTCCACCAACTTGGTTAAATTTTGGGCTCAAAATCTATTTCTTTTGGTAATGTGATTAATTTGTTCACAAGAAGAGTTTTTAAAGCTGATTGCAATGGTTCACAAATGTTGGTAATTTTTTTGCACATATTGGGAAATAATGATTTTGGTTTAGCATTGTTGTCTTGATTAATCACTAGTGCTATACTTGATAGATTGAAAATAGGTTGTTGTGGTTTAATGTTATTGTCACCTACTCCATCATTCACAACATTTTTATTTCTTGTCCAAAATTTTGGTTTATCATTATTGTGATTGTTATTATTGTTATTGTTGAAGGAGTTTGAGGAATTATTCCTTCTTTATAGAGTTTCAATTCTCCTTTCTTAGCCATAGAATCCTCAATTTTGAGGCCATTTTCAATCATCTTTGTAAAACCAGGAGGACATTGTAACTTGAATGCATAGCTCATTTCACTTGTGAGATTATCAATGAATATATCGATATATTCGTGATCAGATACTGGTCTAGGATACCTATTGAATAAATATCTCCATCTCTGGAAGAATGCCATGAAAGACTCTCCACTCTTTTGATTGATATTGCACAAATCCAACATAGTTATCTCATGCTATATGTTGTAAGAGTATTGTGAAATGAATTTGTTCACAAGCTCTTCAAATGATCTAATCCCAAGTGGTAATTTAGAAAACCACTATGTTGACTGTCCACTCAAACATCTAGGGAATAAGTGCATGAGATATGTTTTCTTTGTGAGAGAATTATATTCTCGCTGTGCAAAATTCTCTAATGTGATCTTGTGGATCCATTTCACAATCATATTTATCATATTTTGGGATCTCACAATGTTGTGGAAAGGGTACCATGTTCAAACTCTTATCAAAAGGATAAGGAAAAATGTCTTCTAAAGAATATCTCTTAGCACTTGTTCCATTTTGCATATCCTGAATCTATTGTTGTAGTGTTTGTATTTATTGAGTGAGGTTTAAAATAGGATCATCAACATGATTTCTCCTACTATCATCATGAGTTCTTGTGTCATCATTATTTTTCTTGTATCATCACAAGTCCTTCTTGTGACATCATTAGTTCTTCATGTCTCCTCATGAGTTCTTGTATCATCATGAGTTCTTATGTTGTTAGGAGTTCTTGTGTCATCCTTCTTGTGATTGAGAGTTTCCTCATTTTACTCATTTTTATTGTGAGCGTCATTTGATCCTCCACTTTGTCTTAAATTGTTTATGTCAAAATCTTGGGGAAGTTTAGCACCAGATTTTGCTAACATTAGGAAGTATTTCTCTTTTTTTCCCTCCAATATTTTCTCCATAAATTTATCAAATTTAGGATCTTGTTGGATTTCTCTAATGTCTTGATTGGTTATCTCTTCTATTTCATTTCCTTGTGCTATTTCCTCATGATCTTCTACCATTTCAGATGTTTTTATTTTCATTTCTTTGATTTTTCATCTTTGAGCCCTAGTTAAAATAGGAAAACACATGTTTTGAATGCTTTGCAAGGTTTCTACTCTATATAATGTGTCTCAATAAGTGATCAATTGTTGAGGGACATAGAACAAATTGATGAGACCACTTTTATTGAGTGATTGAGACAACCCTGATCTTTGTTGCAAGACATGCGTTCTCAGAGGTTCATTTCCAAACTCGTTTCCATGACTATGTAGATAATGATGATAGCGGTGTAAGAATACATGATGTTTCAATAAGAGTTTGCAATTGATGTAGAGAAATATTATCTTTTTCAAGATCACTTTCTAACTAAGCTTCCTGTTTTTCAGATGACACAAAATGGTCATTCAAGTATTTGCGAGTTTGTAAGTTTTTCGATCCTAGTTTGGAGTGAAAATTTTGTGTTTTTGATATGACCAAGTTCAATAAGAATGATATATCCTATGATAGAGAATGAGGTTAGCCTAATCAAGAATTGTAGTTTTGTGATAAAGGATGATAGATCCTAATGAAAAACTATGTTTCAGAGATCAGTTTATCAAAGAAAATGTAATGATGCACTTTGAGATGTTGGATCTTGAACTTGTTGGAGATGAATACTTGAAAACCTTAGTGTGTCTAGTTTTGAATTTTCTTTGACAAAAGTTAACCTAATAGAGTTCTCTGAGAAGATCACCTAATCACTATGTTTAAATATACGAGAAATGGGTTATTTTTGTTTTCTGATTTTGATGTAGTTTACTAGAAACACTGACAAAATGACCAGAAACACTTCTATACTGAGCAAGAACACTGCTATACTAACCAGGAACATTGTGAAACTAACCATGAACTCTATTTTGTAGACTGAAAACACTATAGATTTGACCAAAAACACTATTATATTGAACAAAAATGCTAAGGAATAGACCAGGAACTCTAAGACAGACCAAAAATGCTATTCTGCCAATCAGGGACTCTAAAGTTCATAACAATTAAGTTTAGACTCAGAAAATGTTTTTTTTGACTTAGAGATTTGATTTTCAGACTCAAACAACTAGTTTTTAGACCTAGCAAGTGTGAACTAGGAGATGTAGTGTTGAAACATGAGCAAGGTGACATTCAAATCAAGAGAGATGTAGTTTAGACCTCGAGAGATGACGTTTAAACTGAAAGAGCTAAAGTTTGAACCAAGAGATATGACATTTGGACTGAGAGAGATAAAGTTTAAACCAAGAACTCTAAAGTTTAGACCAAGAACTCTAAAGTTTAAAATACTGATATTGCAATTTAGACCATGGTAGTTTTGATTCCAAGAGTTGATGGGTAGACTCAAACAACTGATGTTTAGACTTAGGAAGCTCAACCTTGGATAATTTATGTTGAAATCTACAAGAGCTAACATTCACACCAAGAGAGCTAAAGTTTAGACCTAAAGAGATGACATTTGGACCAAGAGAGCTAGTGTTTGGACCAAGAGAGCTAATGTTTGGACCGAGAGAGCTAATGTTTGGACTAAAATAGCCACTGTTTGTACTGAGAGAGCTACTATTTGGACAAAGAAATCTATTGTTTAGACTGAGAGAGCTATTGTTGGGATCACGAGAGATACTATTTGGACTGAAAGAGCTACTATTTGAATTGAGTTTGCTACTATTTGGACTAAGAGAGATACTGTTTGGACCGAGAGAGCTAATCTGCTATGAAACTTGTAAACTTGATAGTTTGAAGTTTGAGTTAACAATTTTTGTTGAGTTTCAATGGATGATATCTTGACGTGATTCAAAAACATAGAAGAGAGATTTTATTTGTCCCAAAGGACACATAAAGTGTATGTTCAAGAAGCTTTAAAGAAAGACCAAGTTTTCATTGGTTTTGAACAATTGAAAACACACCATTCAGTCTATCCTAAGGAAATTGGCTTCATTATTAGTTCTCAGCCCATAATTGGTATCGTGTCAGCTCACACAGCCTTGTCACCCCCTAAAGGGTGCCCATATTTTTTCCTTTGTGAGAGCTAGTGGAGTCTCATTATGAGCCTAGTAATAAGGTCTCAAAAGGGGAGCTCACGCATACACTCAAGAGGGACATATCATGAGTGTCTTCAAGAGAGATTCTTCTCTGTCCCTACACTAAGAAGATAATATGTTTGAAGGTAAACTAGGTAGTTTCTAATTTTAATTGGAACTAGTAAGGGATCTGTTCGGCATGTTGGGATATAAACTCAATTAAGAGGTCTCCCAGCCTTGAAAACCAAGGTTTGATATACCCAAAGGTACGAAGGAGAGATATTCCTGAGTACTATCATTGACTTGATTTTCATCAAATCACATTTATTTTAAAGTGGGTTGGAGTACTTGGTATTTAGTCATTTCCACTTGGGTCGATCCCCTCTCACTGACCTTATGGGCTTCTTAGGAGGGCAGGCCCACTAAAGATGAGTCTAGCATTTTGATCACCTAAGAAAGTTGAGATCATACTCACCTATCAAATAAAACACATAAGACATGTTTGCTCATTTCCATTGTAATTAGTCTATGTGCCTAATTTATCAAAAACAACTACAAAATCATGCAACTGCAAATAAAGTTAGTAGTTTATATTGCAATCTTTGGCAGTGAAATGGTTTGTAACTATGATATTTTACAATGAAATAGGTACCTGCAAAATTAAAAAAACTCCAGATTAGGTTTGGGAAAATGACAGTCCAGATACAAAAATGAGAAATGCAGAATATGACATTGAAATTATTAATGAAAAATTGAGAACGCTGTCAAGTTAACCAAAAACAAAAATCTGGAACCCGAAAGAGGTAATTTGTGCACTAAAAGAGCTAATCAACCTGTCAATGATATTTCCTGCAAGCAAAATTGTTAAAGGTCAAAGGGTCTTAGCTCCATGGTGGGTGCCAATTAATGTGCTGCTAAAATTAAGGTCAATTGTAATGAACATGCACATAGATGAGACAATATAAATTAAATTATGAAGCAAATTGAAAGATAAATAAAAGCAAACCAAAATATCTTTTGAGATATCCCATCTTCCTCTATTTTTGAGGACCTTGAAGGTGTTGAATTTGTTTGCTCTCAGCAGAGCAATGACCTCCAAAGTGGCAACTAAAAAGTTGGGTAGCTACTTCATGATAATGCAAGTGATTTATTGTATGATTGATTGATGCATGATTTAGGTAAAATGATGATTTAAGCTATATGATTGATAGATGGAAAGTGAATTAACATGCTAAAAGCTATTCTAAACATGCTAATATTGTTCCAATTGTCAATTATGCTAGATGATTAAGATATAAAATGCCTATAGTAATGATACTAAAATCTAGGATGCAAGGGTCTTATTTTTTCCAAAATGAGGGGTATTTATAGGAATTCCAAGGCCAAAGATGAGGTGACAAGAATTGACGATCTAGATTTGATTTGAAGATATCAAGGGCTAGAATTGAAGAAGTTGGAGAAGAGGTTGGAGGAAGGGACACATGTCATCTATGTGATGACAAGTGTCCAAGGAGAGAGGACATGTGGCCAAAGTGCCATGTGTCAGAAGGAGGGGATATCCAACCCATAAGAGGTTAGAATCAAATAGGTTAGGATGTGCAAGATAGGATAGGGTTAGTTGGACCCAAGATTAGATAGAATGGGTTAGGTTAGGGGGTATTTAGGCTAGGTAATTAGAAGTTAGGAGCCATGTGCTCAATTTGAATTTTGAAATTCAAATAACTAGAAAAAGGATAATTAAACTCAACAAACTTGGAATTTGTTAATTTTAATTATGGGACTAGAAGAATTGAATTTAAATGGAGGGAATTAAATAATTTAGAATTAATTAATCAAAAGGGGGATGCGAAATGAACTATATAAATAAATCATTTAGATTTATTTACAAGTAGATGAATAGGGAAATTAATCAAATTAGTTGGGTATTAAACTAATTAGGAAGGGGGATTCATTAAATAACTGTGTATTTAATTGTAGCGTCCTAAAATTGTGAGACTTGCAATTTTGACTACATTTGGGTCTTCACGATGGTGATGCAACACGGAACCTGAATGGAGACCCCGAAACTTGTTCATGACACCAAAAACTGCATTTTTCAAGCACCCTGGCCTGATCCTCCTTGCACCCCGCTGTCCCTGGAGGTGGGACCATGGTGCCCAGCGCCCTGGTCCTTCAGGACTAGGGCACCCAGTGCCCTGGTCCCCCAGGACCATGGCGCCCAGCGCCCTGGTCGCTGGCCCTATTTTGGGCCCGGTCTCCTATGGGGCTTTGGGTCTTTATGTTTGCAATTTGGAAAATAGTACTTCCTGGTCGGCCTAAGGTCGGGAAAATCAGTCTTTCAACCCTAATTGACAAGTATATAAACTACATTTCCTCTCCCATTTTGAGGAGGAAGGATAGATATGTACAAGATGTGGAAATGATATTCAAGCATTCAAGCATTCCTTCAAGCAATTGATAATTCTAAGTCTCCATTCAAGGCTAAGTGTTGCATTCAAGACAAGGATTCAACCATTGAAGAGGAGATCACATGTCACATACAACAAACAACATACAACATACAACAACATCTACACCTTCGCATGTAAGAATACAAACATTCTTACAACAAGGTTGCAGGTACGTGGCTGTAATTGAAGATCTGGAATCCTTGTGCAAAGACAAACAGATCCCCCTTCGTTTCGCGGATTTTTTGGAGGACCGTGTGCACACCGGGTGCCATCGTCCCATTAACTTTCGCTCAAATTTGCAGAACAACACCGTCTCGACATTTTACTGCTAATTCCAGGTCCGCAACTTCATCCCATATCCCTATCTCTGTTTATAAGAGAATCTTTCCTACTTTACATGCATTCTTAGTTCAATCATTCTATCTACATTTCTTTACAAAAGAGGGTATCCTTGCTATCACAACCCTTGAAACTCATATAGAATCCAATCTTGCATTGCGTGGGATTGGATCTTGTGGGTTTCAACCCCTCTTTTGAATGTAAAGTCTCTCATAAGTGAAAACCATCAACCCTAGTGACTCTCCCTTCTCTCTCCTTGAAGTTAGGGAGGGGAGAACAACTAGGGTTCGATTTTTCTTCTTTACATTTTGGTGAACCCGACGTGAACATCCTCATTCTAATTATTCATGGTTAGATCTGAAAAATTTGCTTCCTTAATTACATTTCCATGTTTGATCTTTTGCAAATTTTAGAGGCTAATTGCATAAAAAACCCTAAAATTTTCTTTTAAGTAATTAAACTTGTGAAATGTTTAATTGTTAATGCTTGTTTCAGATCTACCCTTCTATTGCAAATTGTCAATTCATATTTGTGCTTTAATTCTGAAAATTAAGTGGTTAAATGTCAAAACCCTAATTTTTAAGACCTTCTTGATTCAACCTTTGACTGATAATTTCACTAATCAAAACACTTCCAAATCGGCTGTAACTTTGGATTCCGCAATAAAATCACAATATCTTTCATCCCTGAAAATTTGGAAAAAAGTTGTGAGGACCGTGTGCACCCCGAGCGCCACCGTCCTCGACATTTTTTCCAAAATTTCGGGAGCTAGATCTTACTATATTTTTCTGCTAAAATCCAGAATTTTGGTTGATTTTATCAATTTTAACACCTTCAAAATTAAAGTCAAATTTGGTCTAGCGATTGCTTGGATTGAGGCTTCTAATCATTCAAAAATTGTTGAAATTGAAATTCATATCAAAATTGTGTTTCTTACAGTTCTAAATCTGAAAAGTGTGTTAGCATTCATTCAAAATTTCACTGTTTTATTCAAATTTTTGCAGTTTGTGACTTTTGAAATTAAGTGTTTAATTGCAACAACCTTGATTTCCACTTTCAAATTTGAATTTTGCATGAAATCGAGTCAACTTTTAAATTTCAAAACTTGCATTGCTCTTAACATTCCCTCTAAAATCATAAAATTCAAAATTTCAGTTCCCCCCTCTTTTCCAAAATTCAAATTTTACATTTTTCAACAATCTTGGTAGGGTTCAATTTTGAAATTGCAACTTTAATTTGGCCTATCTACAGATCATAAAATCACTCAATTTTTTCAGGTTAGCTGTAAAATCATCATAACTTTCATCCCTGCAAATTTCAAAAAAAGTTGCGAGGACCGTGTGCACTCCGTTTGCCACGGTCCTGGACTTTTTTTCCAAAATTTTGGGAGATTGTCCTGATTGCATTTAACAGCTTAAATCTAGGAGATTGGCTGATTTTATTGAAATTTGCTACCTCTAAAATTCAAAATCTTCTCTCTCTCTTTAGTGCATGAGTTTTACAACAACAAGTCCTACTTACACTATTCCCATTAGACGAAGCCTTAGAATTAAGTCTTTCCAAGGTTTAATTACCGAGGAGATGGAACCTAATTTGAATGGCCTTTTTAACGAGGACATGAGTAATTCCTCTAATCCTCTTAATGATGAAGAAGCTCTCCATGAGGTTTCTGTAGAACAACTTTCGAAATTGGATAACCAATTTGATGATTTTCGACAATGGATGTCTCAAGAATACCCCGATAGTCAAGCTCTTCCTTTAATTGAGGGTCTAAAATGATGCTTCAAAGTGATAAGAATGAAATTGATATTTTGCGTGGTATTGCACACATTGTGGATTCGAATGTGATGCCTATGAAAAGTTGTGCCGAAACCTTAGGTTATACACAACCTCCTACTCAAGACAATCATTCTATTCCTTTGATGACTCCTATTGCTAGTATACCTACTTTTACATCAAACATAATGACTACTTCAATACAAGACATTCCTCCTATGATCACTAGTCATGGGGGCAATCCTTCTTCTTCAATCAACCCTCTTCCTTCATTCAATCCAACTTCTTCATTCATTCCTTCAATGAGTGTTCCTATTATATCACCACAAATGAACATGACGCAAGAGGGCAATTCGTTTTCCATTCCTCCTTGTAGTGTTCCTCCTTTCCAATCATCTCCTATGACTAACTATCATAGTGTCCCACCACCTTACTCTCTACCTTCTTTCAATAACATAACACCTCCATCACAATCTAACACGTCTAATATGAACTCTTCGACTGAAGCGACCATTAACAATCTTGCACAAACTGTCTCTTCTTTACAGCAACAAATTGCCTCTATGAATCAATCTAAGTTTAGTGTGCCCACATTTGATGTTGCGAGCCCACTTTCTCTTGATATTGTTCGAGCTATTCCCCCTAAACATGTTGAAATTTTGCATTTGGAGCTTTATAATGGTAAGGGTGATCCTCTAACACATGTTAAGACTTTTCAAACAATATGTACTGATTTTGCTTATGACCAAAGGTTGTTTGCAAAACTGTTTACTAGAACATTAAGAGATAAAGCCCTACAATGGTATTGCTCATTGCCTTCTTATTCTATTACTTCTTTCGAACAACTTGCAAATGCTTTCATTCAACAATTTCAAAACAATATAAGTCCTAAAGTTACTTTGATCGATTTAATGCATTGTAAACAAGGTGTTAAAGAAAAAGTGACTGATTTGATTGGTAGATA
Organism: Cryptomeria japonica; assembly: GCF_030272615.1. Lineage (NCBI taxonomy): Eukaryota > Viridiplantae > Streptophyta > Pinopsida > Cupressales > Cupressaceae > Cryptomeria > Cryptomeria japonica. The sequence goes on from NC_081415.1 coordinate 408,963,922, forward strand.
TAAGCATTTGTATGCTCAAATTTCTTTTCCAGTGCCTGACAATGATATTCAAAGAATCTTTATTTCTAATTTACAAAAAGACATTAGAGAAAAACTCTTGTTTTCTGAGTTTACTTATTTCCAATAGTTGTGCGCAACTCTTCACAATTATCAACTGACTGTGAGTCAAATGGAACAATCACATCCTATGACTCTGAGTGATAAAGGTGATAGTAGTCAACAACCATTTGGGAAGTTTAAACTGAACAGAGAGTCCACTAAATTCAATGAAAACATCATCAACAACAATGTGAATGTGGCATCAGGTGTGCCTCCTATTTCTAAGTTTTTCAAGAAAGAAAGAAAGTTTACTCCTTTGAATGAATCATTGCATAGTATTATGAATAAGTTATTGGAACAAAATGTGCTTACTCTTCCTCCTATAAGGCAAATAGATCTTGCAAAGATTAATTCACCCTATTTTGATAACAAATCTTTTTGTCAATTTCATCATCATCCTGGGCATGATACTGAAAAATGTTTTGCTTTAAAGGGTAAAATTCAAGATTTGATTGATAATAATACTATCTCTGTTTCCGGTGTGAATGATAAAGGCAACACATCTGTAGCTCCTCCTAACCAAAATCTTCAGATTTTTACTGATCCATTACCTTCTCATACCTCCAATGCGATTGATACTAATGATTCCTCTGTCTCACCTGATGATCTTGTGTCTATGACTCCGAATGTGATTAACTTTGTAGAGTAGCAGAAAATCCCTAAAGAACCTTCCATCACCTTTGATTCTAGTGAAACTATCAGGGCACCTGATGGTCCTTTATATATAGTTGCAAAATTCAAGAATACACCTTACCGTGGGGTGCTTATTGATCCTTCTTGTATGGTTAATATCATTACTGAAGAATTTCTTTTTACTTTGCAATTGAATCAAGTGGTCTATGATGAAACAAATGTGGTTATGAAACTATTTGATGCATTTTCTTCTCCTGCCATTGGTTCTATTACATTACCTATTGAGGTCCATAACAAATACCTTGATGTGGACTTTTCTATTATTCCATCATCCAAACAATTTCGTGTGAAGCTAGGCTATCCTTGGCTGTCTTCCATGAAAGCTATTGCTTCTCCTATTCACAAGTGTTTGAAATTTCCCCATAATGGTGAAGTTGTTATTGTCAATCATAGTCTCTTTAAACTAGCTGAAAGAACTTCTAGCGTTCCTATTGATTATTTTTGGCCTAAACAATTCCAATCTCTTCCTCCACGAAGTGATCATCTTTTCAAATCTTATCAAAAGTGGAAAAAAGATATGATCCTATCTCTAAGTGAACCTAGAACACCCAAACTTGACATTCCTATCGTTCTTGAGAAGGAAGTTCTTCCTTTGAAAGATAAAACTAATGTCTTTCCTCAAGAAGATTCCCAACCCATTCCTATGAATGTGACTATGCCTATATCTAATAAACTTCCTAAAAGTAGACCTATACCTCCTCGTCATGATGGACTTGGTCTCCTTCCTAAACCAAATATTCCTTCTTTATATGGAGCAGTTCCTCCTCCTTCCTCTTATGGAGAGAAGAGACCTTCCTCTTCTCCTATTGTTCAACCTAAGAGACCACAACCTAAACACCCAAGTGATAAGGATGAAAACATTCCTCCTCCTCACTCTCCTAATCTTCCTACTAAGACTAGATGAAATCGTTCTGCACGTGAACGCCGATGAAAGCATCGTCTTAGAGCTCAGGTAGCTGCTTCTCAAACTTTGCAATCCCCAAAAACACCTTCAGCTAGTATTATTCCATTTTCTCCTCAGCTGACGATTGAGCCGAAATCTCCTGAACATAAGATGCATGATGGTCTTGATCCCGTGCGAGTTAAAGATCCTATTTTTATAAATCTTGATGATGATATAGATGAAAATGTTATTCATGATGAAAATGTTACTCCTATTCATTTTGATAGTGAATATGAACATGTTGATGTTGATAATTATCTATCTAATTAATTTTCTAAAGCACTTATCCTAGCTCCTAGACAAGAACACCGTGGCTTGGGATATGAACATAGCCCTTGTTTGGATCTTGCGATAGCTCCATCTGCTGTGTTGGATGTTCCTCCTCTAGAGTGTTCCCTACCTTCCCGAAATATTGATCAGCAAGATCGGGGGGTAGATGACGTGCTAGACTAGTTCATTAGCATAGAAGACTCTCTCCTCCTCTCTTTTGTCACTTCTTCTATGTGTTACTCTCATTCTTCTATTTGTTGTCCTTAGTGTTGTCTACTTGAGGACAATGCAAAACATTGAGATCTCTTTTGGTCTCTCTCATGTTGACTCAAAAGACACATGTGTTCCCTTCTTCTAGGTGACCTTCCTTGATTGGGGAATGAAGAACAATTATGCATACATACATATGATATACATGAATTATCATACAGCATACTGACCCCAAGGAAAGCGAAGTCACCTTGTGCTTTATGTTTTGTGTCTATTATCCTTGGGCTTATCTCACACTTGGGGGGTAAATCCTTGTGATAATGTGCTCCTTTCTCATTTCTTATATGTATCACTACCTTAAAGCAATCACCCCCGATGAGGCATGTGCGATCGCTTTAACATAGGGGGGCATACATCCCGTTCATATCTTTTCAAGATACTTGAAAATTTCTTGACAAATTTAGCTTTGCCTTGAAAATTTTTGATATCTTTCTTGCATGACTCATAGTGAGGGAACCTTACTACTGATAGTCATGGTTCTCCCTCGTGATCTTCCCTTTTACTTTGTCAATTGAAGTCATAAGATCCTTAGTCCACTGGGGGCTTGGTGTATCTTGCCTCCTTGACATGGTGAAAGTCTTTCAATGTTGTTTCCTTGTACTTTACCGGAAGTATGAGCGTACACTTATACTCCCGCTAAAGTGGCGGCTAAATGTAGCGTCCTAAAATTGTGACACTTGCAATTTTGACTGCATTTGGGTCTTCACGATGGTGATGCAACACGGAACCTGAATGGAGACCCCGAAACTTGTTCATGACACCAAAAATTGCATTTTTCAAGCACCCTAGCCTGATCCTCCTTGCACCCCGCTGTCCCTGGAGATGGGACCATGGCGCCCAGCGCCCTGGTCCTTCAGGATAGGGCGCCCAGCACCCTGGTCCCCCAGGACCATGGCGCCCAGCGCCCTGGTCCCTAGCCCTATTTTGGGCCCGGTCTCCTATGGGGCTTCGGGTCTTTATGTTTGCAATTTGGAAAATAGTACTTCCTGGTCGGCCTAAGGTCGGGAAAATCAGTCTTTCAACCCTAATTGACAAGTATATAAACTACATTTGCTCTCCCATTTTGAGGAGGAAGGATAGATATGTACAAGATGTGGAAACTATATTCAAGCATTCAAGCATTCAAGCATTCAAGCATTCAAGCATTCCTTCAAGCAATTGATAATTCCAAGTCTCCATTCAAGGCTAAGTGTTGCATTCAAGACAAGGATTCAACCATTGAAGAGGAGATCACATGTCACATACAACATACAACATACAACAACATCTACACCTTTGCATGTAAGAATACAAACATTCTTACAACAAGGTTGCAGGTACGCACTGTAATTGAAGATCTAGAATCCTTGTGCAGAGACGAACAGATCCCCCTTCGTTTCGCGGATTTTTCGGAGGACCGTGTGCATGCCGGGCGCCATCGTCTCGTCAACTTTCGCTCAAATTTGCAGAACAACACCGTCTCGACATTTTACTGCTAATTCCAGGTCTGCAGCTTCATCCCATATCCCTATCTCTATTTATAAGCGAATCTTTCCTACTTTACATGCATTCTTAGTTCAATCATTCTATCTACATTTCCTTACAAAAGAGGGTATCCTTGCTATCACAACCCTTGAAACTCATATAGAATCCAATCTTGCATTGCATGGGATTGGATCTTGTGGGTTTCAACCCCTCTTTTGAATGTAAAGTCTCTCCTAAGTGAAAACCATCAACCCTAGTGACTCTCCCTTCTCTCTCCTTGGAGTTAGGGAGGGGAGAACAACTAGGGTTCGATTTTTCCGCTTTACATTAATCAATTATCTTCAAACCTTTTTTAGGTGTATATGGTTTCTAACAATGGGGTGTCTATCAAAATCGGTCTAGATTATGCTTGATGGTTCTCTAATATGTGGTTTTTTAGTGTTTCAAGTAGGAGGACATGTTTATTTTGTTTGTGCAGTGTTCTAGTTGGGTTTTCTTATCATGGGTTGATTTTCAAAATAAGTTATGATGTTTTGAATTCAATTCTATGAGCTAGGGTGGTTTTCGGTTGACTAAGGTGGTTTATCCTATCTGGATTGTGCATTTTTGGTTTGGATATAATTTGGTGGTTGAGTTTTGATGTTGATATGGGTCTCACCATGGTGTGTGTAGATTTGCATTAAGTTGGTACATTGGAGAATGGTTTTGAGCCAACTAGTTGGCATGTTACATTATTTATCTACATGTTTCATTTGATGTCAACCTTGGAGGATGTGTTAGCATGTGTAGTTCATTGGAATCCCCTAGAAAGAATGTTATGTGATGTGTTTGGATCCTCTCTATCTCTTGGAGTGGACTGTAGTTGATGTTATAGGTCCTAGTGCTCCAATTTATGTGATTTTGTATATTCTATTTTTGGCCGACCTAGTTAAGGGTTTCAATGAATTATCTTATATATATAGGAGTGAAGATGTATGACTTGAAAATGGGATATATGTGAATTGATGTGAAGGGGATATGAATTATGCACAAGTAGATTTGGTATAGCAGAAGTGCAAAAGACAATTTGTGAAGATCTTTGAGATAGTGTTAGGTGGCAAATGTGCTTGTCATGATGTTGGTTGATTGATACACTGGTTCAAGGATAATTTCATGATTAGGAGATAATGTTCATTTTAGATTATTTGTTCCTCTGCACCCATCAAAAGGTGTGTTCCTTTTGGTAGTTTGTGTAACTTTGTATCTTTCCCTAAGGTTGTGAGTCTTAGTCTCGCAGGTCATTTCAAAGGTAATGAGCTCCTTGACCTTGAACCTAAACAATGTAATTAGTTATTCATATCATTATTGTGATTTTCACTATGGTTTTTGCTTGTTTAGTTTTTCTATGTAAATCAAGTGTCCATGTGTACATTGTGCTTATTATTTCATGTAATAGTAACTAGTTAAGTGTGGTTTGGAGTTTAATTGATCAGAAGTAAATTGTTTTGAGGTTTGAATTAATTCACTCCTACTGTAGATAGGAATTCGGAGATCCTCAAAGCAATATAAACATTAAACTAGCTTAATCACAAAACCAGATTGCAATGATAACAAAACCTACAAACATTCAATAGAGATATGGAAATGAAACATTCAATTCAAATGCAAACCATCTCAAATGCGGATGTCTCCTCCATGATTCTCCATTGTCCTTCTTTCTCCTTCAAATAGCTTTGTTTTGTGGATCTCACCTTCAAGTGCATAAGCATAATGTGAAAGCAAGATTGACAAGACAGTAGCGCAAGAGTACTAGAAGCATGATTGATTCGGGGATTCGAAAATGTGATCAATTGGGATCTTTGATTGAAGAAATTCATCCAATTTATAGACAAATTGGAGAGATGACAAGATTAGAATGAAGAGATTTGAAAGGAAATTTCAAATCAAGAATGACAAATAAGACAAATTATGACAAATTGACACTTTCTATGCAAGATTGATTGATTGACAAATTATGACAAATTGACAAGGTTGCTATGCAAAATTGATTGATTGACAAATTATGACAAATTATGACAAATTTTCTATGTCATTCCCATGAAATTAGGAGAAATATTAGAGAAAATAGAAAATTGATGAAAATTAGAAAATTAGGAATTAGGAGAAATTAGTAAATTGGAAAATTAGGTAACTTAATTAATAATTTTTCATTCATTAATTAATTCACAAATAGAGGAGGAATTAGTTAGCCAATTAAATAAACATTTAATTGTGACAAGAAGACTTAGGATAAATAAATAAATTATTTAACCTAGAGGGAAAATGACAAACAAGATTAAATGAATAAATCATAAAACCTTAGAAGATGAATTAGAAATGCAAGGATGACAATTAGGTCTTGACAAAAGATAATTGATGCCGATTCGATCATGATTTTGACTAACAAATGACCAATGCTGGCAAATGATTTGATTGATAAATGTGCCAATTAACAAGCAACAATGACTAATTGATCCAAATTGACATGATCGAGAAGGACAACGATCAATGACGAATCGATTGCAAAATGGCAAGATCGAAAATGACAATGATCGATGACAAATCGATTGCAAAATGACGAGATTGAAAATGGTAATGATTGATGACAAATCGATCACCAGATGACAAGATTGAAAATGACAATGATCGATGATAAATTGATCACAAGATGACAAGATTGAAAAGAGGACAAAACCCTAATTAGGATTTACAATGTCCAAAATGATGACAAATGAACATGCACATTGATGCGACAGGATAAGATCGACCAAAATCATGACTGAAGATCATTATTGACAAGACCAAATTTGAAAGCGAGACAAATGAAGAACGCAGAAGAAGGACTTGATGCTCGCAAATGATAAAGACCAAGTGCATAACATAGGAGAAATGTTAATGCGACGTAAAAACCCTAAAATAAGGCAATGGTTAAATGTTAAAGTATGACTCCGCAAGCATTGACCAATTTTAGATGTCTACATTTTGCCCCTCTTTGAGACAATGCAAGTTTCAGCATTGTTTCAAAGAACAATACTGAAAATGCCCCAGATGCTGACAATGACATATGCATGCCCCCTCGAGGAATTGGCCGGAAACATCTAGAAAAGAGGCCAATTGATCGGTAAGAATGATAGAAAATGATAGGCGCAAACAGACTGACAATCGGGGATCGGATACACAAAGGACAAGCAATTGAAGGCACAAAAGACCACGACTAGCATAAGATGGAGAGAGTGCATGTCCATCTATGCACTGACAAAGATCTATAAATGAGACAAAGAGAGTGAAAAGAGATCATTTGCACTAGCCAAAGAGGAGGATTTGTTGCTCTGGAAAAGGATGCTTGCAGAGAGATGGAAAACATTCCAATGAGAGATCACCTCAAGGAATGTGTACACACCTACAGAAAACCGGACGACGTGGGAGCAGCGGTATGCATCTCAAAAACCCATATTGTCAATTTCATGAATTTGACTTGCTTGCGAGACATTGTGGGGCCCACAGGGAATGGGGAAAAGGACCTCTGCACCTATGTGGGCACATCCTGCGCTTGTGTAGGGTGTCTTGCACTTGTGTAGGGTACACAAGCACAAGTTGATGCTACACAAGCATAGGTCATAGCACATAGGCGCAGTTGTGCACTGGGAACCCCAATTTGATAAAAAACAGCATGCAAAAGATCCTGAAAAGGGGGATAAGGGTAGGATAGGTCAAAATAGATTAGAAACACCCTAATTTGTGGATGAAACAAGGAAATGAAACACATAGGAGGAAACCCTAAAACTAATAGAATGTGCCCCAATTGTGATGCAGAGTCGACAGTATCCACTGATTATGCAGGAGAACCGACCTGACTGCTTCATGTTATGACATAGACTCAGGAGAACAGACAGAGATACATTAGCAAGAATTGGATTATACTATATCACATTCATGCCCAAGATTAGGGCAAACATAGGACTACTTATCGCATTGGCAGAGCGATGGCATTCAAAGACTTTCCCTTTCCATCTGGCGACTAGAGAGGCGACGGTGACACTAGAGGATGTATGGCGTATATTCCACATTCTGATTCATGGGGAGATGATAGAGAATGACCTGGTGATAGGGAGAGACACTTTGTGTAGATTATTTGAGTGCAACATAGATGATCTAGATATCGTAGAGAGGGAGATTGGCTGGAAGACCATGGCATTAGAGTATGATCGGCGATATGTGGTGATAGCCGTGGTTATAGCATGCCTACTAGCAGGAGAAAGATGAGGAAATGGATTCCCTATTGGATGGGGAAGAGTCCTAGAGTGGATGGTGATAGAGGGGATGGTGTACGCATGGGGACCATGTGTGCTTGCTATGCTATATTTTTAGTTGCATCAGATAGCATATCAGGGAGTGTAGACATTGAGCTGTGGAGTCACACTATTACAGGTATGGGAATTTGAGCACATAGCCATATGTCGACCGATTGCAGAGAGATAGGTATTACCACACCAACCATATGTGTACAGCTATGGGGGAGCACTAAGATAGGGTCCTTTCGGATACATATTGTATTGGCGACATGAGCTAGACAGATTGAGAGAGTTCACATGGAGGCCATATCTTGATTGCCCTAGATGGTCAGATGATAGTGATGAGCTACTGTATTGTAGATAGGAGAGATACCTGATTGGGCAACCAGTGAATCACCAGAGAGTGATTGAGATGTACCTACCAGAGAGAGTCAGATGACAGTTTGGAGAGAGGCAGGATGTACCTAGAGGGACTGCACACTTTGCCCGATCTCACAAAGAGACGAGTTAGTGGGGGAGGATGATTCAACCACACATAGCATATGCTGACTTCACACAGCTATAGCAGAGACAGTGGGATTGGAGATCAGATGTGGTGGACACTGGGATGATAGAGGAGTATGAGCGATGGTTTGCACGACAATGGCTAGTGCCATTGACAGATCCTGATATTCTTGTACCAAGGAGACAGGAGGACTTCCCACTCACTGGAGAGGATGAGGGCAGTGATGAGGATGGAGATGATGAGGATGAAGATTATGACCTAGATTCAGCCAATTAGGAGTCATTGTAGGATATATCCATAGAGCCAGAGATAGCTAGCATAGAGGAGATGGAAATGTGCAGGGCCACCATAGCAAGTCAGCATGATCACATTGCGACATTAGAGAGACAAAATGCTAGCTTGAGGACAAAGCATGATCAGTTCAGAGTAGAGATAGCTAGACTTACAACAGCTCGAGATACAACAATAGCCCAGGCACAGCAAGAAGAGCAGAGAGTCACCAAGTATATTGGGTCGATTAGGGATGCCAGTGCACATGAGATGGCACAGATGTTGGTAGAGACCGGAGAGGAGATACACCATTGGAGGACACTATATGAGAGTATAGTTCCACCAGAGTAGAGAGCAGCATCATATCGGGCATGATTGAGGACAGAGAGCAGGCCACGTTCTCGGAGGTCGGTGAGCAACATGGGGGTGAGTGGACCTATGAGACCACCACAACCAGGACTTGGGGTGGGAGGGACATCATTCTTGAGACATGGTAGGGATAAGGAGGATAGAGGGAGCACCCAGTGACAGAGGCACGTGCTCCTTATGACAGAAAGTTGATATCATGTAGTGTGACATTATGTAGTCAGTCTATGAGCCATATTTAAGACAGATAGTCCAATTTTGTACTCTGATATTATTTTGATATATGATATGATATGCATCTATATGATGGGATGCAATGCGTTATGGTTTATGTATTTACTTTCCATGCATGGATATATGAGGCAATGTTTATGTACCATTGTGGAACATGTATGGATATATTTTTATGTGTTTTTTATGCATTTATAATATGAAATGGATAAAATGCGTGATATAGGTGAATGTTCTAACCAATGAATGCAGGATGCAACTTATGTGTTTGGAGATCAGAGAACAAGACTGAACTAACTACCCAAACTGATGGAAGAAATGTTAGTAAGAAGAAATGAGACAAAGGACAGTTAGAGATGAAGAAAAACTTTCTTTCACTAATGCACTTTGTAGGTGAGAACCTTTATTTAATGTAGCAAAACAGATGCATAGCATCATGGCATTGAAGGCCAGAGCTGAAACGCAACCCTTTTTGCAAAAGATAGACACATCACACACAAGGAATGAGTGAAGCATCCTAGGGTGCATGCATAAAAGGTTGAGGTATGTGCGGCTTTCACAAAGCGAATGTACTTATCACAGACACCCAATGATATAGTTGCCCCAGCTTGTAACAAACATTCCACAAACAGCAAACACAACAAAAAACAAAAGGGACCATGAACCATCCCGATCACTCTAAATCACTCAGTGACCTCATCGAGCAACATAGGAACATGATCAAAGATAAATCAATAAATGATAAGACTCGCTAATTCCAACAAGTCAAACAAACATCTTGATCTTCATTGTCAAAAGTTGAAAGTGTTGATAGGATGATCATGCTATTTGGTTTCAGGGAATGCGGTACCCCATCTAAGATAGGCCATAGTTTGGTTTTGAGTATACCACACCCTGTATAAGACTCATGATAATGTGCCAAGGATGAAAGATATTGATGTTGATGTTCGATTGAGAAGACAATTGTGATCAGTTTGAATGTCTGGTTTGATTGAAAAAGTTCATCTATGAATGCGTGACTTCATTAAAGCACAATGTGTGATTATGTGTTATTGGAGGTATTCTCAGCGATCTGTCCATGCACAAAGGGGATATTTTTGTTTTGTTTTTTCGAGTTTTTACAAATTTTTTGTTCATTTTTTTTTCAGGACTTTATTTGACTTTTTAGAGAGTTTTTTCAGAACATTATATGATTTTTATGATTTGTTTCAGGACATTATTTGATTTTTATGATTTTTTCAGGACATTTTTTGATGTTTTTGGATTATTTGAGGACATTTTTCAATTTTTTTGGATTTTTTCAGGACATTATTCAATTTATTTTGGATTTTTTCAGGACATTATTCAATTTTTTTGTATTTTTTTAGGACATGATTTAATTTAAAAGTTCTAGTGATTGATCATGACAAGGGAAGTGCACCCAATGCACATCAAAAAGACATATATAGAGACCAAGACCGAAACATATGCACAAGAAACTAGAGTATGCAAGACAATGATGTTGACCAATCACAGGCCTAAAACAGAATAATTGGGTCATGACAAGGATAGGCACGATAAACTTGTAGAGAGAAAGCATAGCTAAAGGTTGTGATAGATGACAGGTTTGCTAGGTTTTCATTATGGTACTTGCCCAAAGCGCCTGTTTGCCAGGTTTTCACTAGAGGGCGAATCATTTTACATTTTGTTCTTTTTCCTTTTTTTTATTTTTTTATTTTTTGCTTTTTTCACTTTTTTTTGTATTTTTTTTTTGAGCTTTTTGATTTTTTTGTATTTTTTCAGGATCATATTTGAAGAATTGTTGATCGAAAATTATGCCCAGTACTTGCGAAGGTGCATACTATTGACTGGATTTGACAAAGGTTCACCTTCTGGGGTGGCAAGCTGATATGCCCCCGAGCCATAGGCTACAGTAACTATGAAAAGCCCAACCCAATTAGGTTCAAACTTGCCTTTGATGATGTCAGTAGATTGTGCATTCTTGGGGTTTGCCTTTAAAACCAGATCTCCCACTTTGAAGTGTCGCCCTTTGACCTTCTTATTATAAGAGCGATGGAGACGGTTTTGATATGCTTGCAAATGTGTCAGGGTTGTCTGATGTTTCTCATCTAACATCTCAAGCTGATGCAATCAAGAGACTCTGTGCATCTCATCATCAATCAGATGTTGCAATGAAACACGCAAAGAAGGAATCTCCACTTCCAAGGGTAAAATGGCTTCCGCACCATACACCAAGGAATAAGGTGTTGTGTGAGTAGGTGTGCGGATAGAAGTACGATAAGCCCATAGTGCTAGATTTAACTGTACATGCCAATCTCGACCAATGTCATTGACAACCTTTTTCAGGATCTTGATAATGGTTTTATTTGATGCTTCAGCTTGACCATTACCCTATGGATAGTATGGACTGGAGAAATGGTGTTGGATGTGAAACTTTTCATAGAGTTCCTTGACATCTTTATTCTTGAATGGCCAGCCATTATCTGTGACTATGGCAAGGGGAACCCCATATCTGCATATGATATAATTCAATAGGAATTTTCAAATTTGCACACCAGTGATATAGGTCATGGGGATAGCCTCGATCCATTTTGTAAAATACTTTGTGGCTGTAATGATAAACTTGTGTCCATTTGCAGATGTTAGGTGAATCTTGCCAATAAGATCCAATCCCCATTGAAAAAAGGGCCATGGAGATATGACAGAATGAAGCTCTTGGGCTGGTGCATGAATGTAATTTCCATGGATTTGGCATTTGTAGCACTTCTTGACAAAATCGTGAACATCATTTTCCAGAGTGGGCCAATAATACCCAGCATGAATCAACTTTTTGGCTAAGCTCAGACCATTGAAATGGCCCCCACATAAACCATCATGAACTTCACGTAAAGCCGTTTGTGCTTTGTCAGAATCCAAACACCTAAGGAGGGTATGGTCAAAGGAACAACGGTAAAGGGTGTTGGCAGTGATGACATATTTGGTTGTCTGTCGGATGAAGGCTCGACATTGGTTAGCGGAAAGGTTAGGTGGTAAGGTTTGGGATTTCAAATATTGATAGATGTCATTGTACCATGGGGAGTTAGGACCAACAAGAACACACATCACATCCGCTATCGAAATTTCAAAAGAAGGGACAAGCAATTGTTTGACCAAAAATTCACATTTGTCCATATTGTGGGGCATATTTAACATGGAAGCAATCGTAGCCATCACATCTGCTGATTTGTTTTGAGTTCTTGGAACTTGACTGAAATGGATAGCCATGAATTTTTTCTTGAAGAAATCTACCATATGCTTGTAGGGAATAAGCTTTTCATCTTTTGTTTCATAGTCATCATTCACTTGACGGATGACTAACTGAGAATCTCCATAGACTTGTAAATGTGTGATGTTCTAGTGGATCGCTACTCGGAGTCCTGTGACTAGAGCTTCATATTATGCAATGTTATTGGTACAATGGAAAGTTATTCTATAGGATTTGGGGATAGCATCACCTTGAGGGGTGACAAATAATATACTTGCTCCGGACCCAAACTTGGTATGGGATCCATCAAAATATAACTTCCATTCATTAGAAGATGTGAAAGCAAAGACCGATTCATCCAAAAAATCGGTCAACATGGGATGATCATCATAAATAGGAGCCTCTACAAGTTGATCCGCTATGACTTGTCCTTTTATTGCCTTTCGCTCCATGTACTCAATATCAAACTCACTGAGGATCATAACCCACTTTTCTAGGTGACCCATCAAACCTGCCCTACTAAGAAAGTATTTCAAGGGATCAATTTTTGCAACTAGCATTGTCTGATGACTTAACATATAGTGTCGAAGCTTCTGTGTTGCAAAGACCACTGCTAAGCATGCCCGTTCAATAGTTGAATAATTCAGCTCATAGCCCACTAGTGTCCGACTGATATAATAAATAGCCCACTCTTTGCCTTTCTCATCCTGTTGGGCCAAGAGAACTCCTAGTGCCATTTCAGTTGCAAAAATATACAATATAAATGGTTTTTCTTCTATAGGAGGCATTAGAATAGGTGGCGATAGCAAATAGTCCTTAAGAGCTTGAAATGCTGATTGACATTACTCAGTCCATTTAAAAGTGACTCCTTTATGCAATAAATGCTAGAATGGATGACATTTGTCTGCCAATTGAGCTATAAACTGGCGAATTGACTGTAGCTTTCCTTGCAGACTTCTTAGTTGATGGAAATTGGAAGGAGGAGGCATATCCATTATTACTTTAACCTTGGCAGGGTCGACTTCGATGCCTCTGTGAGAAACAATGTACCCTAGTAGTTTGCTGGCTGTGACACCAAAGACACACTTCTTTGGATTGAGTCTAAGCTTGTAAGTTTCCATTCATTCAAAGATTGGGCCAAGGATGGCTAGATGACTATCTCTTGTGACAGATTTTCATAATAAGTCATCAACATAGTCCTCCATCAAAGTATGCATGAAATCATGGAAAATTGTCATCATAGCTCTTTGATATGTTGCTCTAGCATTTTTAAGACCAAAGGGCATCACATTCCAGCAGTAAGTACCCCAAGCACATGTGAATGTAGTCCTATGTTGATCTTCAAGAGCAATGTGAATTTGGTTATAGCCGAAGAAACCATCCATCAATGAGAGCATCTCATATCCAGCAGTCATGTCAACTATGGTGTCTATATTTGGCAGTGGAAAATCATCTTTAGGGCATGCTTTATTGAGATCCCTAAAATCCATACAGATTCCGATGCCCTAGTTACTTTGCTAACTGGTACCAAATTTTAAATCCAGTCTGCATAATCAATGGGTCTGATAAAGCCCACGTCTAGTATTTTTTTTAGTTCTACCTTGACCAAGAGAGCCACCTGGGGATGCATCTTTCTGAGTTTCTGTTTGACAGGCTTGGCATCTGCTTTTAATGGCAAGTGATGAAGGACTAATTCTGGATCAAGGCTAGGCATATCTGCATAAGACCACACAAAACTAATCTTTTTCTCATGAAAGAAATTGACAAAATCTATCTTTTCTTGTTTTGATAGAGAAGCAGCAAAATGAATGACCTTAGGGTTGTCAAGTGTACCCAAATTTATTTCTTCGGTCATTTCCACAAGCAATGTTGATTTATCCTGACTTGATGAGGGTATGTCCAATCTTCCACCTTTGGGTGCCTCAAAGAGGTTTTCACCCGCAGGTACGTCTTTTATTTTTACTTTTTTATGATCAGAGAGTGCCTTACGGTTTTCACTCAAAGATTTATCTTTTTGATTTTGTACTTTTTCTTTTCTTTTTTCATTTTTATGACTGGAAGATGGAGTTGACTCCCCAAAATATTCTATGGAATCTAGATCAATAGAAAATCCTGCCTTATGATCACCTTGTGGTATGCTTTCCCGTAGTCCAAGGAATTCTACAATTGCTTCATCATTTTGAAAACAATCCAATGTGAGTGGTTCTTGTTGGTCATGTTGGATAAGCTGTGGATAGACAAGGGGCATGTCATCATCGGTTTTAAGGAGGGAGAGGGTCGAGATGGTAAAGATATAAATGTCCATGGTATCACTGTCCAAACTGCTCACATCTGATTCGGAGCTTGGATCCCAGAATGACTCTATCCAAGCATTAGGATATGTTTTAGGAGGGGGAGTTATTTCATGTTTGTCTTCCATGGGCAAATCATCAGGGTCAAGGAAAACATTGTCAAGGGCATAGGAGCTAGAAGAAAAAAAACTCCACTCCCACTCATTGGAATTAGTTTTGGGTCAGGTATCCTCAGGTGTTGTTTCATCATCAGAGTCATGCCCCTTTCTACATGTGGTCATTTTGGTAGACGAGGGTCCAATTCGCAATGGTACAAAACCTAACCCTAAAGTTGGAGGTCACATCTTGGGTATAATAGGTTCTAGCCTTCCTTTCTTTTCAGGGCCTAGGTCATTGCAGCCATCATATCCTTTCTTCTACAGCATAGTAAATCCTTTGCCATACCGCTCCACCGGCAACCTGATAGGTGGGGTCTCAGTTGGATCCTTATAAAGCCAATCTATGACATCATCATCCAAAGTTTCTTTGTCAAGTTCACCCCATCTTATAAATGTAGTGGGGGGCTAATATTGAATGACTATCTTAGGTTCCTTTTGCAACAAATGTGGTTTGCCATGTGATTTTGGAGATATTGTTAAATTCCCAATGAGGAATATTTGAGCCATTGAATACTCTCTGCATCCTTGGTCCTCTATCTTCAATTTACCTTTGACAACTTCTAACAATTCATTAGGATCCACATAACTATGTGAGTGGGCCTCTCTATTGACTAGGACTTGTTGCTGTGGGGAATCCTTTAGAGTAGCCCAAAATTGAAATGGATTAGGATCTCTTGGAATTGTTATCTTAGTTCCATTGTAAGGATATTTTAAACATTGATTATAAGTGGATGGAACTTCTTTCATTGCATGGATCCACGGATGACCAAGAATCATATTGTAAGGGAGATTGAGGTCTAGGACCCACAGGAAAGTGTTTTCTATCACTGGACCGACTCTGATAGGCAATGTAATTATCCCTTTAGATGGGCGCTCAGCATCATCATATGCTTTGATTGTTATTCTTTTGGAAGAATCAATATCATTCTCTGTATAACCAAGACCAATGACCACTCTCAAGGTACAGATGTTAAGACTCACTCCACCATCTATCAAGACTCGTCAGATTTTGCAATTATGAACAAAGACTTGAAGATGTAAAGGATCATTATGAGGGAGCTTATCAGGTGAAATATCATTATCAGAAAATGCAACGTGTTGGGAAACAGCTAGATGTTCTATTCAAGCTTGAAATTGGTCAACATCAATGTCTATCGGGATAGTGGATTCAATTAAAGCTTTATCTAGGACTGCATGATGCATAGGGGACATTTTCAACAATTCAAGAATTGATATTTGTGCAGGTGTCTTCCCCAGATGATCTATGAGATTATATTGACTTGTAGAAGTTGATTTGGGAGGAACTACAGGAGCTCCTTTTTAGGACTATTTTGGATCGATGAGTGGTGACTGCGCAAGAAGGATCTTGTCCCTTTATTCTTAGGGTGGAAACATACTCATTTGATGCTCAAAAACAATTGATGACATTATTATAACCAGTATTGGCATAATTTGTTGTTTGGGTAGATTTTGAAGAAGATGCTTTACCTTTGTCATGATCAAGCAAAGGAGTTTTGAAAATTGTATGATCAGTGTTAGAGGTTGCATTGGGTGGATCTACCTCAATTATCCCTTGCTCTAACAAGTCTTGAATCATATGTTTCAATTGAAAACATGATGTAGTTTTATGTCCTTTTGACCAATGGTATTCACAATATGCATTATCATTCCACCAATGCGGCTTTACCAATGGTTCTACCTTGATATCTGGTAACTTCATAAATTTTGCTTGTATTAATTGTTTCATTACGGACTCAATAGGCTCTCCAAATGGTGTAAATTGTTGAGGAGGTCCATCCCTTGATCAGAAAGGTTTTCATTGCTGATTTTGCTGCTGACCTTGTTGTTGATTATATTGTTGAGTGTATTGTTGAGTAACATTGCTTGCTGGTGCTTGATTTTGCTCCATAGTTGACATATTAGGAGCACTCAATTTCTTGATTGTGAATGGGGGTTGATTTGCATTCACTGCTCTTGTGTCAACAACTCCATCATTAGTGACATTCTTATTTTTGTACCAAAATCTATTTCTATCCCCTAAATTGTTTGTGTTGTCACTGTCTTTGTTGAGCTTAATGATTCCCTTAGCTACAAGAGCAATTTCAATGTTCATCCCTTTCTTAATGAGTTTCTCAATGGTACTGGGACTTTTCAATTTGAGTTCATACATCATTTTTGGGACCAAATTTTAAATAAATAGGTTCACTTGTTGTTCTTCAGGTATATCTAGGGAAGAACAACTATACAAGCTCCACCTTCGTTGCAAGAAAGTCACTAATGGTTCACCTTGCTTTTGCTTGGTGTTGCATAAATCTGACATGGTCACGTCATTGTCAATGTTGAATGCAAAGTGAGATATAAACTTTTGAGCCAATTCCGACCAAGTCTTTATATTCCCTGGCAGATGCGAATACCAATCCATGGCTTGTCTAGTGAGACTTCATGCGAAAAAGTGCATTAAATATGTTTCCTCATAACTCACTTTAGTACACACCATGAAAAATGCTCAAATGTGATCTTTTGGATTGCCATTCCCTTTATATTTCTCAAAATTAGGTGCCTCAAAATGCTTAGGGAAAGGAGGCATGTACAAGCTCTTGTCAAATGGATTAGGACATAAATCTTGATCTGTATACAACTTCTTTGTTCCTTTGGTTTCGAATGCTTCAACTTGTCATTGCAACTTCTCAAGCTGTTGTGCAAATGTGTTAGGTAGTGAAGATTTTGGAAGTTCATCATTTACTCTTGGGTGTATGCTTTCTCGATACATCCTGTTTTCCATCGGTTGTTGATGTTCTGAAATTGCCGTCTTTGGTGTCTCTGGCATATAATGTTCTTGGTACACCTCTTGTTGTTGTGGTTATGCCATGCCTTGATATTGACCTTGTTGCTATGCTTCTTGTGGTGGAATCATCGTTTGTAGCCTAGGTTGATATTGCAATTGAGGGTGTTGTTGATATTGCACAGATGTCAATTGCGGTTGTGAAGTATGATAAATTGTTTGTCTTGGCACATATTGAGGCACTTGTTGTTGTTGATGCTGATGAATCAGAATTTGCTGACTTTGTGCCAATTATTGTTGTCTTGGTGTAAATCCCATCATTTGCAAAAAAATTTGTTTGGGAGGTTTTTGTTGTTTCTCCTTTAGATGGGGTATGGCACTTGCATTGATTTGTTGTGTTGTTTGTCCAATCCATTGTGGTGGTTGTAAGTTTGTATTAACTTGTAATGGTGCAGAGGGTGCTGCAACTTGTTGTCGAATGCGGTATTGTTGTTGTTGTGCATTATTTGTTTGCACATTCGATTGTACCTTTTGTGTATTACTCAATTGTTGCAACATTTGTTGTTGGTGCAAACCACTATCTGTAGCTCTTTGTGTCACCATTATCAAAGGATTTGTCACAATAGTTTGCATAACCGGTACTTGAGTGTTTGGCAAATATATTGAACTTAATGGGACATAGGAACTTTGTTGCATTGTGGAATTATTTTGGACATTGGTGAGATCAGGCATTCCAGTCGTAAAGCTTTCTTGCATCTTAGATTTTAATCCAATTTTATGCATGCGAGGAACCACTTCTTGTTGAGGGATAGCTATCAATATTGGTGTGGTCCTCATTTGATCTTGTGTTACAGGTGTTGTGTTAAATAATGGATTATTTATTATTTTGAATGGTGACTTTTGAGGAATAGTCACTGTTAATGCCTTTGAAGCACGTTTACTCATCAAGGTAGGTTGAGTTTCTTGTTGCACATTTTCTTCATTTGGATGTGGAGAGAAACTTAACAACTCACTGCCTTGTTGTTTTTGCACATTGATTTGCTCACTTGAGGAGGTCACATTACTCATCATGTCAAGATATTTTTGTGGGAACATCTTAAAGACCTTGTTCAAGAATTTATCCATCTTTTTCATCATCTTAGGATCTTAAAGGAACATATCAACATCATCGGAAGCATCAGAATCTGATGAAGAATCTGGTAAAACATTTGGATTTATTTCTTGTTGAATGCCTTGATTTGAACCAAATCCTTGTGAAAGAGTTTGTTCCTCATATAATGTTTGAATTTCATGTTGCAGGTTTGGTTGATTCCAATCAAAAGGTGCATTTCCCCTTGGTGTTGGTGGAACACTCCCATGTCCTAGTTTCATGGGTACAAACACTGGTTCATATAATGGAGGTGGTCCAAGTTGAACCATTCCATATGGTGGTAATGATGTGCTTGATGAACCTTCAACTTGTACTGTTTGACTAGTTTGAAACTGTGAGTTTGATATGTTATCAATGGGTTGATATGTTGGTTCGCCCATCTTCTTAGATTTTGACCTTGTTTCAATAGGCATGTCACTATGCAAATGCAATATTTTTGGAATTTTTTCAAGGATAATATATGATATGCAACTAAATGCAAACTAAATAGATGAGAATGCAATCTATGGCAAGAATGCAACCTATGTTTTTGTTGTTTTTCGATATTTTGACAAACTTTTTGGAATGCAAATCTAAAAAGAGACCCTTAGCAAATTGAAATGATGTCTAGACCTCAAAGGACAAAAGGACCAAGTGACAAAAGGACAAAATGACAATGTCTCCCCTAATATGCTTGGATAAAGCTAGGTTTGACCAAATGACATGGATGACAAAAAGGCAAAAGTTTGATAAGGTCTAGACTTCCTAACAATGATAGGGGGCTATCAAAGATCTGGATTACTTAAGTATGACAAAACCTAGTTTTGACACTATATGCAAAGGGACAATTACTATGCAAATGATCCTAATATTATATGATAATGACCTAAGCTTAATGAAGAAACCTAGGGTATGCAAATGTGACCTAATGTTATGAGGACAAGG
Source organism: Cryptomeria japonica (assembly GCF_030272615.1). Classification (NCBI taxonomy): domain Eukaryota; kingdom Viridiplantae; phylum Streptophyta; class Pinopsida; order Cupressales; family Cupressaceae; genus Cryptomeria; species Cryptomeria japonica. The sequence continues at coordinate 408,983,892 of NC_081415.1, forward strand.
ATGCAAATGCAAATGTATGACAATGTCAACCTAAGACAAAACCTAAGGTTGAATTATGAAATGGTACTACTCTAATGCAAGAGGACACATGTAAATGGATGACCCTTATTGATATGCAAAGGAGTATGACCTAGGTGAAACTTAACCTTGGTAGTTGACAATGAATTTGCAAAATGCAAACCTAGGATGAACCTAAATCTAAGTGACATGAATGTTGAGACAAGATTTTGAAAAATGTTTGACAACCATGTTTGAAGGTGTTTTGAACTTTGTTAAATGAAATACTCTTGTGTTTAACCTTGTTTTGAATCAATTTGTCTTGCTTTTGAAATGAGACATAACTCAACTTTTGACAAGCAAAGAGGAAAAGATATTTTAACTTAGACTCAAAACAATCATGCTCATTCACACATTTCTTATGGTAGGTAAGGATAGTAGGTACTTGAGAGGTAGACTCATTATGAGATTCAAGGAGAATACATAGATTCTTGACCCCACAAGCTCCCCTCTATGGCACTCACTTCTCAGGGAAGCCAGGCATCAGTCCCCATGGAAATCTCCCCATGGTAAACTTAGTATCTCTTCTAAGTATCTGAACTCCTCCTTCTCAAGCAACTAGAAGGATTTTGGCCTCTAAATACAAGGTGTTTAGTAAGGATTTCTATTAAGCGCTACTCCTTGGTGTCACGCAAGTGTGATTGAGACACATGCCCACCAAGATACCAAACAAATGTAGTCGCGCAAGCATGATTTAGACCATGAGGCCCTACTTATATGCTGATATGAGAAATAGTCCAAGGGTCATCACTTCCCAAGTAACTACAATTCCCACGTAACCCTTCCTTCAAAGCTTTCGCCCATCAGGTATTTATTTATAGTGAGTTAGAAAGCCAAGGTACTCTAGTTGTACTCACTTTGGGTCATTCTGTTCTCACAATTGTCACTTGCTTGCAAAAAAAGAAAATGGTCAGGAAGGCAGGCCCTCTAAAGGTAACAAAAAATCCAAGACATGAGAATGGTATCAAAGATTTGGATTTCTGATCACCCTAAGAAGGATGAGAGCATACTCTCCTACTCCAATGTCAAACTCGACAAGCAAAGTGAACACATATTCATTCCATCCTACTTAGCAAACATACTAGGTGCCTAATTATGAATCACAAACACAAAGTTTGTTTGGAATATAAGGCAACCTGCAAAACCACTAAGTTAGAAGTTTGATTTGTTTGGTCTTTGACTAGAAAACCTACATAAGATTTGTTAGTAGTTTCATTCTTGGTCTTCATCACACGTAATGCCAAGGTGCTGCACAGAGAATCAGTACCAAAGAAAACCAGAATATAAGAACAGAATGCAAAACAAAGTAATTTGCAAGTAAAACACTAGTTTTACCCCTGTTTCTGGCCTTACATAGGCACAAAATGTCTTACAAAGGTGCAGATTTCCTTACACAGGCACATGATACCTTACACAGGCGCAGGATTGCTTACACAGGCACAAAATTGCTTACATAGGCACATATTTTTTTATTTTTTTTAACACAAGCGTAGAATGACTCAACACAGGCACAAAACTCATCAAGATGCACCTGTGTACCTTACACAGGCACAAAATACCTTGACACAGGCATAGAAGTGCCCAGAAAGCTCTGAGTTGTTGTATTTCTTGAATTTTTCACCTACAGACAGCTCAAAAGCACTCAAAACATGATTAAGGGGTTAGTTCATGTCGAGTTCACTAAGAAATGTAGATAGGAATTCAGAGATCATCAAAGCAATATAAACATTAAACTAGCTCAATCACAAAACCAGATTGCAATGATAACAAAACCTACAAACATTCAATAGAGATATGGAAATGAAACATTCAATTCAAACGCAAACCATCTCAAATGCGGATGTCTCCTCCATGATTCTCCATTGTCCTTCTTTCTCCTTCAAATAGCTTTGTTTTGTGGATCTCACCTTCAAGTGCATAAGCATAATGTGAAAGCAAGATTGACAAGATGGTAGCGCAAGAGTACTAGAAGCGTGATTGATTCGGGGATTTGAAAATGTGATCAATTGGGATCTTTGATTGAAGAAATTCATCCAATTTATAGACAAATTGGAGAGATGACAAGATTAGCATGAAGAGATTTGAAAGGAAATTTCAAATCAAGAATGACAAATATGACAAATTATGACAAATTGACACTTTCTATGCAAGATTGATTGATTGACAAATTATGACAAATTGACAAGGTTGCTATGCAAAATTGATTGATTGACAAATTATGAAAAATTATGACAAATTTTCTATGTCATTCCCATGAAATTAGGAGAAATATTAGAGAAAATAGAAAATTAGATGAATTAGAAATTAGGAAATTAGAAAATTAGGAATTAGGAGAAATTAGTAAATTGGAAAATTAGGTAAATTAATTAATAATTTTTCATTCATTAATTAATTCACAAAGAGAGGAGGAATTAGTTAGCCAATTAAATAAACATTTAACTGTGACAAGAAGACTTAGGATAAATAAATAAATTATTTAACCTAGAGGGAAAATGACAAACAAGATTAAATGAATAAATCATAATACCTTAGAAGATTAATTAGAAATGCAAGGACGACAATTAGGTCTTCACAAAAGATAATTGATGCCGATTCGATCATGATTCTGACTAGGAAAGGACCAATGGTGACAAATGATTTGATTGATAAATGCACCAATTAACAAGGAACAATGACTAATTGATCCAGATTGACATGATTGAGAAGGATGACAATTGATGACGAATCGATCGCAAAATGACAAGATCGAAAATGACAACAATCCATGACAAATTGATCGCAAAATGATGAGATTGAAAATGGCAACGATCGATGACAAATCAATCGCCAGATGACAAGATTGAAAATGACAATGATCGATGATAAATCAATCGCAAGATGACAAGATTGAAAAGAGGACAAAACCCTAATTAGGATTGATGATGTCCAAAATGATGACAAATGAACATGCACATTGATGCGATAGGATAAGATCGACCAAAATCATGACTGAAGATCATTATCGACAAGACCAAATTTGAAAGAAAGACAAATGAAGAATGCAGAAGAAGGACTCGATGCTCACAAATGATAAAGATCAAGTGCGTAACATAGGAGAAATGTTAATGCGATGCAAAAACCCTAAAATAAGGCAATGCACCAATGTTAAAGTATGACTCCACAAGCGTTGACCAGTTTTAGACGTCTACACCTACCTCTTAGTTTTGTGGTGTGCTTAATAACTGGTATCAGATCTTGGTTCTTCTTAAAGAAGGTTAACTTCTTAAAGAATATTTGGAATGGTGTAGGAATTTATTTCAAAGAACTAAGTTCTGATGTCACAAGTCACTCTTATGGGAAGGAAAAAATGGAGTGTCATTTGGAATCTCTCCCAACTGGAATAGGGGAGAGAATTAAGAATGAGTATAGTACTTTGGAAAATGACCCTCAAACTCTGAATGAGGTTAATGCACATGAGAATAATCCAAAGGCTAAATTTGAAATTACCAACTATTTAAGTGATGTAGTACTTTCTAAAGTTGTTGGGTTGAATTTTGCTAAAGAAGTCTGAGAGAAGCTTAGTGTATAGAAGGTGATGAGAAGAAAAAGCATGTCAAATTGAAAAATTTGAAGTACACATCTAAGAATTTGAGAATATCTAATGATGAGAACATTGAAAGTTATATAAAATAGGTAAATGAGATTGTGAGTTCAATTAAGGGTATTAGTGGTAAATTAGAGGAAAGTGAAGTTGTGAGAAAGGTGATGTTGACACTGCCTAATGCTACAAGCCTAATAAGTATGCTATTGAATAAAACCATGATATGAAAAAACATGCCTTGGATCAATTGTATGGCTCACTCTCTACCTTCGAGATTGTTGACCTAGATGAGTTGCATAGAAAGAAGAAATATGTTGCATTCAAATCCAATAGAAAGAATGAAGATGAACCTGAACCAAGAAATGACATGGATGAGATAGAAGAAAAATTTGTAAGAAGACTGAAGAAAGGATATTCTAGAAAGTAAAAATGTAATTTACCCTTTAAATGTTTCAATTATGGAAGAACTGATCATTATGCCTCTAGATGTACTTATAAGGAAGACTATGATAGGAAACCTGATAATGATAATAAGGGAAGAGATAATCATAGATGGAATAATAGAAATATGAGAATTAATTAAATAGACAAATCTAAGAAGAATTTGTTTTTAGTAGAGACTCATTCATCTAAAGAGGAAGATGGAAATGACTCAAATGAACAATCATTGTATTTATCTATAGAAGAGAAGACTAAGGAAAGGTTCGATAATCCAAAAGATGTGAATAAGAGTAAAAAACCAAAGGATGAGAAGACTATATTGTATATGAAAGTAGAGCGTAAGACATGGATAATTGACTCTAGATGTTTAAATCATATGTCAGGTGATAAAGGAAATTTTATTGATTTTGAGAAGTATGATGGTGGATCAGTGAAATTTTTAAGTGAGTTAGATGCACCTATTTGTAGTAAGGAATTATTTCAATTAAAGGTAAGCATAAGACTAATTATCTATATTATGTTAAGGATTTGAGACATAATATTTTGAGTGTGACTCATATGTCATAAGGAGCCCTATAAAATCATATTTCATGGGTTCAGATTATGAGATAAAAATAATCAAAAATATCTAGAAGATTAGTTGCAGAAGGTATAAAGACTAATGTAAATGTCTACTATGTGAAGAATAACAGTGGTAGCAGTTGTATGTTTGCACACATTAGTGAATTTTGGCAATGGCATAAAAGTATGAGACATATCAAGTTTGATAATATGGTACAGATTAGTTCTACTAATATCGTAAGAGATTTAATAAATATTATCAAACTTGTTGATAGTATATGTAGAGAATATCAATTGGGAAAGGAAATAAAGAGGAGATTCAAGAACAAAGAGTGTTCAACTTCAAAACCTTTAGAGTTGGTGCATATAGACCTATGTGGACCAACAAGGACAAGAAGGTTGAATGGTGAAATGTATTTTATTTTTCTTATTGGTAGATTATGGCATTAGTTACTTTCTTGAGAGAAAAAATTGAAGCCTTAGAGAGATTCAAAATTTTCAAGTCTATGGTTGAGAATCAAATTGATGCTAAGATCAAATGTTTAAGGTATGGTAGAAGAGGAGAGTTTACTTCAAATGAATTTGGTAGATTATGTCATGAGTATGGTATTAAAAGATATTTTTATGCTCCTAGGACCCCTCAGCATAATGGAGTTAAAAGAAAGAATAAGATTGTTGTTGAAATGGCTATAACTATGATGAATGATGCTAACTTGCCTAATTTGTATTGGAAATAGGTTGTGCATACTCCTTTTTATATTATTAATAGGGTTCAAATGAGTGAATCACATGACTTGACATCTTCTAGGTTATGGATAGTGATAACTTTAAGAAACCCCCCCTCAAAAAATTGCATAAAATATTGGCGAATATTTTTTTTTTCTAAAAATAATAATAATGTTTATTGGCGAATCCTTCTTTTTTATAAAAAAAAATTAATCCTATTGGCGAATTTGTTTATATCAATTTTTTTTGGTAGAAAATATTGGCAAATCTTGGAAAATAATCATTGTATGCATTAATTACTATTACATTTCCTTTCATTAAAAATATTTTTTTATAAAAAAGTAAAGGCATGAATGTTGAAATCTTTAATGACTTTAAGGGTTAGACTATAGTTTATTTGGTTTTTACCATTAACTTAAAATAATCTAGTAGCCCTCTTTCTATTTTGTGAGATAAAATTTACAAACAATTTGTAATACTCATGGGGCCAAAAATTGCTTTTAGACTATTGGTTTTCATTGAACTCAACAATTCAAAAGCAATTTCAAACCCCACAAGCATTACAACTTGTAGGTACATTTTACCTCATGGAATACAATGAAGGTCATTAGGTTATATTTTTAATCAATGGTGGAAACAAACAATTGTTGATATAACCCTAAAGTAACTAATAATTATGATATATTATTGGTGAATTAATTTGGATTTCTACAATGAATTATAAAATGTTGGCGAATTTGATCCAATCATGTATCAAATATTGTGGAAAATCTTTAAGTTAAAAAAATTAATAAAATAAATTCTCTGGCGATTTAAATAACATTAAAATAAAAATTTGTAAAAATTTGGTGATTTGGGTCACCTTAAAACTTGAAATTATTAGCCAAATTTGATTCCCAAATTTCAAAAAATAGTCAATTGGCGAATATTAGCCACTAAAGTTTTCACTGGTCATGGAATGGAAGACTTCCTATAGTCAAGTATTTTAGAATCTTTAGAAGCAAGTGCTACATAAGGAGAAATGAAGAGGATCTAGAGAAGTTTGATGTAAGATTATATGAATTCATATTATTGGGATATTATACAAGGAGTAAATCTTACCAAATTGTGGACAGTGTAAATACCAAATTCTGAGACTAAGACTATACCAAATGGTTAGTGAAGAATAGAATTAGACTAAGACTATACCTAATTCTGAGACTGAGGTAAAAGTTGTTTTGGTGGTTGCAAAAGAAAAGGCTACTCTGGAAGAGAAAGAACATAAAAGTGCATAAGAAAAGGAACCTACACAGACTCCTAAGACACTAAAAAATATCTAAGGAAGAATCATTCATAGGAAAATATTATTGGAGACAAGAATAAAGACATTCATACAAGAAGAAGATTCACAAAAACTAGTGATCAAGAAAACTATTGTTTCTTATCTCAGGTAGAACCAAAGAACTATGAAGAAGATAGAAAGGATGAAAGTTGGATTAAGGCAATAGAAGATGAGATAAATAATATAGAGAAGGATCAAACATATGAATTGGTGCATAGACCGGTGCATAAAAATGTGACAGAACTAAGTGGGTGTTTCAAAACAAGTCGAATGAAGATGGAAATGTTACAAAGAACAAGACAAGACTGGTATGTAAAGGGTTCTTCACAAGTTGAGGACATATACTTCTAGGAGACTTTTTCTCTGATTGTAAGAATGAAGGATATAAGGATGTTTCTTGCATTTATTTCTTACAAGAACTTTAAGGTATATTATATGGATGTCAAGTCAACATTCTTGAATTAAGAACTTGAAGAAGTATACATTGAGCAAGCAGATGGATTCCAGTTGTTAGAAGATTTAGATATGGTTTGCAAAATCAATAAATTTATTTATGGACTCAAACAAGCTCCTAGGGCTTGGTAGGAAAGGTTAGATAGATATTTGTTGTAGAAAAAGTTTAGGAAAGGTACTAATAACAACAATCTTTATTTCAAAGTTGAAGGTGATAAACTGTTGATTGTTGTTTTGTGTATGTTAATGATATCATATTTGGAGGAGATGATGATTTATGTAGGAGGTTTGTAGAAGATATGTAGAAGGACTTAGAGATGTTTAGGATAGGTGACCATGCAATTTTCCTTAGTATTCAAGTTACTCAATCAAAAAAAGGAATTTTTATTTCTCAAACCAAGTATATCAAGGAGATGTTGAAGAAGTTTGAGATGGAGAAATTTAAACTAGTTGCAACCCTTGTGACTATTATTTGTAAGTTAAGAAAGGATGATGGATCTCTGAATGCTAATGAGAAAAGTATAGATCTATGATTAGAGGATTGTTGTATTTGACTATTTTAAGACTAGATATTATGTAGGTTGTTTGTTTTGTTGCAAGATATCAAGTTAATCCTAAAAAATCTCATGCTTAAGTAGTGAAGAGGATATATAGATATTTGAAAGGAACTTTGAATTATGAATTATGGTATAAGAAGGATGATATATAAATATTGATTGGGCCAGATGTGCAGATGATAAAAGAAGTACAAGTGGTGCTACATTTTTCTTGGGAGATAGATTGTTCTCTTGGTTGAGTAAGAAATTGGATTTAGTGTCACTATCTATTTCAAAAGTAGAATACAATTCAACAACATCTTTTTGTGCTCAATTTATGTGCATGAAGAAAAGTCTTAGTGATATTAAGTTGAAGTATGACAAAGAAATTCCTATTATGTGTGATAATTAATGTGCTACTAGGATTTCAAAGAATCTAATAATGAACTCAAAGACTAAACACATTACAATCCAGTATCATTTATTAAGAGAGAAGGCTAGAGAGAAGGAATTCAGATTAGATTATGTTCCTACGAAAGAATAGATTGCTAATATCTTCACTAAGACTTTGGTGAAGGATACCTTTGAGTATCTCTGATAGAAGTTGGGAGTTATTTCCCCTCCTTATATAAAATATATGGATTTATTTGGTGTATCCATCTAGTAGGATTTCTAAAGTCCATATTTTACTCCTAGATTGGTGTGCAACTGCTCTTAGGGGGAGCAGTGAGTGTTGCAATTATCAAAGCTTATCAAAAAGTGAGAGAGTGAGCTTAAAAGAGTTACATTTCTCCTAAATGTAAAATGGGGAGAGAGATATAGATTGGGAGAGAGTTTAATTTTCTATGTTGTTGGTGGTGTGTTTCTATCAATGACAAAGGGGGAGAATTTTGGAAATTTGAGTTGTTGTGTTATGTTGTCCTTGATTTCAACTTTCCTTGTGCTGTCATTGATGTCACTATGTATTGTAGATGGTCTATAAATTTATGTTTCGATGTTGTTGTATGGTCTAGTAGTAATATTGAGGTGTTTTTGAAAGGTTGGTGTAGTGGAAGTTTCAATATGCATGAAATAATATTTATGTAGGATTGAGTGTTTAATATCCTAGTGGAAAAATTATTTGCATTCCTCCAGTATGTGAAGATTATGGATTGTGGTTTTGCATATAATTTTTATTATTTGTGCTTATTGTACTATCAATTTTATAAGTCCTTTATTTTTAATATGGTGGAGTTAGTTGTTGTTGTATTTGACAGTGGGGTGTTTGTCAGAATTGGTTTGAAGAATGCTTAGTGGTTCTCTGATATGTGGTTTTTAGTGTTGTGGCTTTGATGACATGTTTATTTGGTTTGTGTAGTGTTCTAGTTTAGGTTTCTAATCATGGGTTGATTGTCAAGTGAGGTTATGGTGTTTTGAGTTCAGTTCTATTAGCTAGGTTGGTTTTTTGTTGACTAAGGTGTTGTATCCTATCTGGATCATACTTTTTTGGTTCAGATATACTTTGGTATATAATTTTGATGTTGATATGGGTCTCACGATGGTGTGTGTAGATTTTCATTAAGTTTAGTACATTGGAGAATGGTTTTGGGTTGACTAGTTGGCGTGTTATATTGTTTATCTACATGCTTCATTTGATTCCAGCCTTGGAGGATGTGTTAGTGTGTGAAATTTGTTGGAATCACTTGGAAATAATATTTTTGGATCCTCTCTATCTCTTGGAGTGGACCGCATTTTATGTTATAGGTTTGGGTGGCCTAATTTATGTAACTTTGTATATTCTAGTTTTGGCCGACCTGGTTAAGGGTTTCAATGAACTATTGTGTATATATAGGAGTGTATATGTATGACATGAGAATGGGATGTATATGAATTGATGTGAAGTGGATATGAATGGTAATAATATAAATATTAGTGATAACTAAAGTGAAAATAAATTACATGTAAATCATGGCTATATATGGTTGTTTAATCTTGGGCAATAGTTTTTTTAGTAAATGCTTTATGTGTTATTCCATAAAAGGAGTAGAATTTTTAATTTTCAATGGAGTTACAACAATAAATCTTTCCAGAAGGTTCGTAGTTTCTCTTTCTTTACCAGAATTAATGAAGTTTTGTTTATTATAAACTTAATTAATTCACACATGTTATCATTTCAACATAGTTTCTCAGTTAAGAATCTCTATCTTTACCCTTTTTTATTTTATAAATTTTCTAGAATTAAGGAAAAATAGTAGCAAAATATTAAAAAATTATTTATCTTATAGCATATACAATTTTCATGTTTTATCATATTCATTATTAGGAAAACCAAATTTTAAATTTTATATAGCTTGATCTAACCCTTACTATGTAGATCTTGTGTGAATAAGAAAATAATGTACAAACACATGAACTAGTAAATGGTGACTTGACAAAGACAACCTTGGGGTGATCATCTACCACCTAGTAATTTATTATAAAAAAGTTAAGTGTTTTTAAAATCCTCCCAAAAATTTCTTTGAATGATGATGTTAAAGACTATCGTGGTCTCTCTCATCACTCCATCCACTCTTCTCTAATGGTAAATTCATCATTTTCAAGCATTTAAATGTTTGGAGGCTCATGTAACCTTGAGATGGATTTCCTACTCTTCTCTACGCATAGGTGTCGAGACAATTCTCTAAAACCATTGACTTTTCTTTGATGGTAGTTCCTATACACTCTTAGATAGTGACTATCTACTATTATCTTCACTCCTTTGTGGCTTTTCCCATTAGCCACCTATAGATCTCGATAGAATTTTGAACACTATCTAATGACTTCATTCTTGTCCCATGGCTTAATTTTAGCCCCATGAATATTAAAAGTTCTATATATCTATTAAGAGCTCTGCTCATAGTGAACAACCATTTTCTCAAATTAGTAGACAATTATTTTTACATTGACCTCTTTTTGAAACCTAGTGACATTTTTATGTGGTCAAGTATGCATGCACATATAATAATGCAATAAGGGTTACTTGTGATTGAAGTATGTACAACCCTCATCAACCTATGTGAATGCACCCAAATTTAACATAAAAAAATTTAAACACAAGTAAAACTTATAATGTCAAGATATGTTCCCGAATTCTTCATTAATTCAAATATTTTGAAGGAATTCTTGCAAAATTCCTTTTGAGCATATCCTACAATTATTACATTCCATGAGATCACATTTCTTTAACGAAAAATGCTCAATAGTTTACATGCCTTATCTATGATTCCACATTTCTCGTACATGCCACCCAAATTATTCCAATTATAATATCCAAAAAAATCCACCCTTCCATTATGCTTTTATGAATATTTGTACATTGTTCCAGAGATCCCATTTTGGAACAAACAGGTAGAATTTTGTCTTTACAACTATCAATTTTATTTCCTTGAAGATTTATAAACATCCAACCTTGCTTTGGTTATTCAAGATAGTGAGGAATTGGTCCATCTTAGCCACATGATCTTCTACAACTTGAATTGAAACATCCTGACTATCCATGAGATTTATTCTTGTTCATACAATATTTGCACCTAGTGAGTCATTATGGTTTTATTTTTTCTAAATTTTTTGATGTGAAAGGGTTTGTAAATAAAAATTTAATGCATAATTCAAAGTATACATCAAAATCAAAAAATTCAAAATTTTGAAACAAAAATTCAATGCTCTTTGGTAAATGATGACAAATTGGTCTTATTTCTATAAATGGATTTATAAATCCTTATTTAAATAAGGTCTTATAGGATTAAAATTTGACATTAGACAATTTTTACCTCTTTGGATTCTTCCTCTCCATTAGGACCTAGTAGTAAAAACTTCAACATAGAATGCACTCAAATGTAATCCTCTTTTATCTTATTATTCAAGACTAGTGGATTACATCTCGACATCCAAAAGGCATGTCATAAATAAATGATGGTTTACTTGGTTTGACCATGGTGGAGATTGACAATTTCAAAATGTGTCTTTCTCTCTAGTTTGATTTATTCTAGAGTAGTAACCAATGTCTTAAAATCATAGAGTTAGGCCTCTCCTTCTTAATTCATACTTGTTTCAATTTTTGGTTTTGGTTTTTAATTGTTTGTTTTTATTTGAATTTAGACTCTTTTTATTTATGTTTGACCCAACCATTTCTACATTTAAATAACATCATTAATATAATGATGTTATCAATATACTACTATCTATACTAACAACTTCTTGCAAAGTAGATTCATATACCCTTGTGTTTAAATCATATTTGTATACCATGTGTGATGAACACCTATTTGTTCTCTATAAATATTTTAAATTTTGCTAACAAAACACTATATATTTTACCTGATCCAATATTTCATAATTGCTTCTAAGAGAAAAATATAAAATTATCTCACTACACAAATCATGTACATTAAATTGATATATTGTTGGAATGCTCTAATATTGGGAGATAATTGAGAGGTGGGGGGTGAATCAGTTATCTCACAAGTACATCAATTAACTCAATTATAAACCTTATACCAGAGCACAACACAATGAAAGATATTGCATGAAAATACAACACATATAACACCAATATTTTGACATGGAAAACCCAGAAAGGGAAAAACCAGAGTGGGAAACCCTACCCACAATCAGTTGAATATTGTGCAGTAGTATTGTGTATAATCACAATCAGTTGACTTACATAAACATTAGACTACAATCCAGAAAGAAATGAACTATGAAAGTAGCATCCACTAATTCTTCATACAGTTCCAGTTAAGCATTGATGTCTGCTTTGCAATACAAAAATTTCCAACCTTCAATGAAATGATATGACTCTATTCACACATAATCCTCTCTTTGATAATGCAAAAATAACCACTATCTATCCATACCCATTCCATGACAATCACATGAATAAGTCACCTATAAATACAGATCATCAACCTTAATGACAAGGTTGACTAAACCCTAAACCCATTAACCCATAATTAAAAAAAAAATGTGTCACATGATACAATCAGACCAATATAATGATTTACATTACATAGAATGGACCTAATTCAAGTATCCAAACATCTATATCCACCAGAAATTCCACTAAGATCAAAATCCAACATGCTTCACCAACGATAGAAATGTTGGCATATGCACACTCCAATGAGACATTGTAGGTGATTGAAGGTTTTATCATTGATGGCAACCTTACAATCCTATGGCACTGACAGAGAAAGGAAGCTTACCAGCATAGAGGCTGATAGGATTTTTGTTATATTATATTTTGTTTTATTATTGTAAAATCTTTGTAAGCCGACTTGGCATCATTGTAAAAATGACTCTTATATAAGAGAGATCATTATAGAACATTTGTAAGTAAGAAAAAGAAATATATTAGGTGAAATAAGGCAGACCTATTATGCAAATTATAGGTTAAGGGTTTATGTAAGAAGTAGAGCAGAAACCGATACTGGATCTGGCATTATAGATGCTATTCTGAAGCAGTACAAGATACTAGATTTGTATAATCCATCATTGTAAGTTAGTGAGACTTCCCATTGAGCAGTGAGCTCTAGGCAGTTGGCCTTCCTACATGTGCAGGCCCCTCTTATAGCAGTAATATTCTCTTATTGGCTAGTAAGTGAATATTGAGGGTCACAAATCCCACCAAGGTTTTTCCCACACTGGGTTTCCTTGTTAAATCATTGTCTTATGGTGTGTTTTTCACGTGGTTGTTTTTAATTCTGTTTATTGCATTATTTCCTGCATATCGGTACACTGTTATAATATGTTCTACATGTTTTAAGTTAAGAAATTCAATCCACTAGTTAGAAACTGATTCACCCCCCCGTCTCAGTATCTGTGGGAATCCTAACAAGAAACCCTTAGTGAAAGATCAAAATTTTTAATCAGATCCAAATAGGACCATCATAAAAATATACCCTTCTAGTGCAAAGTCACCAAATACTGAAGACACTATCAGGAAACACCTTCAACATGATAGAAACCAATTCCATAAGCCAGACCAAAATCTATTGGCCAAATCACCAAATATTGCTTATCGGTAAAGCTGACCAAGAAAGCTAGAAGCTAGCTGATAAAGCCAAAACCTAACCGGTACCAGTAAATACCAAAAGAAATAATAACCAAAGCACCAAATCATGAACCAAAAGAATTTATAAAGCATATAACCACCCAAAATAAGCATCCAAAACCAATTCCAGAGATCTAATCATACCAGATCAAAATCATAGCCAAAATTGACCTCATTAATCTCTGTAAGTACACCACCCACAAAATTTAAAGAACCTAAAGGAGCATGAGTCATATATTTTGTTGAACGTCGTTCTTTCCAAGGTTGTATGTCTTTTTTAGGCTTACTCAAGTCCAAACCATTAGGGCCTCTTAGAGGTTCCAACCAGGGAGCACAAAGATCCCAAAAACACATTGTTTCCCCTCCAAAAATAATTTCTCCAGTAGAAGAACACATAAGATATTTACCTAAACTAGTAGGCCCTTGGGAAGACCCCACACTATCCACACCACAATATTTACCAAGAAGATCACCAAGACTAACTGGGATAGATCCAACCCATATAGTCTCCAACTGGGATACAATGTTGACATCAATGACAACACTTAACCAAATCCAACATATACTATATCCCATTAATATTAATTAGTAATTTTAATTATGAGATTCACTAAAAGAATTATTGTATTAAACAATCACTAATGAATATTCCATCATACAAAGTAAACATTATAAAGTACCATCCACATTGAGATGACATATTACATTGATTTACAAATAATCAATAATACATGTATCATGTGTGTAGTGTCGTAAATTGTACACCCTTGCTAGGGTGGTACAATTTCACACTTAGTTTAACACTCGCCTTAGTGTGTTTGCATATTTTATTATTATTTCTCTTTAAGCATTTAATTAATTAATTAAATTAAATTTAAAGTCATATTTCATCACTCCTTACATCATAAAATTGGGCCCTTTACCCTAAGTGTGCCCATTTTATTTTATTCCTCCAGTAAATCATTAAATAATAAACCCTAATTATGTCCTATTTCAACCTTTAAGGCTCGATTTCACATATTACAACACCTCAAAATCAGCTATAACTTTGGGATTCGCTCTAATATCATCATATCTAATGACCCTAAAAATTTGGTGAAAAATTGGTCGGGCCGTGCAGGAATGCACATGGTCCTCGACTTTTTCCTGAAATTTTGGGAGCACAATTATATGATATTATAGTGATTAACCCCAAAAGATTGGTAGGAAATTCAATTCCTAGGTTAGCCTAAAGATGAAATTAAGTCGAAATTAAGATCTAGGGTTCCATACATAAGAGCTCCCCTTCTTCATTTGAAGGAACTAAGATGGAGGATCTATCTAATCTAGGGACGTTTTTAGCAAAACAAGCAATATAAGGAGCATTATATGTAGTGAAAGACAAGCCTCTATGGAGTATTCAACAAAATTCAACAACATTTCATCAAGAATTCATTATCAATTAGGAGCCTTGAAGACATTGAAGAGTAATAGGACATCTAGTGGTAATATCTCTCCCTTGGGAATTGGTATGATTTCATGTTATTTTTCTTGGCATGTTTGGCATAACTGATGAAGATGAGATGATAGTGGATGACTGTACCGGTAGAGGAAGATGACATGATCAATTATTTATATTGTCATTGATGTCAACCAGGTTCAACTGATGTTTAATGATGTTTACAGTTGATTTTTGATGATTGACTTGTTGGCCAAGTGATTTGGTCTACCAGAGTAAGAGTTTGACATTTTGATAGAGTTTCTCAGTAAGACTACGAATTAGGACCTTAACTGGTAATACATATAAGTTTTGATGGAATTGGATGATTGGTGATGTTTGGAGACTTGTGGTTTAATACATAAGCTTTTATGATGGATTTGACTATGTGACTGGAACCACATCCTATGTTGATTACCAGAAGGCATGTTTTGAATTTCTAATGAAGTTTTGCCAGGGTTTAAGAAGGGTTTAAGGACCACTAAAGAATTCTCTTAACCAATAATGATTTTGGGTTTGGCGGTGATCTACATCAAGTTCATGTGTTGATCATAACGTGGCATAAACTGGGTCATGAGTTTGAAAGATGTTTTAGCATGTTTGGAGAATGAATTTCTTAGGAATGTGCAAAGTGCTTAGCAGAATGTGCCAAGGGTTTGAATTTGTACCAGATCGACTTATTGTGATGATTTATGATCATTTAATGACTGATATTGATTGTAATGATCCCTACGATGATATGTAATGAGTTGTAAAGATATGTGATGATCTATGTAGTAAGTCTTAGGGTTTTGATGTTGACCTAGTTGTAAAAGTTATTTATGTCGGCAAGGTTGATGTTTTGAAGTGTCGGTGATTTTGTGAAGTGTGAGAAGACAAACCGGTGTGTGAGAAGATCTGCCAGAGAGATGCAGAATTAAAACTTAATTGGATCTAATCAAGCAAGTCATAGAGTGCTATACACAGATCATTCACTATTGTTCTCTAACAATTACAACAGCTAAAATCCCTTAATCGGGTAGGTCCTAGCAGGCCTCACATTGTAAAATCCCCTAACAGGATGACTCAACATCTGAGTTCTAAATCCTCTTGTGAGGTTGATCCTAATAGATCAAAACTTCTAATAGGGTTGAGGTAAATCCCTTAACTGGGTGAATCCTAACAAGGTCTACTCCTAATAGGGCACCATTGTAATCTTCTAACCAGGCTTGGCTCCTAACATGGTGCATTCCGAAAGAGTGCAAAAATATTTGTGGGTACGAATTCCAATCGTGGTTTTTCCCTATTTGGGTTTCCACGTGAAAAACATGGTGTTCATCTGTGGTATGATTTTCTAATGATCATGTTTTATTTTTGTTAACCAGTAAAGACAATTTATGTTTGTTTATCAGAGATCTTAAAGTGATTACCGACATTGATGATTATATGATTAATGAAGTATTCTGATCAGTTAATAAGTTGGTAACTGTGTTCATTGATCTGATATTGTATTGATGACTAATCTGACCAATAAGCTTGCATAAGAGGAAATGATTATCTAGATTTGATAAGGAAATATGTCATGAATATTTGGTTTAAGTGTTGAATATTTTTAGATTTGAGATAAGTCTGTTTTGGAATTAAGAGTTTTAGTTTTTGTTAATACTAATTCACCCCCTATTATTATTAACTAGATCCTCTAGGTTTATCAATTGGTATCAGAGTGTTGGTCCTTTGAGTGCAGAAAGGCTAACAACTTGAGGGAAAGATTATGTGAAAGATGATGAAGAAGGAGGGTCCTAAGTTTACCAAGGACAACTACAGGATATGGAGGGATCAGATGAAGATCTACATTAAAGGAATGGGTTCACAGTATTGGAATCATATGATAACCAGGTATGTTCCTTCTACTACCAGTCCCTTGTCACCAGATGAGCTCAAAGATCAACAGGAAAACATTCAAGCTCTTGAAGCAGTTGTAAGTACTTTGTCTGACTCTGAATATATTGATGTTCATGGATTAGAAACTGCAAATGAAGTATAGGAGAAATTAAAATTAATCTATGGAGGATATGAACATGTACAAAGGGCAAAGGAAGAGAGTCTGAGAGGAAAATTTGGTGATATGAAAATGGTTGACGGTGAGAACATAACTCAATATGGACAAAGGATTAAGGAAGTTGTTGGTGGAATAAAGAGTTTTGGAGGTAAGATTGAAGATGATACTATTGTCAGCAAAATGCTTAGAAATATTTTGCCATAGTATTCTATCAGTGTCTGCTATTCAAGAACTGAGATCCATTTCAAAAGATAAAGTTACTGTTGACTCTTTAATTGGAAAGTTAATTGCATTTGAACTTAACAACTTTGATAATAGTGTTTCCAAACCTCATAAATCTTCTTTTAAGGCTTTAGTAACTGGTACATCAACAGGGAAAGAAAGAGATGTTTGCCATAATCATGACTGCAGGTCTAGTCATGGCAGCAGCAGAGGTGATGGTGATGATGAAGATCATCTAATGGAACTTAAAGTATTACTAGCTAGAAGATTCCCTAGAGGAACAAGTAAATATAAAGGTAAATTACCCTTGAAGTGTTTCTCTTGTAGTAAGATTGGACACATAGCTGCTAATTGCCCTAATGCTAATAAGAAAGATAAGTTTAAGAGATTCAAAGGAAAAAGGAATAAATATTGTTATGTTGCAGTGGATGAAGGTGTGATCAATGATGAATTAGAAGAAGATGACAATGATGAGATAGTATTTGTTGCTATGAAGGAGGATCTAACTGATGAGAAGGTATTGGTGTCTCATATAGATAACAACGATGAATAGATAATAGATAGTGGTTTCTCACACCACATGATCGGTGACAAAAGTAAGTTCCCATCCCTTGAAGAGTTTGATGGAGGTGTTGTAAGATTTGTTAATAACTCTCCTTGTGTGGTTAAAGGAAAAGGATCAATTTCATTAAATGGGAAGAGTAGTGTGGATGTTGTCTTTTGGGTTGAAGGACTAAAACATAACCTCTTGAGTGTTGGACAACTTAATGATAAGGGATATCTACTTGAATTCAAAAGTGGAATGTGCAGGATTCTTGGAAATAATGGAGAATTGATTACTACTGGGAAGAAGACTAGAGGTAATTTATTTCATCTGAATACTAATGTAAATGATTGTTTGGTGGCAAATATTGAAGATAGCTGCTTGTGGCACAAGAGATTTTGTCATGTCAATTTTGATAATTTGATTAAAGTTAGTAAGTCAAGAATTGTTAGAGGTTTTCCCCATATTGTGAAAATGGACAATGTGCTATGCAAGGATTGTCAGATGGGTAAGATGACCTATGTATCCTTCAATATTAAGTCTTTTTCTTCTAAGAATGTTCTTGATTTGGTTTATATTGATCTTTGTGGCTATTTTGGTGATAAGTATTTTATGATCTTTACTTATGATTATTCCAAAATGATGTGGGTAACTTTTCTAAGAGAAAAGCTAGAGGATTTTAGCAAGTTTAAAGCATTTAAAGCTCTTGTTGATAAAGATATGAGGAAAAATCTAAAATGTTTGAGATCTGACCAAGGAGGTGAATTCACATCTAATGAGTTTGTGAAGTATTGTGATGAATAGGGAATTGAGAGGCAGATATCAGCTCCTAAAACTCCACAACAAAATGGGATAGTAGAGAGATTGAATAGAACAATTGTTGAAGCTGCTAGAACCATGTTGATTCAAGGTGAAGTATCGAAGATGTTTTGGAGAGAAGCAATCAACAATTTTGTCTATACTTTGAACCGGGTACTTGTCAAAAAAGGTAATAATAAAAAACCTTATGAATTATGGCATGGAAAGACTCCTAGTTTAAGCTATTTCAAAATATTTGGGAGTAAATGTTGTATTAAGAGAGATGAGTGCACTAAAAAATTTGATGCTAAGTGTGATGAAGGCATTTTTCTTCGTTACTCTACAAAGAGTAAGGCATTTAAATGTTATAATAAGAGAACTAAGTGTTAGAAAGTTCAAAAAACCAAAAGGCAACTAAGAGGGGGGTGAAACAATTGTCACAGATTACCGGAACCTTAAGAAATTAAAACTTTAATACTGGAACCCAAAACATTAATACCAGAATGCTTAAACCAAATACTAGAATAAAAGTTAAACCAATTAAGCATAAAAAAAAATCACAGAATAAACACCATCCACATGACACCAAGATTTATATGTGGAAAACTCGGTAAAGGAAAAAACCATAGTGGGAAGCCTACCCATAGTCAGATAATACTTCTACAATAAGTATGTGAATTACAATTGAGGGGCCTACACTTGCAGGAAGGCCAACAATCTAAAGCACACTTCTCATCACAAAAGGAGTCTCACTAACTACATAGAAATCTAGACTACAATCCAAAAGAAGTATTGAACTACAACGATAGCATCTCCTATGCGTGAGTATAGTTCCAGTTAAGCTCAATATCGGAGGACTAAATCCTCTTACATAGACCCAATTCAATCTCCAATGATTGACCAAATCCTCTTCCTGAATGATATTACATTATTTGTACATTACATATCCATATCCCATAACCATATCTGATCTACAATGAGATCTTACATCATATATATATATATATATATATATATATATAAACCCTCGACCATAAACAATCAGGTTAGCCACCAGACAATAAACCATTTACATAATTACAAAACATGTCGGCCTTAGACCAAAAAAATAATATCCAATACATAAGACATCCCAGAAACACATCGATAGGTCCGATCAACACATTACATTAAGCCGTTCCATAACCTAGATCAACCGGGACCCAATATAGGTCCACATGCTAAAGTAATGATCTCCATCCACCAAGTCTCAAACATGATCACCAACAACATCCTGAATCTCCACTAGAAGCTACACCAACACCACTTATACATATCATCAAAGATCTTCATCAAAAGCTCTCCCAGTGAAACCCTTGCCGGTACCACAAGCCAAGCTTCCAAGCAAATAGGATAACATTCAATCACTAGACCATAACCAACTAACTAGATATGAACATGAGTATCATGAATAAGCCAATTCCATAACCAAACCATATCGGAGCCTACCAGATCATGCCAAATCTAAACCAACCAGAGATTACTCAACCTACTAAGACCAGAAGGGTGCCAGTAAAGCATCCAAATAGCTAGTGTTGACATTAATGACAAAACATCAATGCAACACTTAATCAATTCATCCAAATGGCCAACAATATCCTCCTTTGGTGTTGATGGCAACACTAGATGTGAAAAACATCTAAGTACCAAGAAATGCCAAACAAGTATCCCCCAATGGAAGACATCCAACAATCTCCCACATACAGATGTAGTAATGAAGTTCTGAAACAAAGACCAAACTTCCCCTGTGAATGATATTTCTATAAAGCTCTGAATTACACATATCTCTCTCCCAATAATGTATACAACTCCTTAAGTTTTTCTTTTTCACATCAATATCTCTCCCCCTTTGACATCAATGCAAGAAATCTAACAAAAATATCAAAGTAAAAAGATAAACCACTGAATCACAAAGCTAACTATTCCCCCTGAGCAGTAGGATCCCCACATTAGTGCCAAAATGAAAAAATCTCTTATAATGCATACCAGACTGATGCCAAACTGCACCAATCAAGTCTCTACCAGAGGGGTAGAAACTCCCAATCTATCTCTGAAGTACTCAATGTTGAAATTATGGATGAATTGATTATGTGTGGCATTGATATTTTGTCATTGTTGTCAACACTAGATGTTATCGGCAGACATATTTACACTGGCTGATATGGATGGTTACCGACAAATAGGTTACTGGTATAAATCTAGTGTTACCAGCAGAAGAGATTATCTGGTTGGAACATCCGGCATGTTTGGATCAGTGAAGTATACTAGATTTCATGTGTTATATGCTACATAAGCATGTTTTGGTCAGTTGGTATTATCTTGGTAATTAGATATTATCATACATACTGGTAAACTCTTACCGACACTAGTTTAAGGCTTTACTGACAAAGCTTTCAATAAGGAATTATGATAGGATGCATAAGTAGTGTTGGTGTAACTTCTAGATGGATTCTTGGATGCTGAAGATGTTCATTGTTCATGTTTCAATTACTTGAAGTTGTTGCTTTGGCATGGTGGACCCAAAATAGGTCTGGTACCTATCTAGGTTATGGACCAATATCATGCTAGTGTGTACTCTACATGTTACTTGGATGTTTCAAGATGTTTTATGGATTTGATATTATTGTTTTAATCTTAAGACGACATGGAATATCATTGTAAAAAGGAATTATGTAATGATCTTAATGTAATATCTTTAGGTGGCTGACCTAATTGGTTTAGGCCTAAGGGTTTGTATAAATAAGAAGAAAAACTCTTTGTAATGTATCATGGTTATAGGAAAGGTCATGGTCAAGCAATGTAAATGCGAATATTGTAATATCACCTAGGCTAAGGAGTTGATCGATCATTGGTGATCAAATTGGATTCAAAAGAGGATTTAGTCCTCCAATATTGAGCTTAACCGAGACTA
Organism: Cryptomeria japonica; assembly: GCF_030272615.1. Classification (NCBI taxonomy): domain Eukaryota; kingdom Viridiplantae; phylum Streptophyta; class Pinopsida; order Cupressales; family Cupressaceae; genus Cryptomeria; species Cryptomeria japonica. The sequence goes on from NC_081415.1 coordinate 409,005,666, forward strand.
TAATCAGGCATGGTAGATTCTATTTCCAATAGTTCACTCTATTGGATTGTTGTCCATTTATCTTGAGAAGGTTGTAGCCTCTTTGTAATCAGTGAGACTCTTTTATAATGAGTAGTATGCTCTAGGTAGTGTGCCTTCCTGCAAGTGCAGACCCCTCATTGTAACACATATTCTACAGAAGTATCATCTAATTGTCGGTAGGTTTCCCACTATGGTTTTTCCCTTTCCAAAATTTTCCAATTACAAATCATGGTGTTATATGGTATGATTTCTTTACACTGATTGTCTGGTTAATTGCTAAGTTGTATTGGTTACCGGTATATATTTCTACTAACATATGTTTGTGCTTTACCGATACTTGATTTGTTTAATGTTATATTATGGATTAAAAATTATAATCTGTTAACAACTAATTCACCCCCCCCCTTCTTAGTTGTTCACCAGTTATCCTAACACTCAAATGATTCCTTAGGAAAAGGTTTAGTGAAGATATCTAGATTCCGCTCTTTAGTGTTCACATAAATCAATATGGCTTCATTTGTTTCCACATTTTCCTTCAAAAAGTTGTACTTGATAGATATGTGCTTTGTCTTAGAATGAAATACTAGATTTTTTGATATGTCAATAGCAACAAAGTTATCATAGTGAATAACTATTAGTATATTACAATCCACCCTTATATCCTTCAACATTTGCTTCGTCCATAAAACCTGTGTACAGTTAGTAGCAACAACAACATACTTAGCTTTAGTAGTAGATAAAGAAGTACATGATTGTTTCTTGCTGATCCATGAAATCAACTTCTTTCCAAGAAAGAAAGCTCCACTAAAAGTACTTTTATGGTCATCAACATCTCCAGCCCAATCAGCATATGTATATGCACATAAAGTAAAGTCATCATCCTTAGGGTACCACAAACCATATTCTGATGTACCTTGTAAGTATCTAAAAATCCTCTTCACCACACTCTAATGATTTCCTCTAGGATCACTCTGAAATCTTGATACAATACAAACAAAATTCACTATGTCAGGCCTAGTCTGAGTCAAATAAAGTAGACCTCCAATCATATATTTGTATATTGTAGGATTTATCGGTGTAGAAACATCACTTCTTGTCAATTTCTCACTTGTAACCATAGTAGTACTTATCGATTTAAAATCTCGCATACCAAATTTATTCAACAATTCCCTAGCATACTTATTTTGATAGATGAAAATACCTTTATCAGTTTGAGTAATCTACAAACCTAAGAAATATTTCATTTCCCAAATCAGAGACATTTCAAATTCTTTCTCCATATTCATAGATAATTCCATGCATAACTTATCTTCACCTCCAAAAATAGTCATCAACAAATACTTCAATAATCAATATATTGTAAGGTAAAATTGTGGTCTGATTCTTTGGATTAACTTAGGACTAATTTGATGCAAGCACCCTCAGTTACACCTAAAAGTGTCAATCCAAGATTCGTAAACTGATGAGAGGCATAGTGGCTATTTGCTCAAGGGATGAAGATAGTATGTTAAGTGATTATGAATGCATTTCTAATTTACACGCTGATTCCAAGAACAAATCTAAGGCTCATTCACTAACAAATTAAATCTCACACTTAAAATATTTAAACTTAAGTCACAAACTTTCAATCAAGTCTCTTTACTTAAACACCAACTTAGAACATTCAACTGTGGTTTGCTTAGCAATCTAGGAGTGAAAATAAGATGGTTCTACTTCCTGTCATAGTAGTGACAGGAAGTGGAACAGTATGTAAGAATACTAGAATTATGAGTCACAGCCTGTTGATTTAAATGAGTATTTGTCCAAGTATCAGAATTCTAAATCACAGCTCATTCAATCAGATCAAACATAAGTTCGGATGGATATAACTTGATTTTTGAACTGAGATATTTTCCTTATCCTACAATTTTTTATTAGACTTGTGAATTACAAATCAAACAAAAAGAAGTCCTGCTGTGTGGATTATTAAATATTCTGCAAACTCATAATTCCTTCAAACAATACTACATTGAATCTAAACTAAGTTGTTTACAGAATCGCACAATTATCATTATAAACAATAAACACATATCATGCAAACAGAACATAAAATTACTCACTTCACACTTATAACAAAGTCACCTGATAACGCGAGCAAGGGGGCCCTACCTTCTCGGTCACCAAGTGTTGAAATTATCAACGCTTGTTACTTCAAACCATGCATTCGCAATCAGAGAATAATAATTGGAACAACAATGTTTTTCATATTTTATCTAGTTATCCTTTTGAACAATCCCATACATATTTATATAACACTACTTACTAATATTATCTCTAACTGATTACAAGTTTGTAACCATGAAACTTGTTTTATACAAAACAAAATGATAGCCATCAATTAATCTAGGGCCACAGGCCACCGAATCAAAACAATATAACAACTTCAACAAGTCTATGCCATTTCAAGATTATACTGAAACTATCTGTCAAAAAAATATCACTTTCATGTCATTCTCTCATTCACATGATCCATGCATGAAGCAATCCTTTCTTCCAAGTACCTGTCCACCTATAGATCCCCTGTTATGGAAATTAAACAATTGAGTCAGTAAATAACCACGGTTTTTGCTCATAATTTTGGTTTTGACTTTTCTTTCATATTTATTGAATTCCCTCTTTCCTTCCTTACCAAATGGTGATAGGAATGACATGGATACCATAGGAATGACAAATAGTGGCAAATTAAGGGTAAAAGAAATAACGCATCCTAGCCTCATCATTCCCCCCTGCTGAGGGTTTTGCATGTCCTCATGCAAAAGAAAGAATATAAATACAAACTAGATGAAGGAAGTAGTTTTTGTAGATTGTTGGTAACCTCCTGAACCCAATGTTGTTTCAGTTCCTTTACAAGCTTTTCATGATCTTTGACCATCAGACAAGGTTTTGACGTAGCAACTGTCTCTTTTGCCTCTGCCTTGAGTTTACTCAACTCTTCTGCCTGTAATTTAACAAAAGCTTGTGCATCCTATAGTTGTTTCTAAAGTGACTGATTCTCTATTTTTAGCTGAGCAATATAATTCCTCAATGCCCAAATCTCTTCTCTCTATTTCATCAATAGTCCCTCTTTATCTATATGCTTCTCAACATAGGTCATGAGAGTAACATTAGTTGAATCCTGCAGATCTTGGTGATCAAAGTTCTCATGACTGGGATCTTTTTGTACACTCTGTATGATTTGGTGAACATTTTCTTCTTGTTCTTTAGTTAACCCTTCTTGTCCTCTGGTATCAATTGAATTTCCTTGGTCCTTGCTTATGGACAAGGGTTTAACTAGTAAAGGATTATCATTATTTATTGGATTTTCCGTAAGTATTTCAGTACACTCTTCTATGGATGTATTAATTCTAGCATCTCCGAGAATTGTTTCTTCCCCCATGGGTTCATTAATCACATTTTATTCAAACAAATTTTCACTAAATATGTCTTCACCACCATCAGGAGGAATTTCTCCTTCTTGGGTATCTACCAGAGCAAGACTAAGTGGTTCAGACTATTTATATTGTTTCTCCTTTTTCCGTCATCAATTGTTGTGTCTCGATTCTTGTTGCATCTTACCCTATTTCTTAATTACTTCTGACAAAACCTGCAAATCCTCATGAGTGGAGGCTATATGAGCCAGATTCTGGAGCTGATTTTCAAGCTCTGATTGTAGAGCTTCATTCATGTCATCGCGAGGACTAGAGGGATCATCTTGATTCTCCAAGGTCAGCTTCCTCTTGTGACCAGAGCCAGAGGATTTTTCAGAAGCCACCTTAGCCTTAGCAGCTAAGCTACAAGTTTGATAGGAGCTTGGTGTACTAACAGTCTTAGAGTATTTCTTAGCCCATTTTTCAGAAGAATGCTTGGCATGTTTTTCAGAGACCCTTCATTTTGAAACACTAGGGGAAACACTAGGGTTTTGTTTTGGCTCTACTTGTTCTTCCTCATTCTCGGAAGTATGTTCTTCCTCAATAGGACTATATTCCTCACTCATGGGACTACTTTCTTCTTCATTCACAGAGCTATCACCCCTCTATTCTTCAATAGAATTTTCCCTATCAGAAGGTTCCTGATCTAAATCATAACTAACAAAAGAGTCCCAATTACCAGGGGGAGAGAGTTTTTGCAATTCCCTAATAACTAGTAACTTGATGAGCCCATGATGTGCTAGGGCATGACCATGACCTTCTTGAACATTTTAACTCATACGTTGCAGAGATGAGTAAAGAAAATAGGGAACATTAACAAGCATTCCTCTTCACAAATGTAACAGTAAGCGGAAATGGTGGGCATACACATAAACATACCTGCCTTCGCATGTGATATACCGGATGATGAATCTGGCCACATGTTTCTAATGAGCTAGAAGTGAAAGCAATTTAGTGCCCTGGCCTGAGACAATGACAACATATTCCCCTCTGTCTAAAAACCTTTTCTGAAGCAGCTTAAGAGCCACTACTTTAGATTTCAGGAAAATAATTTTCACCACTGATGGGTAACCCTGAAACTGATAGGTCCCTTAATTCATCCATCGTCGAAGGCTCATACCGAGGACACCATTCTCCTGCCATGATTGTAACATAGAGTCATGTGGAACCACCTTCACCCAAACCACTAACTGTGTAGGAAAATGGTGATGGGGCTATAATAGAGTTTTTTCAAAAATTTACCAAAACCACTGTGTGAGAAATAGTGACGGAAAGTTACAATCATGAGGGTAAGATAAGACGGACAAGGCAATGATGACAAGGAAAGGATTTTAACGGATGACGGAGAGATTATGATGGCCAAGACACATAGACAACACAACGTCCCCCCATCTAATCAATAGACCCGTCCATGGGGCATGTCACCATAGGGTAGAGGAAAATAAAATAGGAAATTAAATAAATAAACGAAAGAAAAACAAAACAAAACCATTACTGAATACCAAGGCCATTGATGACAAGAGATGGCAAGGAGTGCCAAGTACGGAGGATGTGACTAGAAGCTGAAGTGGAGCCAACAGATCAGACGTCACACGAGAGCAAGTAGCCACAAATCATAAAGAAAGATTACATCCGCAGGCAAAATAAAGAGAGGCATGACCCAGCATGTGGAGGATGGGAAACGTGCCCAAGGAAGACACTAGGCCAGCATGGCATGGACGTGGACAGGGCAAGAAGGACTTCCTACCAGAAAAATGAGAGGAAGAAGAGAGGACATTCCTGGCTGAAAAATGACAAGAAGTCATAGGAGTCCAAGTCTGAGCGGACAGGGTTGCTGTGTTTGCCATGTGGTGATGGGATTTTTTTATTGTTTGATTTAGTTGGATTATTATCTTTTTATTATTTTTTTTAATTTATTTTTTAATATTTTAATATTTTTTTTCTTTTTTTTTCTTTTTTTTTCTTTTTTTTTTTTTTAATATATTTTTCTTTTGTTCTTTGACAATAAACCACCGGAGACCCAATTTTTAGTTTATCGCCGCCTAGGGGCATCAAAAAATTGATTTTCACCCCTAAGATTATTTAGCAGTGGACAACCACTTGGAAACCGATTTTCAGTTGGTAACCGACCAATAGCGCCCATAGGTTTTCACTATCAGATCTTTTATTGCACTTTTTGTTTGTTTGTTTTATTTTATTTTCATATTCAATTTTGAAGGAGGCCAAAGGGAACCATGGTGGGTTCCTTAGCCACATCAAGAAAGAAGGCTTCCTTTAAAAGAGGTTTCCGATACAGCTTCAAGCGGTGACCATTAATGAGTAGCTTGCGCTGTTCAAAATCCACAGTGCAAAGTTGAATAGCACCGTTATCATATACATTCTCAACTTCATAGGGTCCCAACCATCTTGTATGAAACTTGCCTTTGAAATCTTGAAATCAAGAGTCATACAAGAGCGCCCAATCCCCAGGTTGAAAGGATCATTGGCAAATATGTCGATCATGCCACAGAGCTTGCTGCTTCTGGATGACTTTTGTGTGAAAGAGCTCATCCTAATGGAGCTCATCTAAGGAGTGTAGTTGGGCAATGCGGTCCTTTTGGGCATCAGAGAGACTTAGGCCGAGTTGCGATGCAGTTCGTAGAGTCATAATTTCAAACTTGATCAGAAGAACTGCCTTCTTACCATAAACAAGTTCGTAAGGGGTCAGACCAATAGTGGTCATCCACATCATGCGGTAGGCCCATATAGCTTCAAGAAGCCACATAGCCCAATCACGCTTATGAAGAGCAACCATCTTGGTAAGAATGTTCTCTAGCTCTCTATTGGTGACTTCAACTTGTCCATTAGCTTGGGGATGGTAAGGAGTGGACTTCCGATGATGGATCTCATATTCTTTGACTAGAGCAGCAATAAGTTTTGAAGTAAACTATGGTCCTTGGTCTGTGGTTATCTCCCGAGGCACACCGAACCTAGTGAAGATCTCTGAGTATAGGAAATCAACCACCTTGGTATCTCGTGCATGCTGCAGGGAGACAACTTCAACCCACTTGGTGACATAATCGGTGCAAATGAGAATGTATTCCTTATTCCTTGAAGGTGGATTGATAGGACCCACAAAATCAACCCCCCACTTCTCGAAGGGTTCTATGGATAGCTGAGGGTGTAGCGGCATCTCAACAGAGCATTAGGATGACCCATCCACTGGCACTGATCGCAATGATGAACATATCGCTTTAATATCTAGTAGTGAGAATCTTTTGAGCAGTCCTTTGAGCAGCAAAGTGTCCTCCACATGGTTCAATATGGCAAGATCAAAGTATATCAAAGAAATCCTCCTCAGGTACACAACGTCGCATGATGTTGTCTATGCCAGTACGGAATAGTAAACCATTAATCCAAGTATACTATCTACTGAGACCCCCCAACTTTCAATGTTCATGAGGATAAAAGTGAGGATGGAACTTGCATGTGACCAAGTAGTTGCCAATATCAGCAAACCAGGGGCTCTGTGTAGAGATCGCAAAGAGGTGTTCATCTGGAAAGGTGTCATCAACTGGAGTGGGCTCATTGTCCGGTAGCTGCAACCTAGATAGGAAATCTGCAACCACATTTTCTTGACTAGGCTTATCAAGTATAGTGACATCAAATTCTTGTAATAAAAGCAACCACCTAATGACTCTGCCAGTGACTACTGGTTTATTCATTAGAAAGAAAATTGCCGAATGATCTGTACGAACAAACACTTTATATTCGGTAATATAATGACAAAATTTATTAATAGCATAAACAATAGCTAAAAACTCCTTTTCAGTTACCGTATAGTTTACTTCTACACTTGTGAAATTCTTGCTGATGTAGTAAATAGAATAAAAGAGATTGTCTTCTTTTGTCCAAGCACTGCACCCATAGAAGAGTCAGAGGCATCGGTATGGATGTGAAATGGCAACTCCCAATTCAGACCTCTAAGGACTGGGGTGGTCACAAGCTTGGTTTTAATAGTCTTGAAAGCCTCCTGACACTCAGGCATCCAAGAAAAGACAACATCTTTAGCTAAAAGAGCAAACAAAGGAGAGGCAATCTTGCTAAAATTTTGAATAAATCATCGGTAATACCCATCATGGCCAAGAAAGCTCCTAACATCTTTTGGACTGGATGGTGTAGGTAGGTCTTGAATTGTCTGGACCTTTTTAGGATTAACTTGAATACCTTTAGAAGAAATGAAATGTCCTAACACAATGCCCTCAGTCATAAGAATGTGACAGTTTTCATGACTTAAAGATAGATTAGTATCTATATATCTTTTAAGCACTTTCTCTAAGTTTTCTTTTGCCTCTTCATAAGTATTGCCATGAACTATAAAGTCATCCATATAAACTTCTCCACAATCATTCACAAGGTCAACAAAAATACTTAGCACAACCCACTGAAAGGTAGCTGGGGCATTACATAATCCAAATGGCAACACATTGTAGGAAAATGTCCCCGAGGGACAAGTAAAGGTGGTCTTATCCTAGTCTTCAGGTGCTATGTGGATCTGATTATATCCACTAAATCCATCCAAGAATGAGAAGAATTGTTTCCTTGCAAGAGTGTCCAAAACTTGATCAATAAATGGTAATGGAAAATGGTCCTTTTTAGTTGCTTTATTTAAATCTCTGTAATCGACACAAATACGCCACTTAACATTTTTCTTTGGTAACAGTACTAGAGGAGATACCCACCTACTATTTGAAATAGGATAGATGAAACCAACATTTAACAATTTCTATAGCTCCTCCTTGACTATGTCCCGCAAAACAGGGTTAAGTCTTCGTTGTGGCTATCTAATAGGACGACTCTCTTCCTCAATGTAGATGTGATGTGTGCAAGTGTCAGGATGGATACCATGCATATCTTGGTACTCCCAAGAAAATGTGGCTTTATTGTCCCTAAGCATGGTAATAAGGTCCTTAATCTGTTTTGGACTTAACTGTGGATTAATATTAAGGGTACGACCTAGTAAAATCTCCATAGGTTGTGACTGTATAGGGGAATCCAGAGCTAAAACTTGTGATGAACCATGACTTTCTAAAGATAGTAATGGACTGTACAAACACTGGTGAGGTAACAATTGATGTAATATGAAAAAGTATTGAATGGACCGAGAACCACCTACTAGAGGAAAACTTCCAAAGGGACAAGTAGTAGATATATGCAAGGGAAAAACCAAGTTGTCTAAAATGTCATTCGACTCGTACCTATTCAGAAGAAAATTAACAAGAAGGTTATCCTCTGTGGGTTCTTCAAAATCATATGCTTGTTCAATAGTTAGGACCGGTAAGGAATCTTCAAAGTCACTATCAACCCAAATAGGATCTTCTATTTCTAACAGGGGTTGAGTAGGTGGATATAGTGTTATTTGCTTAGTTTGTTCTCCATTAGAGATAACCATATTACCTGACCGACAGTTGATAAAAGCATTAGCAGCGGCTAGCCAAGGTCATCCTAAGATTAAGGGATATCCCCCCAGCTTAACTTTCAGCTACAAGATCATAAAGTCAGTTGGAAAATCCCATGAATCAATAGAAAGGACCACATCTTCAATAACCCCTTCAGGCTTGATCAGTGAACGATCAGCCATCTGGAGAACTATAGGTATAGGCCTAATTCCTTCAAGAGATAATTTTTTTTTGGTCTCATTAGTCATCACATTAATTGCAACACCCAAATCCACAAGTGTATTAGGTATAGTAATCTTACCAATGCTTACCTGGATGTCTAGGCTTCAGGGATCTGCATATTTGGGAATTGTCAAATTGCCAAGCATAAGATCTGCCAATTGCCCAATAACTTGAATAGTTTTTGTGTCTTCTTTCTTCTTTTGCCTTCATGTACATAACTCTCAAACTATTTTATTATACATCAGAATATCCTTGATAGCCTGTAACAAAGGAATCTTAATGTTAACATTGCAGAGTTCATTAATGAGATCGAATTTAGTTTGCGTAGGTTCCTTTTGTACAGGTTTAGAAAGCAACCGGTCAGGAAATGGAGGTTCTTTTTTGGATTCCACTTTAGGTTCTTCATTTATTTCTATGATTGTGGGACCTTGGAGGGCTTTTCCCGACCTCAATTGTACTCCTTCTAGTTCTACTGTATTAACCGGATAAGTGGGATAACCTACCACCTCATTATTATACATGGGTTGGGATGGCTTATTATTAGGATTGGGATTTGGTTGAGTGGGAATTGATGTTGGCTTTAATGGTTGTGGTGGGTTAGGTAGTGGATTAGAGGAGGATGATGGAATAGGTGGAAGGAATTGTTGTGGTTGTTGATAAGGATTTTTTAAAGGTGGAGGTGGAAATTGAGTTTGAGGTGGATAGGGTTGGGGGTATGGTTGTGGATATGATGTAGGTGGTGGCACATGCAGCCTCCATGCCTGTTGCCATGGTTGAGTTCTAAACTAGTAATTTTGGGACCACTGAGGATAGGATGAAGGTTGTTACCAGCCCCAATACCATGTATTTGAATTGGGGAAGGTTTGACTTTGACTAAGAAAATACTCATTAGGGAAACTTGGCTGCATTGCTCTTGGTAGAAAAGGATGTCGTGGGGCCATAAAATATACAGGTTCCTCAACATATTCCATACTAGCTAGTCCTTCTAGAAAAGGTCTTAAGGTAGAATGATTACTTGCCTCCTCTAGGGATGAAATATTCATTCTATTATATGGACAATCCTTAGGACCATGCTTTTTATGACATGTAGGACAATATACTGCTAAAGCCTTTTCTGCTTCTTCTTGTTTCCTACGGGTATACAAAGTGTCTATCTATTTTCCCATATGATTTAATAAATTGGTTTTAAGATCCTCAAGTAGATTACCTATTTCATGTTTCAAAATACCTGATACTCCTCTTGAAGTAGGCAACCTACTGGAGTGACTCCTTAGGGGATGTTGAGACCTAGAGTAATTCCTACAAATTTCAATACTATCATCAAAACTCAATTTTGAAATATTTCCTTTACCCATTAAATTTAAAGCATCCATAGTCTCATCCCTTATTCCTCTAAGAAATAACATCTTAGTAGTGTCAGGAGTGAGTCCTAGCTATCTTGATCATTGAAGACTGAATATGAAACATTCCAGGTAATCTTCCATGGATTCATCCTCCTTTTGGTTCATGCGAAAGACTTCATCCCACATGTCTTTGGTTTTGCAGTAATCTTGATATTTGTCCATAAACAACCATTTCATCTCATCCCAAGTTTGGATGTTTCATAGGCTCATAAACCATCACAATGTTGCATCCTTGAGTGTAGCTGGAAATAGTTTAAGCTTTTGAGCATCATGTCTGTAATCATAGCTGTTACATAAGACTTCAAATTCAAACAGAAATATGTTAGGATCTTCAATAGATAAACCATAGAAAATAGATAATGCAGAATGAGGAATGTTTTTCATGGGGTGTCCTCATCTGAGTGTTCAATGGGGAACTCAAAAGCAATAGGTTCATTGTTTACTAATGCCCTTTCATTATTATTACCTTGGTTTTGACCTCTCAAGTGTCCACCCAAGTTTTCCCCATTATTATTATTAGCATCACCCATGATGTCTATTGCCCAAGGAGTATAAACAACTATAGTTGGCTTGTTATTTACCAAAGATGAACCTGCTCTTAAGTCGTAGGACTCATTGAACTATTTGGCAACCCTTTGATATGCTTCCTCTAAGGACTCTAGATATTGCTCCACTGGAGCCTCTACAAGAGTAGACTCAATGGCACATTTTTCTAGATCTGGTTCACTAGACGTGTCTTTCAATGGACCATCAACTTCTTTATTCTCTTTGACTTCCCCTTTCGATTGTATTTCTTGTTGCGAGTTCTATTTTTGTATTTGTTTCCCTTTGAAAGATGTTTGAGGACTCAAAAGTTTGGACTTACTTTTTGATTTTTCTAAAGTTGACTCTTGCTTCTTAACAAATCTACCTTTACTATCTCTAGCTCTATTCATGCACCTAGATGAATTACTACAATGCAAACCTAAGGCACTAGCTCAAGCAAGGTCAACAATTGTTCAAGCTTTCACTAAGGCGCACTGTTCCTATCTTAACTTACTATGGCTTCACACCTTTAATACCTCTCCCCGGCAACGGCACCAAAAATGTAGGGTAAAACTATGGTCTGATTCTTTAGATTAACTTAGGACTAATTTGATGCAAGCACCCTCAGGTACACCTAAAATTGTCAATCCGGGATTCGTAAACTGATGAGAGGTATAGTGGCTATTTGCTCAAGGGATGAAGATAGTATGTTAAGTGATTATGAATACATTTCTAATTTACACACTTATTCCAAGAACAAATCTAAGGCTCATTCACTAACAAATTAAATCTCACACTTAAAATATTTAAACTTAAGTCACACACTTTCAATCAAGTCTCTTTACTTAAACACCTACCTTATAAACACCAACTTAGAACATTCAACTGTGTTTTGCTTAGCAATCTAGGAGTGAAAATAAGATGGTTCTACTTCCTATCACGGTAGTGACAGGAAGTGGAATAGTATGTAAGAATACTAGAATTATGAGTCACAGACTGTTGATTTAAATGTGTATTTGTCCAAGTATCAGAATTCTAATTCACAGCTCATTCAATCAGATCAAACATAAGTTTGGATGGATATAACTTGATTTCTGAACTGAGATATTTTCCTTATCCTACAATTTCTTATTAGACTTGTGAATTACAAATCAAACAAAAAGATGTACTACTGTGTGGATTATTAAATATTCTGTAAACTCATAATTCCTTCAAACAATACTATGTTGAATCTAAACTAAGCTATTTACAAAATCACACAATTATCATTATAAAAAATAAACACAAATCATGTGAATAGAACATAAAATTACTCACTTCACACTTATAATGAAGTCACCTAATAACGCAAGCAAGGGGCCCTTGCCTTCTCGGTCACCAAGTGCTGAAACTATCAACGCTTGTTACTTCAAACCATGCATTCACAATCAGAGAATAATAATTGGAACATCAATGTTTTTCATATTTTATCTGGTTATCCTTTTGAACAATCCCATACATATTTATATAACACTGCTTACTAATATTGTCTCTAAGTGATTATGGGATTGTAACCATGAAACTTGTTTTATACAAAACAAAATGATAGCCATCAACTAATCTAGGGATGTAGCCCACCAAATCAAAACAATATAACAACTTCAACAAGTCTATGCCATTTTAAGATTATACCGAAACTATCTATAAAAAATAGATCACTTTCATTTTGTTCTCTCATTTACATGATCCATGCACCAAGCAATCCTTTCTTCCAAGTACCTGTCCACCTATAGATCCCTTGTTATGGCAATTAAACAATTGAGTCGGTAAATAACCATGGTTTTCGCTCATAATTTTGGTTTTGACTTATCTTTCATATTTATTGAATTCCCTCTTTCCTTCCTTACCAAATGGTGATAAGGATGACATGGATACCATAGGAATGACAAATAATGGCAAATTAAGGGTAAAATAAATAACACATCCTAGCCTCATCATATATCATCATCAGTGATCTTATAATATAAATTACTGTTAGCATTACCCTTAGTAAAATGCTTGAAAAGATATTTATCCAACCTTGCATACCAAGCTCTAGGTGCCTGTTTTAATCCATATAAAGCTTTCCTTAACCTGCAAACCATGTTTGTATCATCTGATAGTGAAAAACCATTAGGTTGCTCAATATTAACTTCCTCATCAAGATCCCCATTAAAAAATGCACACTTAACATGCATCTGATAAACCTTCTAGTTTTTATGGGTAGCATAGGCAAGAAATAATCTTACAGCTTCAATCCTAGCTACATGTGCAAAAGTCTCTCCATAATCAATTACTTCCTTTTGAGAAATATCCTTTATAAACAAATCTAGCCTTATTCCTTACAACTTGACCATCCTCATTCAATTTATTCCTAAAAACCCATTTAGTTCCAATAACATTCTTATTTTTAGGCTGGGGAACCAAAGTCCATGTGTTATTCTTCTCAATCTAATCTAATTATTCTTCCATAGCTTTCAGCCAATATTCATCTTTACGTGCCTCAATTACTGATACCGGTTAAATTTGTGAAATTAAACATACCTCATTAGTTGCCTGCCTTATTCTTGTCAATACTCCATTGTTCTTATCCCCAATGATCTGATTTTCTGAATGATTCAATTTCACATACCTAGGAGTCTTCTGACTCCCTCTCCTGTTGGTATTCTACACTCTTATGAGAATAGTTGATGTTGTCATTGATGGCAACCAACTGGAAATCATCTATCAACCCACCGGCAGTTACCAACACAGGCAATACACTTCTACATACACCGGTAGGCACCTCACCGGCAACATCAACAATGCGTACCGGCACTCAAGCCGACATGGAATAAACTTTTGTTTATTGTTTTATAATGTAATTATCTCTTGTAAGATCTGACATGACATATTGTAAAAGACTCATATATGTATGAGATCTTATAGGTCATTTTGATATGTATGAGAGAGAGAGGATGGATGATATTTTTGTATAAGGTGATATAATTGATAGCAAAGGTTTTGTTATAGACTGAGCTTAAACTAGTACTGAACCTGGCATAGATGATGCTGATCTAAAGCAATACATTGTATTGGATTCTGATAATCCATTTTATCAGTCAGTGAGACTTATGTTTTGTAGTTGAGTAGTGAGCTCTAGGCTGCTAGCCTTCCTGCATGTGCAGGCCCCTCATTGTAAGTAATATTTATTCATTGGCCAGTGAGTGAATATTGTGGGTCACAAATCCCACTGAGGTTTTTCCCACACCGGGTTTTCTTGTTAAACATCTTGTGTTATGGTGTGTTCTCTATGTTGTCTTTGTTATTCTTATTTGCTGCATTAATTCTTATTTACCGGTACATTGTTTTGGGATACAAAGTTCTTAATAAGTTTAAATATTCTGCAAACCAGTTAGACACTAATTCACCCCCCCCCTCTCAGTGTCTTTGGGACTATCATTGATTCTAACATGTTCCTCTTCCCAGTTCTTCAGTTACTAAAGAATTTTGTGATACTCTCAAAGTAACTGGCTCAACACTTTGTTTTGATAAAGGTGGCATATTGTAAAAGACTCATATATGTATGAGATCTTATAGGTCATTTTGATATGTATGAGAGAGAGAGAGAGAGAGAGAGAGGATATATGATATTTTTGTATAAGGTGATATAATTGACAGCGAAGGTTTTGGTTATAGACTGAGCTTAAACCGGTACTGAACCTGGCATAGCTGATGCTGATTTGAAGTAGTACATTACATTGGATTCTGATAATCCATTTTGTAAGTCAGTGAGACTTTTGTTTTGTAGTTGAGCAGTGAGCTCTAGGGTGCTAGTCTTCCTGCATGTGTAGGCTCCTCATTGTAAGTAATATTTATTTATTGGCCAGTGAGTAACTATTGTGGGTCACAAATCCCACCATTATTTTTCCCACACCGGGTTTCCTCATTAAACATCTTGTGTTATGGTGTGTTCTCTATGTTGTCTTTGTTATTCTTATTTGCTGCATTAATTCTCATTTATCAGTACACTATTTTGGGATACAAAGTTTTTAATAAGTTTAAATATTCTACAAACTAGTTAGACACTGATTCACCCCTCCTCTAAGTGTCTTTGGGACTATCATTGATTCTAACAATTGGTATCAGAGCTTGGTCCTCTATTTTCAAAAGCCTAATAGCTTGAGGAAGATTCTGACACCAGTATAGATGGAGAACTTAAGAAAACAATTGGAAGGAGCTCTTGTAGATTATGATGCAAAGAAATTGAAAAACCT
Organism: Cryptomeria japonica; assembly: GCF_030272615.1. Classification (NCBI taxonomy): domain Eukaryota; kingdom Viridiplantae; phylum Streptophyta; class Pinopsida; order Cupressales; family Cupressaceae; genus Cryptomeria; species Cryptomeria japonica. Next base: position 409,020,995 of record NC_081415.1, read on the forward strand.
CAAACTTGAAGACAATCTAAGGACTACACAGGAATTCATTAAAGGACTTCAAGAGAACTTTACTATAGCACAAAATAAAATAAAAGAACTTCATGAGAAGATGCAGAAAGATGAGGATGAAAAAGAAACACTTAGAACTTAAAAACAAGTTGAGACAAGAAAATAGTAATATGAAGAATGAAATGCAAGATATGACTATGAGGCTATGTAAAGATATTGAAGACAAGAAGAAGAATGAAGAAGACTTGACTAGGAGACTTAATGATGTTGGAAATGAAAATCTAAGACTTAGTCATGAAAATGATATGTTGAAGACAAATCTGATTCACATGCAACATGATAAAACTGAGCTTATGAGACAAATGGGAATTCTAGAAAATGAGTTGGCTACTGAAAATGAACACAAAGATAAATTCAAGAAAAGTTCAGAGGAGCTTGATGATGTGTTGAAAAGTTAGAAACCTAATGGAGATACTAATGGACTTGGATTTGAAGTTGGAGAAAGTTCTGGTACTGCAAACAATATAGATCACAACAAACCAAAAAGACAACCTAATTCTTATAAGTTTAATGGAAAATGTTTCAATTGCAACAAATATGGTCGTACAACAAATCAGTGTAGATTTAGAAACAATCAGAATATTAATGCACCCATCAGTCAATGTTCCAAATGCAATAAAGTTGGTCATAATTCATAAAATTATAGAATGAATGTGAAATGCTATGTTTGTGGAAGATATGGACACTTATCTAATCAATGCATAACACAAACTGGCGTAGGATATGGAAAGGCTATTCAGAGGAATAATGTGACTTGTTATGCTTGTAACAAAATTGGACATATTGCAAAAAATTTTAGAAGCAAGACTTCACCGAAAAATAATAAAGGATCCAAATTGAAAGGCAAAGAAAAGGTAGATGAGATAAAGGAAGAATTTTCAAAATAATGGATTAAAAAGAGAGATCAAAAATTTGATGAAACTATCTCTATACTAGTAGAATAGAGTAATTCTTCACCGGAAGGAGATTCTTCATCCAAATAAGAAGTAACCTTTTGGGGGTAGTGTAGTAAGTTAAAAATCATGCAGATTACCCTCGATCGATGGTGAGAAGATAGATTTATTCCTTACTGGTAGATGTGTTAAGTTTTCACTTAACTGACAAGCATTTAATGCGGTTGGTGGAATAAATGTTATTATAAATCAATTGGTTTCCCTCATTTTTGACTCACCAAGAATTCAAATTAGCAGAGAGCACAAAAACTGAGTGAAGGCATTGAAGGTGAAGGTGCAAAGTGATTTCTTTAGGCATTCAGAATATTTTCAAGTTGTAAAAAGTATTTTTCAATGGCTTCTTCTTCTGCTCCCAAGTTTATTTTGAACCCTACCATTATGGAAAATTTGAAATGCCCTAGGCCCATGTTTAAGATGATTCCCAAAATTGCTAAGCAAGATGACTCTGTAGGGGCATTTTCAAAAATTCCTAAAGGTGTAACATTTGCAGAAGACCCTAGGATTTATATACATTGCAATATAGAAGAACTAGGTTTTGAGGAATTGATGGAAATGTTTACTAAGGTAATTTGTGATGAACATGGTGCTATTAAGCCCAAACACAAGATTGTAGAAACTCTAGGTTTTGTGGAGATATTGAACATCCCTCAATTTCCAGAGAAAGTAGTAAGGATTGTATTGAGTAGATCACATGGAGAATTTTTATGGTTGGATTTTGTCTGCAAAATAACCTGACAAGCAATTAGGGCAGTAACTGGTTTACCCTAAACCAGTAGAAAACCTGATAAAACAAAGAAGATTCCCAACAACAAAGTAATGAGCCTAACTAGAGCAACATCTGACAATAGATCACTAAGAGTAAATGATATCAAGGACATCAATGTGATATTTGTAAGTATGGCTCTAGGATACAAGAACCCACATTCTAATGGGCTAAATACAGTTTCTAGTCTCTGTGTACACAATGCTTATGAGATGGTAAATAACAATCCAATGATAGATGTGTGTGAATGGCTAAAAGATGAATTCATTGACAATTTGAAAAATATTAAAGGAGATAAGAAAGGCATATTCCACTTTGGAAATCTTTTGGTATGTTTAATGTTGTATTTCACTAAAGAGATCCTCGGTACTGGACCTAAAGAATTTGGATATGATATACTAGTAGGAAAACAATTACAGGAAGCTTTTACTAGCATGGAAACAGCTAGAGACAACAACATAATAGTTTACTTCAAAACTTTCCAAGCTAAGATGAGAACTAGAGAAAGGCTACCATAGAGTGTAGTAGACAAATATGACAAAGAGATCTATTTTGTTATCAAAAGAGATGAGACATGGATGGAGGTAGTACTCCCTAGGACTATTTAGGTGACTGAAATGGGATATAAAGTAGATCTTACCACTTTGGAGACTTATGCCAAAGCTTTACTGGATGCACCAAGAGAACCATCAGAAAAGATGTTTGGTAGTGCTAAGACTATTGAAAGTGATATAAAACTATTGAAGCAAAGAAAAAAAAGAGAAAAATATATTAGAGATGCTTCTAAGAAAGCTAAGGAAATCAAGGAAAATGTAATGAAAATTAGTGGCATATCGGCTAGTAAGCTTGAAGGACTTCAACTAGAGGCACATATTTTACCGGTTGACACATCTTCTGGAACTGATAGTGAGAAGGTAGCAGAGTTTAAAAGAGTTGAAAGGAGAAAGAGAAAACCTTCACCGGTACCCTCTCCTTCACCTAAGAGAGCAAGGACTTCAAGAAAGAAAAAATAGGTAGTAAGGGGACCGCCCAATAAACTCACACCAAAGAAGAAACAACAATCGGTTACCCCTTCTTTGAATGATTTATTGAATGAGATAACTGATGATGGAAATTTGGCTAATGTACACAAACTATATAACACATTTAATGATTCTGACAGGGAAAGCATTGAGAACAATATAATTCTACACTTGGACATATATAAAAAGGTTTTAATTGAAGTTGTCGATGACTTACCAAATGAACTCTATAGAAGATTGGAAGCAAAAAGGATTGTTGTGATGGAATTAGACAAGAAGCTGAAAATTGAAAACTTTTAGCTGTACATCCTATTAATTCAAAAGAGGAAATTGATGAATTAATTTTCAAGGCTAATCGATCTGTTTTTGCTAGTGGACACCGACAAGTAACTTTAATGGCAAGAAGAGTAAAAGAGATTGTAGATGACACTGCTGATAATTGGGATATATTTTTTGTGGAGAAAGAAAAACAAGAGGAAATGAATCGACTGAAAAAGACATTTAAAGTGTACCAGAAGGGCAAGGACAAGGGCAAATGAAAAATTGGTGGTGTTTCAAACATCAAGATTACTAACAATCTACTGCCGCCTTTGGATACTACACTAGTACACATAGATGATCCACCAGTTATTGACACTAAAGGTGTTACACACAATGACACAAATCCTGAATCTAAGATACTCTTCACCATGAATGTGGATACTCGGGAAGTAAATATTATTGTGGATAAAGATAATTTAGAGGTTAAGGAAGACAATGTTGATAGTGACAACATGGCAGAGAAACCAGTAAAAACTGTTGAAGTTGAGAGCACAACCCAAATAGAGCAACCATCAGAAACTGGGAAACCTACTAAAGGTAAAGATGCTGGCATAGGGCCACCGAAGACAGAGATACTGACAATTCAACAATTTGAGGTAGAGGCACACAGTGGAACAGAGAAACTGATATTCAGTGAGACATCAAAACAGTTTGAGAAACCTTTGCAGGTTGAGATGCAAACCCAGACTGATTCACTAGAGGAAAATGCAAGTAAAATAGTTACAACTGATGGAAGTACAAAGGTAATAAAGGTAATTGGTTAGACATTTGGTACATCAGCAAGTGAATTCAGACCTACCAATGTTACAGAGGTACTTTTGGATTCAATAAAAAAGATAACAGATTGCAATGCATTGGCCTACAAGGCAATTGATAACACTGTACCTATTCTTAAATTGATTGCACCAAATTGTAACATAGATCATATTAAGGATTCCTTAGGTAAATTGGACACACTGTCCAAATTTATTGCTGACAATGTAATAACTATTGACAAAGTGAATGAGGACACAATAAAGAAGAGAGTTGAAAAAGAGAAGGACAAATTCTTTGATGACACCATAAAGAAGTGTACAGAACACCTGAATACATTATTACTAGCACTGAACTCTACAATTTTGGAGTACACAGAGCTATATAGGGAAACATGCAAACCTCACCTTTTGATAGAGGACATAGATAAAGAGATCAATAGAAATTAGAAAGAAATCGATGACATAGCTTATAACATAATTGGTTCATCCGGACACATAATAGTTTTTGAGCAGGAAATGGTAGGTTTTGAGGAAAAAATAGAGAAACTTGAGAAATAAAAGGCAAGGATAAGGTCTAATGCCCAAGAACTTAAAAATAAACTTGGTCCCAAGTTGGACAATCTTATTTCTTAGATAATAGAAATATCTAAGGCATTACTTCAAGGAGAGTGATCACCGGAAGATCACATTCATTATCTCACTGACACGATCCAATAGACTGAGACAACCTTGAATGACAACAAAAGGTTTATGTAGAGTCTAAATATAGTTATGGCAGATATCTTTCAGATTGTAACCAACCTGTTACAAACTTTTAGGTGAATTTTTTGCACTCGTTTGACTATTTTTGACAACCTTTGTCATTGATGTCAAAGGGGGAGTAGTGGAGAGAAAAATACTCATTCAGAGGAGATCATTTGCTCAGGGGGAGCACATTTTTTTCGACTTAAGTTTTTGGATTTTTCTCATGAGTGTTGCCATCAATTCCAAAGGGGGAGATTGTTGTCATTCTACACTCTTATGAGAATAGTTGATGTTGTCATTGATGGCAACCAACTAGAAATCATCTGTCAACCCACCGACAATTACTAGCAATGACAATAGACTTCTACATACACTGACAAACACCTCACTGACAGTGGCAACAATGCATACTGACACTCAAGCTGACATGGAATAAACTTTTTTTGATTGTTTTATAATGTAATTATCTCTTGTAAGAGCCAACATGGAATATTGTAAAAGACTCATATATGTATGATATAGGTCATTTTGATATGTATGAGAGAGAGAGGATGGATGATATTTTTGTATAAGGTGATATAATTGACAGCGAAGGTTTTGGTTATAGACTGAGCTTAAACCGATACTGAACCTAGCATAGTTGATGTTGATCTGAAGCAATACATTGTATTGGATTCTGATAATCCATTTTGTAAGTTAGTGAGACTTATGTTTTGTAGTTGAGCAGTGAGCTCTAGGCTGCTAGCCTTCCTACATGTGTAGGCCCCTCATTGAAAGTAATATTTATTCATTGGTCAGTGAGTGAATATTGTGGGTCACAAATCCCACCAAGGTTTTTCCCACACCGATTTTCCTCATTAAAAATCTTGTGTTATGGTGTGTTCTCTATGTTTTCTCTGTTATTCTTATTTGCTGCATTAATTCTTATTTACCGGTACACTATTTTGGGATACAAAGTTCTTAACAAGTTTAAATATGCTACAAACCAGTTAGACATTGATTCACCCCCCCTCTCAATGTCTTTGGGACTGTCATTGATTCTAAAATGTTCCTCTTCCCAGTTCTTCAGTTACTATAGACTTTTCTGATATTGTCAAAGTAACTGGTTCAACACTCTATTTAATCCATTGGGTTTGACCTATGTTGGTTGCAGATTGAAAAATGTAAAAATCTCTATGTTTGGTAGTTTTCGTTGTGACTCCCAATCCAATCTCAGCAATATTATCTTATTTCGATGTGAGATGGTGTTTTGGTGAATGTCTTTTCATCTCTTATTGGCCTTTATGTGTTATGTCGATAGAGTCCCTTTTCAGTGTGACAAGTGATTAGTCTTGTCGATGTAGTTTGATTTCGATGTAACATGGTCTATCAAGTGATCATGCTGAACTGGGCCCACTCTCCAATCTCCAATCTCTGATAGTTGGGCCCACTTCTCTGATTGGAAATTGCTCATCTGCTGACATGTCAGCTATTTGTTGGATCCTTCATATCAAGCCATAAGAGTATGGGCCCAGTCTTCTTTGTTTTTGGTGACTCCATGTGGTAGCTTCGGTTTTGTTCTCTTGAGTTGTGTTATTGAGTGTAGTCTTTGTGGTGAGAAGCCTTTTGTTGGGTGATTGCATCCTATTTGAAATGTTGAAGTCCTTTTTGTTCTTATTTCTGATTTGTGGTCAATCTTCGACCTTCGATAGTCGGGCCTACTTGGTTCATAGTGTATGTAGAGTCCAACTGAGCTTTATGTGACATGCCGATAGAGTCCCTTTTTGGTGTGACAAGTGATTAGTCTTGCCTTTTTATTTTGGCATAACATGGTCTATCAGGCGATCACGCTTAACTGGAAATGTGGAAGTATTTTGCTGAGTTAGTTAGTTCAAGATTCTCTTGATCTTCCGACCTCTGATCTCTGATAGTCAAGCCCACTTCTCCTATTGGCAATTGCTCATCTAATCACATGTCAGCTATTTGTTGGATCCTTCATATCAAGCCATAAGAGTATGGGCCTAGTCTTCTTTGTGCATGGTGATGCCATGTGGCAATTTTGATTTTGTTCTCTCGATTTGTGTTAGTGTGTGTGGGTTCTGTGGTGAGAAGCATCTTTTTGGGTGATCGCATCCTATTTGAAATGTTGAATTCATTTTTGTTCTTGCTTCTAATTTTTGGCCAATCTCTGACCTTTGATAGTCGGTCCCACTTTGTTTTTCTTGATGTTGACGTGGACCTTGCCAATGTTACTTTATTTTCTTGTTCACTATCGCACTATCAGGTCGAACAGGAAGTTGTGCTCATTCTAGTTGTGCTATTCCTTCCTTTTTTGGTGTAACATGGTATTTAGACCAGATACAAAATGCATCTCACTGACATGGCTATATCACTCTGATAAGCTAAATTCAATATGATATTGGGTCGGTCTTAGTGATGAAACCCATCCATTAGATATAACATTTCGAGAGTCTAGACGACACAATTTTTGCTCTTCAATGAAAGATGGCTTTTCGGCATGACATGAATTTCTCATTGGTGACCTATTGAGACTAGCTATATAACCCTATGTCACTATGGTATATTTAGATTTTGAGTGAAATACCTTCTTCAATCTTAATAGACCAAATTCGATATTCCATAGGTGTAGAATGAGATAGAGATTGGTGAATGGGCCACATGAGAAGCTGATTTGTGTTGACCCAATGAGAATAATGCATACTGAGGACGTGGTTCCATGCTGGTTCTTTTTGGCATGCATCGAACTTACAAACTTTGGTTTGAACATGCACTTCTCATATGTTGTTTATTGTAATTTAAAATTCAATATCATGATATTGTAAATCTGATCACATTGTAATTTTGAGCTATAACTGGAGGTTTTCTTCTTGGTTCTTTCAAGCCGCTATGCTTTTCTAAACCAAGTTTTTGTAAACTTATATATGTGTGTGTGTGTGTGTGTGTGTGTGTGTGTGTGTGTGTGTGTGTGTGTGTGTGTGTGTGTGTGTGTGTGTGTGTGTATGTATGTATATGTATATATATGTATGTATGTATGTATGTATGTATGAATGTATACATATACATATACATACATACATACATACTATAGATAGGAATCTAGAAATCATCACAAGCAATAGCAAATTGGACTAGTTCAATCACAAAAACTCAATTGCACTGACCAATCCTAATTGCACTCAATGAAAACATGAAAATAAGACATTCAAAATGAAAACTAAGAAAACCAAATGCAGATGTCTCCTTCATGTGGCTCCATTGTCCTTCTTTCTCCTTCAAATAGCTTTGTTTTGTGGATCTCACTTTCAAGTGCATGAGTATAATGTGAAAGCAAGATGATAGCATAAGGGTACTAGAAGCATGATTGATTCGACTAGGGACTTTGATTGAAGAAATTCATCCAATTTATAGATAAATTGGAGAAATGACAAGATTAGAATGAAGAGATTTGAAAGGAAATTTCAAATCAAGAATGACAATTATGACAAATTATGACAAATTGACACTTTCTATGCAAGATTGATTGATTGTCAATTATGACAAATTACTATGTCAAAATTGATTGATTGTCAATTATGACAAATTATGACAAATTTGCTATGTCATTCCCATGAAATTAGGAGAAATATAGGAGAAAATTGAAATTAGATGAATTAGAAATTAGGAAATTGATGCAAATTAGGTAAATTAATTAATAATTTTTCATTCATTAATTAATTTACAAAAATAGGAGGAATTAATTAGCCAATTAAATAAACATTTAATTGTGACAAGGACTTAGGATAAATAAATAAATCATTTAACCTAAAGGGGAGATGACAAACAATATTAAATGAATAAATCATAAAACCTAGAAGATGAATTAGAAATGCAAGGACAACAATTAGGTCTTGATGAAAGATAATTGATATCGATTCAATCATAATTTTGAATTGATAAATGATTCATACAGATAAGTGATTTGATTGATAAATGCGCCAATTAACGAGGAACAATGACTAATTGATCCAAATTGACATGGTTGAGAAGGACGACGATCGATGACAAATTGATCATGAGACGACAAGATTGAAAATAACAATGATCGATGACAAATCGATTGCAAGTCGACAAGATTGAAAATAATAATGATCAATGACAAATCAATCACAAAATGACAAGATTGATAAGAGGACAACGATCGATGACAAATCGATCGAAAAATGACAAGATTGATAAGAGGACAACGATTGATGACAAATCAATCACAAAATGACAAGATTGATAAGAGGACAAAACCCTAATTAGGATTGACGATGTCCAAAATGATAACAAATGAACACGCACATTGATGCGACAGGATAAGATTGACCAACATCATGACTGAAGATTGTTGTCGACAAGACCAAATTTGAGAGCGAGATAAATGAAGAATGTAGAAGAAGGACTTGATGCTTGCAAATGATAAAAACCAAGTGTGTGACATAGGAGAAATGTTAATGCGATGCAAAAACCCTAAAATAAGGCAATGCGCAAATGTTAAAGTATGATTCCGCAAGCATTGACCAGTTTTAGACATCTACATTTTGCCCCTCTTTGAGACAATGCGATATTAAGCATTGTTTCAAAGAAAAATAATGAAAATGCCACAGACAATGACAATGACATATGCATGCCCCCTCGAGGAATTGGCCGGAAACATCCAGAAAAGAGGCCAATTGATCGATAATAATGATTGAACATGATAGGAGAAAACAGACTGACAATCGGAGACCAGATGCACAAAGGACAAGTAATTGAAGGTGAAAAAGACCACGACCAACATAAGATGGAGAGGGTGCATGTCCATCTATGCACTAACAAAGATCTATAAATGAGACAAAGAGAGTGAAAAGTGCTCATTTGCACTAGCCAAAGAGGAGGATTTGTTGCTCTGGAAAAGGACACTTGCAGAGAGATGGTGAACATTCCAATGGAAAATCACCTCAGGGAACGTGTACGCACCTACAGATGACCAAACGATGTGGGAGTAGCGGTATGTATCTCAAAAACCCAGATTGTCAATTTCATGAATTTGACTTGCTTGTGGGACATTGTGGGGCCCACAGGGAATGCAAAAAGTGACTTCTGCGCCTATGTGAGTGCATCCTGCGCTTGTGTAGGGTATCCTACACTTGTGTAGGGTACACAAGTGCAAGTTGATGCAACACAGGCATAGGATACAGCACACAAGCGCAGTTGTGCACTAGGAGCTCAAATTTGGTCAAAAATAGCATGCAAAGGGTCCGAAAAGGGGCATAAGGGTAGGATAGATCAAAATAGATTAGAAACACCTTGATTTGGACATGAAACAAGGAAATGTAGCCCATAGAAGGAAACCCTAAAACTGAAAAAGTGTGCCCCAATTGTGATGCAGAGTCGACAGTATCCATTGATCACGCAGGAGAACCGACTTGACTACTTCATGTTACGATATAGACTCAGGAGCACGGATAGAGATACATTAGCAGGACTTGGAATATACTATATCACATTCATGCCCAAGATTAGGGCAAACACAGGAGTACTAACCACATTGGCAGAGCGATGGCATTCGGAGACTTCCTCCTTCCATCTAGCGACTGGAGAGGTGACTGTGACACTAGAGGATGATTCAGCCACACATAGCATATGCAGACTTCACACAACTAGAACAGAGATAGTGGGATTGGAGATCAGATGCGGTAGACACTGGGACAACAAAGGAGTATGAGCGATAGTTTGCATGACAACAACCAGTGCCATTGACAGATCCTGATATTTCGGTACCGAGGAGACAGGAGGACTTCCCACTCACGGGAGAGGAGGAGGGAGATGATGAGGATAGAGATGAGGACAAGGACAGGGAGGATGAGGGGGATGATGAGGATAGATATGATGAGGGGGATGATGATTATGAGCCAGATTCAGCTGATCAGGAATCATTGTAGGATATACCCATAGAGCCAGAGACAGCTAGGATAGAGGAGATGGAGATGTGCAGGGATACCATAGCGAGTCAGCATGATCACATTGCGACATTAGAGAGATAGAATGCCATCTTGAGGACAAAGCAGGATCAATTTAGAGCGGAGATAGCCAGACTTACAGCGGCTCGAGATACAACAATAGCATAGGCACAGCAAGAAGAACAGAGAGTCACTTAGTATATTGGGTCGGTTAGGGACGCCAGTGCACATGAGATGGCATAGATGTTGGTAGAGACCAGAGAGGAGATACACCATTGGAGGACACTATATGAGAGTCCAGCTCCACCAGAGCAGAGAGCATCATCATATTGGGCACGATCAAGGACAGAGAGCAGGGTACGCTCTCGGAGGTCAGTGAGCAACATGGGGGTGAGTGGACCTATGAGACCACCACAGCCAGGACCTGGGGCAGGAGGACATCATCCTTGAGACATGGCAAGGATGAGGAGGACAGAGGGAGCACCCAGTGATAGAGGCACGTGCTCCTTATGATAGACAGTTGACATTAGGAGTGTGACATTATGTAGTCATCCTGCGGGCCATACTTAGGACAGACAGTCCAATTTTGTACTCTGATATTATTTTGGCATATGATAGGATATGCAGCGCTATGATGGGATGCAATGTGTTATGGCTTATGGTTATTTTCCATGTATGGATGGCTTATGCAAGGTTTTATGTACCATTGTGGAACATGTATGGATATATTTTTTTATGTGTTTTTGATGCATTTATAATATGAAATGGATAAAATGCTTGATATGCTGCTCAATGTGATGTTTGATATAATGCAAATGTACTAACCAATGAATGTAGGATGCAGCATATGTGTTTGGGGAAATCGGAGCACTAGACCAAACTGACTATCCGAACTGATGGAAGAAATGCTAGTAAGAAGAAATGAGACAGAGGACAGTTAGAGACGAAGAAAAACTTGCTTTCAGTAATGCACTTTGAAGGTGAGAACCTTTATTTAATGTAGCAAAACGAATGCATAGCATCATGGCATTGAAGGCCAAAGCTGAAATGCAACCCTTTTGCAAAAGACAGACACATCACACACAAGGAATGAGTCTAGCATCCTAGGGTGCATACATCAAGGGTCGAGGTATGTGCGGCATTCACAAAGAGAACGTACTTATCACATACACCCAATGATATAGTTTCCCCAGGTTGTAACAAACATTCCACAAATAGCAATCACAACAAAAAAAGAAAGGGGACCATGAACCATCCCGGTCACTCTAAATCACTTAGTGACATCATCGAGCAACATAGGAACATGATCGAAAATAAATTAATAAATGATAAGACTCGCTAATTCCAACAAGTAAAACAAACATCTTGATCTTCATTGTCAAAAGTTGAAAGTGTTGATAGGATGATCATGCTGTCTAGTTTCAGGACATGCGGTACCTCGTCTAAGACAGGACACAGTCTGGTTTCAAGCATACCACACCTTATATAAGACCCATGATAGTAGTGACAAGGACAAATCATATTGATGCTGACGTTCAATTGAGAAGACAATTGTGATCAGTTTGAATGTCTGGTTTGATTGAAAAAGTTCATCTATTTATGCATGATTTCATTAAGGCACAGTGTGTGATTGCATGTCATTGGATGTATACTCAGTGATCAGTCTATGCACAAAGGGATCATTTTATTGCAAAATGCTAAATGCCAAAGAAATTATTTTTTTGGATTTTGATGTTTTGAAATTTTTTGTTCATTTTTTAGGACTTTATTTGACTTTTTAGGGATTTTTTTCAGGACATTTTTTGATTTTTAGGGATTTTTTCAGGACATTATATGATTTTTAGGGATTTTTTAAAGACATTTTTCAAATTTTTTATTTTTTTTAGGACTTTAATTGATTTTTTGGGATTTTTTTAAAAACATTTTTCAATTTTTATGATTTTTTCAAGACATTTTTCAATTTTTTTAATTATTTCAGGACATTATTTGATTTTTATGATTTTGCCCCCAGTGTCTAGCAAGGCAATGAATATGATAGGTGGATAAACAATCTTGCTGAAATGTTGGTGGATAGAGGGAAGACAAAGGCCTTTTATTATGGAGACAATACGGATGCAATTTTCAAGGGCTATTGCGTGATGGGATAAGAGACTAGATATGACAATGTAAAGTAGTGACATGGCATGAGGGACATGCCAAGAGGTTTTTGAAACTATGTTTAAATTTTGCATCCTTATGTCAGATCAATATCAAGGAATGAAAAAGAGTGTATGGATAGTGATAAGATATGGATAGGATAAGCAAGACCAAGAATGGATAAGGGACATGGATTGAAGATCGGGATAGGATACGGGATAGTGGTAGAAAGTTGCAATAAGATAGAGAATATGGATGAAAGGTTGTAATAAGCAAATGGATAAATACCAAAAGCTATGATAGACTAAAAGCTGCAAACAAGATGCATGATGCTCATGAAGATCCTCAACCTTGTCAAGATCAAAGGTGGAAAGAGGAAATGGACACAAGGGACAATAGGATATGAAGTTTAATGACATGGTATGATAGGATAATGAAGGGAAATAGGATATGAAGGAGGAAACCTGCCCCCAAGTGTGGTGTGCAAGAAGTTCATAGACTACGCATGACACCTGTTTGCCAGGTTTTCATCACGGTACTTGCCCAAGGTGCCTGTTTGCCAGGTTTTCACTAGAGGATGAATTATTTTTGCTTTACTTTTTTTTTCTTTTTTATTTCACTTTTTTTTTTTTTTGACTTTTTCAATAGAAGATGGACACATGATAGGGGATGGAAGAAGGACTTAAGCGTCTTATTTTTTGGGTAGTAGCCTTGAAAAAAAATAGACCATGACCTTTAAAAGTATGCTCAAAGACGTTGGTAGGATGAGGACACGGAAAATGAGATGAAACTAAGGCAAGGATTTATGTAAAGGATTGGATCAAAGGGATCGAAGGATGAAAAATATGCATTGGATAATGGATAGGGTATTGGAAGAATTGGGCTTCAGTGGATGGAAATGAAGGCAAGATCAACATTGGCACACACCTTGAGGGGTGATGGACTGATGGAGAAAAAATGTATTTTGGATATTGAGATTTTGAGGAAGGAAAGGCTATGGATTTTGGGACATAAGGGCCCAAAATGGATGAAGAAGGTGATGGAGGAATAGATTTGAGAGGTTTGGATGCCAAGTTGGATGTTTCTTTAGGCTTTTGTGCTTCAAGGAGCCACTTAGGGATCCACATGGTTTTTGATTTTTCATGCTTTTGTTGTTCTTTGGTGTGCATTGCTTGCATAAGAGATTTAGGAACCCATATAGATTTTGACTTTGCTTTATTTTTCTCAGTGGGCCTTTATGGCCTTTTGGATATATTTTTTTCTTTATAGATCATATTGTTCTTTGTTTTGACATGTCGACTATATTGGACATGTTGATCCTTGAATACATGTGGATTTCTAGGCTTATGACTTTTATACTTGGCATCCAAATTGCTTGGAGGGGGAAAGGAATGCATGGATGGATATGAATGAAATGGACTTCTTTTGGATGGATGAAATTTACTCAAGGGTGTGTGCCTTTGCTTACCTTGCATAGAGGATGAAGGAATATAAGGACCTAAGATGGATGGAAGGTATGATGGGCAAGGTGTATGTTTTGATTTTGATGGAGGGATACCAACGTCTTGAGAGTGAGTTGTGTAGACATGACCCTTAAGATCTTCTTTGACATGAAAGGATTATTGCTTATGGAGATGTACTCATTTTCCTTTATGAATATCTTGACTTGTAGGATACTCTTTTCATTGGGAAGAAAACGCGAGTCCATTATGAGGTGGATATGATATGAGAGAAATAATGAAATCTTGAAGTGGATCGGATTTCACCAAAGTGGAAGAACCCATTGTGCATGTCGAGGGTTCATGAACATCTTGCACTGACATGTTAGAATCATGAGTGGGATTAGGATCATGAGGGGGACTAGGATTGTGTTGTGGACATGGTTCAATGATAGGCTCTTCAAGAGATGGAATGGGAAAAATAATGGGATCATCAAAAGAAATGCAATCTTGGAGTGTATATGGAGCATTAGGACAAGGAGATGGATGAACAAAAGGATCTTGTGGAGGATTTAAAGGAATAATTTGATCTTGACAAGGAGGAAGATCATTGGAATCCTCTTTAAAGTTGCTTTGCTTTGGACTTTTAATGGGATCATTGGAAAGGATGGAAGGGATATCTTGAATGTCAATGGGATTTGAAAGGACATTTTTTTCATGAAATGGAAGGGGATCATTTGGGATTGGATGGACTGGGATATCTTGATCTTTCTCAGGGAAGGGAGTGTCAATAGGACTTTGGATAGGATGGACAAGAATAGGGGAATCATCGTGAGTGTATGGGAACATGGATTCCTAGTCAACAATTGGATGGAATGATAAGGTTTCAAGATCTTGATCTTCATCTATTTCAAGACATGTTTCTTCATGCTCTAAATTATCCTCTTGACATGGGGTTGGACTTTGGATATGCATGGGGGATTCTGACAAGGGATCAATGTTTTGGCATGAAGGAAATGCACTTTGAACATTTGTGATGGATTCTAGCAAGGAATTAATGTTTGAACATGAGGAAGAGGGACTTCGAATGGGGTCCTCTAAAATAGGTAATGGCAATAAAGTGCATGGTGGCATTGGGTCTAGTATTTCTAAAACATGACAAGGATGTGCATCATGAATTGGATTATCTTGGCAATCAATTATGGATAGCCCTCAGATAATTTCATTGTTGGGTGTATTATTTGATGAAGACAATATGGAAGGTTCTTGTGAAACTTCTAGAGGCGTAGGGATAGATGCCACTGGATAGTCAATTTATTTGTGGGGAGATGAGGCATTGCTAGACATAATTGTATTATCTTGATCTTCCTCAAAGAACTCACTTGGTAGTTTCCTTAAGATCATTGCAATAAAGCCACCTTTCTTTCGAGGTTTTGACATGGTTGTATCTGGAATTTGAACTTGTTTGGCAAGGAGTTGGTTCTGGTCTAGTGTCATGTTTTGAATTTGAACTAGATGTTGCTCAAATTGGTTTGACATGTTCAAAATTTGGCTTGGTGCATGTTGCAACCTTTTTTTTTGAATTTGTGATTGTGGTTGTTGATATTGATATGTTGATTGAACTTGTTGATATTCCACCATTGGTTGAACTATTTGTTGACATTGTATAGTTGGTTGGACATATTGTTGAAATTGGACCATTGGTTATGTTGGTTGTATATGTTGGACCATTGGTTGTATTGGTTGAAAATCTGATTGATAGTAAACACCTTCTTGTTCTTGTTGTGGAGGCACATAATGTTGAAATTGTTGTGGTCTCTTTTCTTGAAATTGTTTCAACATCTCTATTTGTGAGAGGAGAGCTGGTATGTCTGATCATTCAAGAAGAGATCTTACATCAATTGGCTCAATCTTTGGATTTTGACCTAGAAATTTTTGAAACATTTTGGACATTTGTGATCTATTCTTCTCAATGTTTTTCACTCTTTGTTCCAATATCTCCTCTTCTTGAGCTAGTTGCTCCTCTAGTTTTTGTATTTGGAGACTTGTTTCATCATAAAAAGTTTGATCGATATTGCCTTGTTGTTGGGTTGGATATAATTGTGATTGCCTTGGATTAAAATTTGATTGCATTGTTGGTTGATATGTCAAACTTTATTGCATCATTGGTGCTTGGGACCTTGTTTCAATAGACATGTCACTATGCAATGTTTTTGGGATTTTTTATTTTAAAAGGATGATGTATGATATGCAACTAAATGCAACCTAAATAGATGAAAATGCAATCTATGGCAAGAATGCAACCTATTTTTTTGGTTGTTTTTCAAAATTTTGACAAACTTTTTGGAATGCAAATCTAAAAAAGAGACCCTTAGGAAATTGAAATGATGTCTAGACCTCAAAGGACAAAAGGACCAAGTGACAAAAGGACAAAATGACAATGTCTCCCCTATATGCTTGGATACTAAGCTAGGTTTGACCAAATGACATTGATGACAAAAAAACAAAAGTTTGATAAGGTCTAGACTTCTTAACAATGACTTAGGGTTGTATCAAAGATTTGCATTACTCAAGTATGACAAAACCTAGTTTTGGCACTATATGCAAAGGGACAATTACTATGCAAATGACCCTAATATGATATGATAATGACCTAAGCTTAATGAAGGGACCTAGGGTATGCAAATGCAAATGTATGACAATGTCAACCTAAGGCAAAACCTAAGGTTGAATTATGAAATGGTATTACTCTAATGCAAGAGGACACATGCAAATGAATGACCCTTATTGATATGCAAAGGAGTATGACCTAGGTGAAACTTAACCTTGGTAATTGACAATGAATTTGCAAAATGCAAACCTAGGATGAACCTAAATCTAAGTGACATGAATGTTGAGACAAGATTTTGAAAAATGTTTGACAACCATGTTTGAAGGTGTTTTGAACTTTGTTGAATGAAATACTCTTGTGTTTAACCTTGTTTTGAATCAATTTGTCTTGTTTTTGAAATGAGACACAACTCCACTTTTGACAAGAAAAGAAGACAAGATATTTCAACTTAGACTCAAAACAATCATGCTCATTCACACATTTCTTATGGATGGCAAGGGCAGTAGGTACTTGAGAGGTAGACTCGTTATGAGATTCAAGGAGAATACATAGATGCTTGACCCCACGGGCTCCCCTCCACGACACTCACTTCTCAGGGCAGCCAAGCATCAGTCCCCATGGAAATCTCCCCATGGTGAACTTAGTATCTCTTCCAAGTATCCGAACTCATCCTTCTCAAGCAACTAGAAGGATTTTTTGGCCTCTAAATACAAGGTGTTTAATAAGGATTTCTATTAAGCGCTACTCCTTGGTGTCACGCAAGCGTGATTGAGACACAAGCCCACCAAGATACCAAACAAATGTAGTCACACAAACATGATTTAGACTACGAGGTCCTACTTAGATGTTGATATGAGAAAGAGTTCAAGGGTCATCACTTCCCAAGTAACTACAATTCCCACGTAAACCTTCCTTCAAAGCTTTCGCCCATCAGGTATTTATTTATGATGAGTTAGAATGCCAGGGTACTCTAGCTGTGCTCACTTTGGGTCGTTCCCTTCTCATGATTGTCACTTGCTTGCAAAAGAAAGCAAATGGTTAGGAAGGCAGGCCCTCTAAAGGTAACAAACAATCTGAGCCATGAGAATGGTATCAAAGATCTGGATTTTTGATCACCCTAAGAAGGATGAGAGCATACTCTCCTACTCCAATGTCAAACTCATCAATCAAAGCAAACACACATTCATTCCATCCTACTTAGCAATCATACTAGGTGCCTAATTATGAATTACAAACACAAACTTTAGTTGGAGTACAAGGCAACCTGCAAAATCACCAAGTCAGAAGTTTGATTTGTTTGATCTTTGACTAGCAAACCTGCATAAAATTTGTTAGTAGTTCCATTTTTGTCTTTGACATACGTAATGCCAAGGTGCTGCACAAAGAATCAGTACCAAAGAAAAACCAAAATGCAGAAACAGAATGCAAAACAAAGCAATTTGCAAGTAAAAACATTGCTTTTTACCTCTGTTTCTGGCCTTACATAGGCACAAAATGTCTTACACAGGCACAAAATATAGTAACATAGGCACAGAATGAAGTAACACTGGCGCAGATCCCTTTGACATAGGCGCAAAAGTCCTTGACACAAGTGCAGATTCCTTGACACAGGCACAAAATGAAGTAACACAGGTGCAGAATGAAGTAACATAGGCGCAGATCCCTTTGACACAGGTGTAGAAGTCCTTGACACAAGCGTAGATCACTTGACATAGGCATAGATTGTTCCTACATAGGCGTAGAAGTGCTCAGAAAACCCTGAATTACCCTATTTCTTGGGTTTTTCACCTGCAAATCATCTCAAAAGCACTCAAAAGCATGGTTAGGGGGTTAGTTCACATCGGGTTCACCAATTAATGTAGATAGGAATCTAGAAATCATAACAAGCAATAGCAAATTGGACTAGTTCAATCACGAAAACTCAATTGCAATAACCAATCCTAATTACACTCAATGAAAACATGAAAATAAGACATTCAAAATGAAAACTAAGCAAACCTAATGTAGATGTCTCCTTCATGTAGCTCCATTGTCCTTCTTTCTCCTTCAAATAGCTTTGTTTTGTGGATCTCACCTTCAAGTGCATGAGTATAATGTGAAAGCAAGACGACAGCATAAGGGTACTAGAAGCATGATTGATTCGACCAAGGACTTTGATTGAAGAAATTCATCCAATTTATAGATAAATTGGAGAAATGACAAGATTAGAATGAAGAGATTTGAAAGGAAATTTCAAATCAAGAATGACAATTATGACAAATTATGACAAATTGACACTTTCTATGCAAGATTGATTGATTGTCAATTATGACAAATTCCTATGTCAAAATTGATTGATTGTCAATTATGACAAATTATGACAAATTTGCTATGTCATTCCCATGAAATTAATAGAAATATAGGAGAAAATTGAAATTAGATGAATTAGAAATTAGGAAATTGATGCAAATTAGGTAAATTAATTAATAATTTTTCATTCATTAATTAATTTACAAAAATAGGAGGAATTAATTAGCCAATTAAATAAACATTTAATTGTGACAAGAAGACTTAGGATAAATAAATAAATCATTTAACCTAAAGGGGAGATGACAAACAAGATTAAATGAATAAATCATAAAACCTAGAAGATGAATCAGAAATGCAAGCACGACAATTAGGTCTTGATGAAAGATAATTGATATCGATTCGATCATGATTTTGAATTGATAAATGATTCATACTGATAAGTGATTTGATTGATAAATGCGCCAATTAATGAGGAACAATGACTAATTGATCCAAATTGACATGATTGAGAAGGACAACGATCAATGACAAATTGATTGCGAGACAACAAGATTGAAAATAACAATGATCGATGACAAATCGATCGCAAGTTGACAAGATTGATAAGAGGACAATGATCGATGACAAATCGATCGCAAAATGACAAGATTGATAAGAGGACAATGATCGATGACAAATCGATCGCAAAATGACAAGATTGATAAGAGGACAATGATCGATGACAAATCGATCGCAAAATGACAAGATTGATAAGAGGACAATGATCGATGACAAATCGATCGCAAAATGACAAGATTGATAAGAGGACAAAACCCTAATTAGGATTGAGGATGTCCAAAATGATAACAAATGAACACGCACATTGATGCGACAAGATAAGATTGACCAAAATCATGACTGAAGATTGTTGTTGACAAGACCAAATTTGAGAGTGAGATAAATGAGTAATGCAGAAGAAGGACTCGATGCTCGCAAATGATAAAAACCAAGTGCGTGACATAGGAGAAATGTTAATGCGATGCAAAAACTCTAAAATAAGGCAATGCGCAAATGTTAAAGTATGATTCCGCAAGCATTGACTAGTTTTAGACGTCTACACATACATATATATGTATATATGTATATATATATTACATATACATATGTATACATATATGTATATATATATACACATATGTATATACATATATAGACATATGTATATACATATATATACATATGTATGTATATATATATATAGATATATATACATATATCTATATATCTATATATATACATATACATACATATATATGTATATGTATATATATATATATACATATATGTATATACATATATACATATACATATATATGTATGTATATGTATATGTATATACACACACACACACATAGCTACTTTTTCCTAAAAAAAAGAAGGGACGAGAAGGCATAAAAGACAAACTTATCGATATAATTGTTCCAACAAATATTATAGAAAAAAATGATAGTACCTCCAACATAAACAAGAATTGTAATAGTAATTGAATATGTATTTTAGCAAATATTTATCAAATAGAAGAGATTAACAATTTATACTATATTAGTTAATTATAATGAATCAATAGGTAATAGAAGAATTCAATCAAACTAGTACATATAAATGGAGTAAACAAAAGAGAGGCTTAGACATCAAATTTTCACACCTATGTTTATCCCCAAAGGGTATTTGCACAGTTGTAACTAAGGAGTGTATTAATAATTTGTAATACCAATTTCTTAAAAAAATTAATGTAGCATCCACAACGATAAATAAAAGGAATTTAAATAAATAAACTTATATTTATAAGTTTAATAATTTATTTTTAATTATTTATTTAAAAAAAATTTAAAGAATAAATTATTTAATAATTGAGATATTTTAACTTTAATAAAATTTTCTTTTATAAAAAACTAAGTTTTAATCCTAATTATCTTAATATATATAGAATTAAAATTGAAATGCAGCCATTATTAAATTTTAATCCTAATTCTACCAAAACTTTAGTGCTAATATAATAGTAGCTATTGTTAAATTTCCACCACTTGTTCCTTCTCATTAACTCTGATTTGACCTCTATTCAACTCATCCACCTTGACATTAGCACTCTCCACAATTCTCTATAATCTCTTGTTATAAAATCTATATGCTTTGGTTTCATTAGAATAACCAAGAAATATGCCTTCATCACATCTAGGATCATATTTGCCAATGATATCACCTCTCCTGATATAACATTTACTACCAAATATTTTGAAATACTTAACTATAGCTGTATTGCTAATCCATAATTCATAAGGTGTCTTACTAGTTTCTCCTTTGATATGTACTCTATTGAATGTATAAACCATTGTGCTCACTGCTTCTGTCCAGTAGATACGAGGTAGACTAGCTTCCATCATCATTGTTCTAGCAACATCCAAGATAGTTATGTTCTTTCTTTTCACAACTCCATTCTGCTGAGGTGTCCGGGGAGCGGAAAGTTGTCTCCTTATACCATGCTTCTCAAAAAATCTATTAAACTCACTAGATGTGAATTATCCACCATGATTAGACCTCACACGTTTAATCTTGAATCTTGTTTTAGTTTCCACTTTAGCCTTAAATATTTTAAACTTTTCAAATGCTTCAGATTTTTCTTTGAGAAAAGTAACCCACATCATTCTAGAATAATCATCAATGATTAGCATGAAATATCTATTACCTTGAAAACTTTTAACTCTAGCAGGGCCACACAAATAAGTATGAATAAGATCAAGAACATCATTAGATTTATCTTGTATACTCCTAAAAGAGGTTCTGACCTGTTTACCCATTTGACATTCTTTACATACTGGATTATAGGGCTTTACAATCTTAGGTATATATCTAACTGTCTTAGTAGAGCTAAACTTCACAATGCAATCAAAATTCACATGACACAACCTTTTATGCCATAGCCAACTCTAATCAATTTGTGTAATCAAACATGTCTTCTCATTGAAATTCAAATGAAATATATTACCTTTTGTTTCTGTACTAGTTGTAATCTCTAAACCAGATCTGATAATGATTTTGCATTTTCCATCCTTGAAATCCAATTGAAATCCCTTATCCACAATTTTCCTACACTCAAAAGATTATGCCTAAAACCTTCAATATAATAAACATTATCAATATTGGTCTTACCATCCAATGATATAGTTCCTTTTCCTTTGACCATACATGCTTTGTCATCTCCAAATCTAACTAGGGCGCCATCAAATATTTACAAAGATAGAAACTCCCCTTTATCTCTAGTCATATGATGTGAACTACCACTATCAATTACCCATTCATCCTTGTCTTAAATTTTAGTAGCAAGTTCCTTCTCTTTAGGTACATTCTCTTTCAATGTCAGAACATCTTCCTTGATAGCCAGGAACACCCATTTCGTCCCATTGCCAGAACCACTAGTAGAGTCTTCTGTCGGTTCATCATCAGAATCAATAATGCCTTCATCATCCACTATGTAGCATGATTTGTCTATGGTTTTCCTATACTTATACTTGTTTTGATATCTAGGGTTAGGCTTAAAAGATCTTCTGACTCTTTCTCCAAATCTTGAATTCCTTTCAAGACATCTAGATGTGAAATGACTAATATTATTACATGCAAAACATTTAAAAGGTTATTTTCCTTCATAATTACTTCCTACCGGTCCTTTAGGTACTCTTCTAGCAAACAGTACTTCAAGTTGCTCAAACTCTTCATATTCTCTCTTCATATCATCCAATTCCTTTGCATACAAAGCTTTCCAATCTTGCTTACCGGTTGCTGATGTAGATGAATGAAAAGAAGGTTCAGACTTCACAACTCCCAAAGGTCCAAATTCTTCAAGCTCAAAAGAAGATAATTTCCCAATCAAAGTATCTCTATTGACAAATGTATTAGCCATTATTCTCAAACCATTAATAGAAGTAGCCTTCATCTTGTAAGCCGGTGGTAGGGATCTCAAAACTTTAGAAATAATTTCATCTTCGCTCAGAGTTCCACCACAATATTGAATTCCCATAACAATCTCATTTACCCTTTCCATGAATGTAGTAATCATTTCATCTTCTTCCATCTTTAGGTTTTCATATCTCACCTGGTAACCATCAAATTTAGCAGTCTTCACTGTAGGGTCACCTTCATTAAGAGTCTCTGACTTATCCCATATATCCTTTCCAGATGATTTATCAGTTAATCCCATTATTTTTTAATCATAAAGTGCACACAAGAGGGCTTGTCTTGCTCTACAATCATTCTCAAGATCCTTATCTAGGTTTTCCAGAGGAGGATTTCCAAATGCTAGATTATGAGGTGTGACACCATTCTGTGTGATCTCCCAAATCTCCTTGCCAAGAAATCTCAGACAAGTCTCCATCTAAATCTTCCATACTATATAATGTGTTCCATCAAGACTAGGAATATCTCTCTGAAAGATAGCTCCAGATAAACTAGATGAACTTGAATTGTTAGTCCCCATAGGATCTTCCTCAAGTAGTTAAGCTTTCTACAGAGAGGACCAAATATTTGATACCAATCGTTAGACAATTCAAATAACCAGAAGACAATTGAGGTGGGGGGTGAATCGGTTGTCATAGATTACTGAAACCTTAAGCAATTAAAATTTTAATATTGGAACCCAAAACATTAATACCAAAATGCTTAAACAAAATATCAGAATAGTAGTTAAACCAATTAAGAATAAACAATAATCACAAAATAAAAACCATCCACATGACACCAAGATTTATACATGGAAAACCCGGTAAAGAGAAAAAACATGGTGGGAAACCTACCCACAATCAGATAATACTTCTATGGTAAGTATATGAATTATAATTTAGGGGCTTACACTTGCAGGAAGGACAACATCCTAGAGCACACTGCTCATCACAAAAGGAGTCTCACTGACTACATAGAAATCCAGACTACAATCTGGAAGAAGTGTTGAACTACAAAGATAGCATCTCCTATGCCTAAGTATAGTTCTGGTTAAGCTCAATACCAGAGGACTAAATCCTCTTACATAAACCCAATTCACTCTCCAATGATTGACCAGATCCTCTTCCTAAATGATATTACATTATTTGCACATTACATATCCATATCCCATAACCATTTTTGATCTACAATGAGATCTTACATCATATATATACAAACCCTCAACCGTAAACAATTAGGTCAGCCACCAGACAATAAACCAATAACATAATTACAAAACATGTCAGCCTTAGACCAAAAAAATAATATCCAACATATAAGACATCCCAGAAACACATTGAGAAGTCCAATCCACAAGTTACATTAAGTTGGTCCATAACCTAGATCAACCGGGATACAATATAGGTCCACACATTAAAGGAATGATCTCCATCCACCATGTCTTGAACATGAACACCAACAACATTCTAAATATCCACCAAAAGTTGCACCAACACCACTTATGCATATCATCAAATATCTTCATCAAAAGCTCTGTCAGTGAAACCCTCATCGGTACCACAAGCCAAGATTCCAAGCAAACATGATAGCATCCGATCACTAGACCAAAACCAACTGATTGGATATGAACATGAGTATCATTAATAAGCCAATTCCATAACCAAACCGTACTAGATCATGCCGGATCCAAACCAACCAGAAATTACTCAACCTATCGGGACCAGAAGGGTGTCGGTAAAGCATCCAAACAACTAGTGTTGACATCAATGACAAAACATAAATGCAACACATAATCAATTCATCCAAATGGCCAACACTAAGAAGTTCATTGAGAGTGATAATGTGAAGATAGATGAACTCCTTGAGAAATCTGGTGAGTCCAACAGATCCGAGGCTGAGAAAGATGAAGAAAGACTTGTGTTCATAGAACTAGAGTGCAAAAGACTGCTGAGCAAAACATTGCAGAATTAGGTGCTCAACCAGTAAATGCAAAGAGTGGTGAAGAAGATGAAGAACATGAAGTAGGAATCACATCATCAGAACTAGTTATTCCAGGTATGTCAGGTTAAATAACTCAAAAGAACAAATAACTGGAGATAAACATGTTGGAGTACAAACAAGGAGGAAAATCAGAGAAAATTCTTGTCTGATTTCTACTATTGAGCCAAGAACAGTAAGAGAGGCATTAAAGGACGATGATGGGATTAGTGCAATTAATGAGGAGTTAGATCAAATAGAGAAGTACAAGACATGGACACTTGTTCCCTAACCGAAAGACAAGAATGTGATTTGAACCAAATGGGTTTTTAGAAACAAATTAAATGAACAAGGAAAGTTTGTCATAAATAAAGCAAGATTTGTTTGCAAAGGCTATGCACAAGAAGAAGGAGAAGATTATAGTGAAATCTTTGCACCTATGGTGACATTGGAAAGAGTAAGAATGATACTTTCTTATGCTGCATTTGAAGGATTTAAAGTCTATCATATGGATGCTAAATCAGCTTTTCTTAATGGCATCCTTGAAGAAGATGTATACATAGAACAACCAGATGGATTTTCTTTGTCTGAAGACAAAGATATGGTTTGCAAATTACATAAGGCACTATATGGATTGAAGCAAGCACTGAGAGAATGGTTTGAAACGTTGCATGCACACCTAATCAAGATAGGATTCCAGTGTACCAATGAGGACAATAACATATATCTAAAGATTGATGGAGAGAAAGTATTGACAGCTGAAGTATTTGTGGATGACATTATCTTTGGTGGTAATGATGACTTATGCATGGATTTTGCTGAGGAGAGGAAAAAGGAATTTGATATGTCTCTTATTGGAGATATTAAATTTTTTATTGGGTTGCAGGTCCAATAGTTAGATGGTGGAATTTTTATCTGTCAGAGTAAGTATGTCAAATAGGTATTGAAAAATTTTGGCATGGAAGATTGTAAACTGGTTGGTACTTTGATGGTGATAGGCTACAAGTTTCTAAGGAAGAGGACTCACAATCTGTGGATGATAGAGAATATAGGTCTATGATGGGTAAATTGCATTATATTGTTCATAGCAGACCAGATATTGCACATGCTATTGGATTGGTTGCTAGATTTCAAAAGGATCCCAAGGAGACTCACTTGGTAGTGGTGAAAAGGATATTCTAATACCTGAAAGACATAGTAGATTATGGTTTGTGGTATCCTTATAAAGGAAATTTCTCTTTGGATGTGTTTACTGATGCAGATTGGGCAAGCAATGTAGATGATTGGAAAAGCACTATCGGTGGATCTTTTCTTCTTGGAGGAAGATTAGTTGCTTGGACAAGTAAGAAGCAAACTTGTGTTTCTCAGTCAACAACAAAAGCAAAGTATGTTGCAGCATCAATGAATTGCATGCAAGCAATATGGATGAGACATGTTCTTGAAGGTTTTAGATTTGATATGTCTGAATCAGTAACTATTTACTATGATAATACTAGTGAAATCAATATTTTGAAAAATCCTGTGTTACATGCAAGAAAAAAGCACATAGAATTAAAATATCATTTTCTAAGGGAAAGAGTACTGGAAAAACAAGTTCGCATGGAGTATCTGATAGGCAAAGAGAAGCTAGTAGATATTTTCATAAAAAGCCATTACCAAAGACAACCTTTGAGTATCTCAGAGGTAAATTAGGGGTCAGACCTCTACTCAGACAAAACTAGAATGCAAGATGCATCAATCTAGTGGTCTTCATGACTATTTTTCACTTTGGATTGATGAGATGTAGGCTACTCCATAGGGGGAGCAAATTAGATGTGTATGCAAACATGTTGAAGACAACAACTATAACAGACTTAATGATTTCATGTGATGCTTATGCACCTTTGGCATTGCTATCAAAGGGGGAGAAGAAATATTATTAAGAGAAGGCATATGATTAGTTGGAGTAGATATAGTGTAATCAACAGATGAGATGCAACATCAAAGAGAAGAGTTGTTGAGAAGGTCCAGAACAGAGCGAAATAGTATGAGTTGAGTATGTTGATATTTTAGTGTTGCCATCAATGCCAAAGGAGGCGATTATTGGCATGTTTGGCATAACTGATGAAGATGAGATGATGGTGGATGACTGTACAAGTAGAGGAAGATGACATGATCAGTTATTTATATTGTCATTGATGTCAACCAGGTTCAACTAATGTTTAATGATGTTTACGGTTGTTTTTTTATGATTGACTTGTTGGCCAAGTGATTTGGTCTACCAGAGTAAGAGTTTGACAGTTTGATAGAGTTTACCGGCAAGACTGCAAATTAGGACCTTAACTGGTAATACGATAAGTTTTGATGGAATCAGGTGATTGTTGATGTTTGGAGACTTGTGGTTTGATACATAAGCTTTTATGATGGATTTGAATATATGATCAGAACTGAATCCTATGTTGATTACCAAAATGCATGTTTTGAATTTCTGATGAAGTTTTGCTAGGGTTTAAGGACAGGTAAAGAATTCTCTTAACTGATAATCATTTTTAGTTTGGAGGTGATCTATATCAAGTTTACATGTTGATGATAGTGCGACACAAACTGTGTGATGAGTTTGAAAGATGTTTTGGCTCATTTGGAGAACGAATTTCTTTAGAATGTACAAAGTGCTTTGCTGAATTTGCTAAGGGTTTGACTTTGTACCAGATCGACTTATTGTGATGATTTATGATCATTCAATGACCGATGTTGATTTATAATTGATTGTAATGATCCCTATGATAATCTGTAATGGTTTCTAAATATATGTGATGATCTATGTAGTAAGTCTTAGGGTTTTGATACAGACCTAGTTGTAAAAGTTATTTATGTTGGCAAGGTTGATGTTTTGAAGTGTCGGTGATTTTGTGAAGTGTGAGAAGCCAAACAAATGTGTGAGAATATATGCCAGAGAGATGCAGACTTGGAACTTAATTGGATCTAATCAAGCAAGCAGTAGAGTGCTATATACAGATCATTCACAACTATTCTTTAACAATTACATCAACTAAAATCCCTTAACTGGGTAGGTCCTAATAGGCCTCACATTGTAAAATCCCCTAACAAGGTGACTCAACATTTGAGTTCTAAATCCTCTTTCTAGGTTGATCCTAATAGATCAAAGTTTCTAATAGGGCTAAGGTAAATCCCTTAACCGGGTGACTCCTAACAGGGTCTGCTCCTAACAGAGCATCATTATAAGCTTCTAACCCAACTTGGCTCCTAACATGATGCATTCCAAAAGAGTGCAAAAATATTTGTGGGTACCAATTCCCACTGTGGTTTTTACCTATTTGAGTTTTCATATGAAAAACATGGTGTTCATGTGTGGTATGCTTTTCTGATGATATTCATGTTTTATTTTTGTTAACCGATAAAGATAGTTTATGTTTGTTTATCAGAGATCTTAAAGTGATTACCAGTATTGATGATTATATGATTGATGAATCTTTCTGATCAGTTAATAAGTTGGTAATTGTGTTCATTGATCTGATATTGTATTGATGACTGATCAGATCAATAAGCTTGCATAAGAGGAAATGATTATCTAGATCTGATAAGGAAATTTGTCATGAAGATTTGGTTTAAGTGGTGAATGTTTTTAGATCTAAGATAAGTCTATTTTGGAATTGAAAGTTTTAGTTTTTGTTAATACTGATTCACCCCCCTCTTAGTATTAACAGGATCCTCTAGGTTTATCAATTTTCATGTCTTTGTATGAACTTCTTTATATCAATTTGTATATTTACATTCATGCTTTAGATTATTTAGTATATTTGGTTTGAATCATTGTCATTTACATTCACATTTACATTTAGGGTTTACTCTCATGCATAGGGTGGCTCTAGTTTCTTATCATTTAGGATCTTGCATACACAAGGTTCTAGTACATACATTTTTAGTACATTATCAATTATTTGTGGAGGTGGAAATCACCAACATAGGGGTTTGATTAAGGTGAAACCCTATACAACCACCCAAACCTTCCCTTTTCAGTTGCAGGTGTAGGAACATGTACCCAAAGGTAGTTTCAGATCAAGAAGAGACATCAACACCACCCAAGATCATCATATTTGCCCTAATCTTCCTAGGACAGGGGTGTGGTTCCCTAGACTTGCCTAGGACAAGGGTGTGGCACCTTGGTCCCTCCATTCTGCAGTTATTTTCAACAGGTTTTGGGTTCAAGACCTTCAGATTCCATCTTTCCTATTACAGCTCTCAATCAAATTCTTAGGGACAGTGGCATGGCACATTCATCCTAGTTAGTTTGCCTCAGTTTTTAGCATCAAGTAGACATCCAAAATCCTCCCCTTTCATTCTTTCAGCATCTCAGTTTTAGATCTACAAGTTTGTGTAATTTCAAGTTTATTTGTGCTTTATTCTTCATCTCCTAGTCTAGTTGATCACTCAAACCCTAGTTTTTCTCATCATTTGTAACAAGAGGAATAGAAACCCTAAGAGATAGTCCTTGTCTTTCTCTTCCTCACAAGAAGTAGCCAAAGTGATCTATCTTCCTAGGCTCTTTCATATTCCCAATGTGTTGGCAAAAGTGGGATTAGGTCCTAGTCACCAAGTCTTGGTTTTCCCGCCTCCACATTTTGGTCAACTCGACATGAATCCAATCTTATTTAATTATAATTTATGTTCTCGGATCTGAGTTTTTTTTCTATTTCAATTTCAAATTTACATTTATAAGTTTCAATTCCTTGTAAATTTCAAAATTTAGAGGTTAGTTTTGCTAAAAAGCCTAATTTTTTCCAACTCAAAATCGAACTTGTGGATAGCTTAATTTGGATCATTAAATTCAGATCTTCTTTAGGAACTCATTTCACTCATAAATTTCATTTTATAAATCAAAATTTAGAGTTCTTTTATTGGTTAAAATTGAACATTTCCTTCTATTTTGTATATGTTATCATTTGAAAGAGGAAAATTGTTGTCATGATGCATTCATTTCATAGATATAATGGGTTAGATTCCCTTGTTTAAATTTTTCCATCTCTTAGAGAACCACCTCCTATTTATGACAACACTTAGGTGCCTAAAAGAGTTTTTACCAACCCCTTTAAAACTCTCCCATGCTCCAAGGATGAATATTTTAAGAGTGATCTTGACAATTCTCCTAAAATGTGCCCTTCTCATCTAGCTATCTTAGAGGAAGAGTATGATATCATAAACACTTCTCTTAATGTTACCTTACCTTCCTTACATTATTCCTCTCTAAGTAAAAAGGTATTCATGGACATTGACTTATCTTCTCCTAAATTTTGTCTTACCAATGGGGGCATGTTAGTACAACAAGAGGTTATAAGCACATCTTTCAAAGATCTCCTTCCTAAGCATGAATATTTGGAGAAATATGTCCATATCCCTCCTAAAGAATAATCACCTCATGAGGATCATTTTGTGCAATAAGATGGTATTGTCCCTACTTTTTCTAGTGATGGAATTTCCTCATTTGATTCCAACAAAATTCC
This sequence comes from Cryptomeria japonica, assembly GCF_030272615.1. NCBI lineage: Eukaryota > Viridiplantae > Streptophyta > Pinopsida > Cupressales > Cupressaceae > Cryptomeria > Cryptomeria japonica. Next base: position 409,051,495 of record NC_081415.1, read on the forward strand.
CACTAGAGACAATGCATTAATGAGAAATGCTTGCCCTTCTCTTAAAGTTTGTCTTACTCATAAAGATGTTAATTTCCTTAACTCTCTCTCCCTTAAAGATCCTATTGAAGACATTTTGAGGCAAGAGGATTATTTAGACACATGTAATGATGTCCTCCTTCCTAAGGATGAAGAATTAATGAGCAATGTTATCCCTTCTCCCAAAATTGGCAATAACAATAAGGATATCTTTGTGCGAGATATTTCTAATACTTTTCATTTGACTTACCTCACTATTTGGGATGAACCATTAGAAGAATTTTTTGATTATTTTCTACCCCATGAGATAATCCTAACCAAAGGGGATAAAATCATGATTGATAACTCCCTTGATAGCATCTCACCTTCCATGAATCTCAATCATTGTCCCTCTAAAAATAAAGCATCTCCCTCTCCTCAACTAGGTTATACTAATAAGGATACCCTAGTTCAAGACAATATGGTTAACATCTTATTCAAATATCTCCCTATCAAAGCTTAGACTTCAAAGAGTAATGTTGATCCTTCTCCTAGAGATTTTATTCCCCATGTAGATCCTTTGGTGATAGAGGATGATATGACCTTTCCTACTAATATTTTTCCTCATGAAACATCAATGCCTACTTCTAGTCTCCCTCCTAAAGTTGGTCTTATCCATTATAATATTTTAGTTCAAGAAGAGACTATCAACTATTCTTCCAATAATATTATTCATTCTTCTTCTAAGGACACCTTTAATATTCCTAAACCATCTTCAATCAATTTGATACATGTGAATGAAACACCTAATAAACCCCTCTTCATAGTTTAAGGTTCTTGTCCTTCTCAAAGTTCTCAATGTAAGCCTATATTAGTTTTTGAAGGTGGTTATGCTAATGATTCTTTTTGCACTCCTAAGAAACCTATTATTACTATGCAAGGAGGTTATCCTACTAAGAGCCCTTATGAGTATGCTAAGAAAATTACTGGAGAGAGTTATAATATGGTTTCTCATACTTGCAACACAAGAAACAATAGGCAACCTATTCCTCCTCCCATTATCCCAACTTCACTTCCTCCCTCTCAACCTATTCTTACACAAGCACCTCGTATATCAACCCTTAGTAAGGAGTATGATCTCATTGAACAAATTAAAGCTACTAATGCCAAGATTTCTATTTGGGATTTGGTTCAAAATTCACCTGCTTATCATAGGATGTTACAAGATTATTTTAAAAACTTAGATGTCCCACCTATAGTGACACCTAATAACATGAATGATTTGATTGACCCTACAAATAAACCCCAAGCTCAAATTGTGTTCACACAAGATGAGTTACCTTTTTGTGAAATTCAACATCAATATGATCCTCTTACGATTGTGGTTATTATCCATGATAGTGCTATAAGGAAAAACCTTGTGGACAATGGGTCCGGCCTTAATGTTTGTGGTGGACTTATTGGATAATATTAAAGTTGACCTTTCTCTCATCGAACATGTTTCCTTGTCTATTTGAGGCTTTGATAATGTTGCTAAACAATGTGTAGGTGTCATAGCCTTGCCTATTAGGGTAGGTCCTGTTATTTTACCTACACCTATTCATGTTATGCTTGGTGATTTGACATATAACATTCTATTAGGGATACCTTAGATTCATAGCATGCACGTTGTCCCCTCAAATTTGCATAGGCAAGTTAAGTTCATTTATAATAATACGACATACACCTTATTAGCTGATACCAAACCTAAAAAACAATTAAAATATAGATCTTCTTGTTCAAATACTTCCCATTCTTCTCCTAATCCTTCTACTTCTTCAAACACATCTACTTCCTTTGATGATTTTGTTCCTTCTAGTACTCATGATTCTTCTACTCAATCGAAATCCCCTCCCAAGGGTATCTTTTCTCTTGAAGGAGTGCTCTCAGATGATGATTGGGGATCTCTAGACTTTAACCCTACTTTTGTAGGAGAGTATAGAGTTTCTTGGAAAGGATCTAAGAGTGAGAAGGAGAAATATAAAGAAGAATCTAAAGAGAAACCCATTTTGTCTAAACAACTAAGTAACCACTTTGTGGCTGCTTCTAATTCAAATAATTCTTAAAATCCTTCCTCTAATTCATATAGCATTGAGATGTCCCATCTCTTTCTAATTTGGAATCCGTTTATGGTCCCTGTTTTCACATTTTAGCTAAGAGTGGCTATGATGGCAATGGTTGTGGCGCAAATGAAGAAAGAATTAAAGTTCCTTAAGAACATAATACACATGAAGCTTCATTTGGACTTGGATATAATCCTTCTAAGCCTAGTAAAGAATCTAAAATACCATCTCTCAATGTGAATGTTATATTTAGTAGTGATGATGACCTCACCTCAATTAAATCATCTTCTACTTCTTTCAACACTCATCCCCCTCATAAGGAAATCTTTTTGATGAATAAATATCTTTCTGAAAATCCTCAAGAGATTTCTAATCCCAATTATGAGACTTTATCTTCTACTCATTTTAAAATCCCTTCTTCTAGGAATAGGGCTCTAATGAATTATACTTATCCCTCTCCTAAGATTTCTTATGTGTAAGAGAAGTATGACTTAGTGGCCTATTCTCCTCCTATAAAATTCTCTCTTTCTAAAGACTTTTTAAAATTCATCATCTATACATGTTTCTAATCTCACTTATAGTAGAGAATTTAACGTTTCATATTGAAATACCTAATTCAATCTATCATGTCTTTAAATAACATTAATGGAGATTATGTCACTCATCATTATGTGGCATTGGTAGCTCACTTACTGAGAGCTCATTGTCATTCATGATGGTACAATTTCATGTGCAATCATACTTTTTGAAGCAACATAATAGCCTATTTCTATCTCATATTTTCTCCCTATATATGAGGGGCAAGAGTGATTTCAAACATATTTGAATTCCTTCTCTCATATTGTAACAAGAATCCCTAATGGATACCTTATGTACATATCCTTAATTGGGACCTCCTCCTTGGTGTTGGAAGTCTTTGATAATTCATCAATTTCTTTTCTTCATTTAGTATCTTTTATAATAAACCCTTCTATTTTGTGCACATACATATCCCTGATGAGGATCTCTTACCTTCTTTTAGAAGAGTTTTGTTATAAAAAATTTCTCCTTGATGTCATCTCAATCCTCTGCTCTTTTCAAAGCTCTTGCATTCATTCATTCTAGAAAATGATATATTTGTCTATGACAACTCCTCTTGAAGGTAGATGTCTTTTGAATAAAGATCTCTTCTCCTCCAAGGATCTCCTTTACACTTATATAGCAAGATATCTCTTTTCAACTATCTTATCCTTGCTTGAAGAGTAACCCCTCTCTTGCTTGGATTTATGACATTGTTGCATGATGGATATCTTCTTGGTTTCAAAGGTAGGTATCCTTGTTCTACTTTCCTTAAGATATCAACATTAAACTATGTTGACATCTTAAGGGGGGGGCACCAACACTACTCCTTTTGTACTATATTTCTCTTGTTCAGTGTATCTCTCGAATAGTGGGTCATTCTTGGAACTAGAGCACAAACTCTTAGAGCGAGGTGACGTCACTTATGCAAGCTAATTATTCTCATAACCAGAGCAAAAAATCTTAGACAAATATGTCACTCCTTCCTTATACATCTTATACAAGTTGTAGTGTACTCAGGCATAGACTCCTATGATGCGCTTCAAACCTCGCTTGCACACACATGCATGAGGTTGAGTGGAACTAAAGGTGTTCTCACTCTCCTCCCTTACATGGATCACCTAGAAAGACTTTGGGGGATAGTTTTCCATGTCCTTCTCTCCATGGATCACCTAGTTTTAGGGGTGAGATGTCCATGGTTCCTTTTCTCTTCTCATGGATCACCAAAGTGTGTGTTGGTGCCCAAAATCATAGGTTGGAAAACTTAAGGGTTTGGCAAATCCTCAACTAATCCAACTAGCCTTGGCCAATGAACAAGGATGGTCAAAGACCAAATCCCTCTACACTTAAGGCTCCACTGAACCTAGATGAGTATACCTCTTCCTCTCAAGCACAAAAGAGATTATTTAAAGTGGATTTTAACCTTTTAGCAAACTGCAAAAAGTGGGAAATGTTGTTCCGCAATTTATTCTTTATTATGTGCTTTAAGTAAATGCCTTTGAAAAAAAATGAAAATGATTATAACTGTATATTGGGAATAAGTATGCTTTCAGGACTTAAAAGAAATATGTAAAGATCAGCTCATATAAAATTCAGGGAGAATATTTCTTTATCAAGGACCTTGAATGCATGACCGACCAAAACTTTAAAAGATAAATAGCAGGCTAGTGCCTCTATCCAAGGGTATCTATGACACTTTGTGGACAAAAACTCCTATCAACTCCTGAGACAATATTAAATATCAACTATGAAGGTTTTAGTATGTGTTACAAAACAATGAAGAAAACAATATCACAATTAATGTAACAACATGTGATGGCACATCATAGAAAATCATATGATAGATTTATCAAGAGGACAAAATACTTATCAACATAGAAGTATGCACAATACTTAGGAAAAGAAAAACTAAACCTTGATATATTAATCCTTAAGAAATGGTTGTATACATAAGCTTCACTTGAAAATACTCCATTCTAGCCTGTTTGCATAAAATACACCTCTCTGTTTTATAGACTTCCCAATACATATAACTTACAGTCCTGCAAGGTAGTGTATATTTCTTAATGCCAGATCCCTTTTATATACAAAAATGACTCACTATAAATATATATGCTAAGAGATACGAATGAAAGGGCACACCCTTTCATTACCGTAAACAACTAACTAAACGGTAACTAAACAACCTAACTAAATTATCAATTACATTAAAAACACAAAACCAAGAAATGACTTAATGCTCTTGATCTAGCTAATGTCTAAACTTTTGAATGTGTCATAAATAGCCTGGGTCTTTGTAAGTTATTGCATTGAAGATTGCATCCCTGGATGCATTCTCGATCATGTAAAGATTCTCAAACTAGTTGGCAGTGTCATTCATATCAAGGATATCTATTTTTGCAATGGCTTGGGCTACACTAAGTAAAGACTTACACTCTGAAATCCATATGGTCTTATCTTTAATTACTCCTACATCATCTACCAAACGGGGAACCCCACGTTGAACAATCTATTGGCACTCATCAAATTTTGATTTCAATTTCTTTGTAGCTTCCTCATGTGTGACAAGCAGACCCTAAACCTTCCTTTTTACCTTTTCTTTAGTCGATGCATCTTAAAAACAACAGGTTGAGTCTATCTTGAATTCTGGTGTGTGAAACCATATTGTCCATGTTCCTCTGATATACACCCCAGAACTCATCCAACACCTTCTCCAAATTCTCATATCTCTTATTCAACAAAACACAAGCAGTGTCAACCCTGAATGTTTTCATCTCCCTCTTCAACTTAGTATGCTCATAAGCCAATTTTTTTAATTTCTTCTTCTATTGACCTCCTAAATCAATAATTTGAGGGATTGGATGCCCACTCCTCTTAAGGGTTTCTTCATATAAAGCCTTGTATTTATTCTTCTCTGCTATCTCATGCTTCATCTAGGCCTTATTGAATTTTGAAATATTAATATCTATATCGACCGTGACCATAGGGTCTACTTCTCTAATTTTTAGGGTCATCATGTGACCAAATTATTTGTCCACATCTATGATTTTTGGCCTTTTATTGGGAGGGTATAAGGCCCACAACAAAATTTCTTCCTCATTTGGATCATACCTTGATCCAGTAAAAATGTCTTTTACTCCCTCGATATTCAATTTCATATCCTTGTTGTCTGAGTTCAACAAAGAATCAAAGATAAATGAGGCACTCAAGTCCCAACCTGGAAACACAATTATTCCAACCTCTACTAGTAGTTGTCTCCCCTTTTGTGGGGTCATAGTCTCAAATTCTGTATCAATATCTTCCTTCAATCTCTTCTTCATTTTTGCCTCATTTTCAAGGGTAATATTTGGCACTGCTTCCCTTAACTTCTTACCCTTGAAATGGTATAGGAATGATTTGAAATATTTAGACTTTATAAATTGATCATCTGACATAAAAGAAACATGCTCTATCATTCTTTACTCTATTTCTACCTTCAGTGCAATGATGAGCCTATCCTGTGCTTCTGGATCCTTTTCTTTCTCAGGTGCCTAGAGCTTGGAAACAACCTTGTTCTCCCTTGAATCACTTTGGGTTGGTTCTTCCTCCATGTTTTCTCATGTTTGTCTTCTCTCCTCTAGTTTTTTCTCCAAGGTTTCCATAACATCTGCCAGCTCTTCCACCTCCTTATTTGTACACATGTCTTCAAATTCATCCTCTCAATGAAGATAGTCTCCCAACTCTTGCCTCTTCCTACTTGCATGGATGTAACCCTCAGGATCATAATGCATCCTAGACACATGCTAGAATAGGTTGTATTCATCCACTAGCTTCCTATCAATGGCTTAATATGCTTTGGTAGATACAATTTTAAAGTCCTGGAAGTGAAGTGTACCAGGGAGGAAGCCTTGCTTGTGTGTACCTCCAAAATGCTTTGCATTAGAAACACTTCATTGCCTTACAATTTCCAAAAAAGCAATCCTGTCTAGCACAGGTTTTGGTAGGACATAGGGATAACCCTCAAATCCATAGTATTGAACAAAAGTGAAATTCTAGCATGAATACCAATCACCCCAATTGTGATTGAACTTTGGATTTTTATGCTCGTGAGGCCTAAGAAATTTCTTAACATCCTCTAATGTAGAAGTTGAGACTATGACCCCACAAAAGGGGAGACAACTACTAGTAGAGGCTGGAATAATTGTGTTTCTAGGTTGGGACCTAAGTGCCTCATTTATCTTTGATTCTTTGCTAAACTCAAACAATAAGGATATGAAATTGAATATCTAGGGAGTAAAAGACATTTTTATTGGATCAAGGTATGATCCAAATGAGGAAGAAATGTTGTTGTGGGCCTTATACCCTCCAAATAAAAGGCCAAAAATCATAGATGTGGACAAAGCATTTGGTCACATGATGACCTTGAAAATTGGAGAAGTAGACCCTATTGCAAAAGATATCAGAGGGAGATCAGAAGTAATGAGAAAGTGAAGTAAAATCAAATGCTAGGGAAACGCTCATCTTATAGTATCAAGAGATCGGAAGTAATGAGAAAAGTCTATCCTGTGGATTTCTTAATGTTCATCTTATAGCATGGGCCCGCCTTCGGTTCCCCTTAGTCATCGGGTATAGGGATAAACTTTTCTCATTACTTCTGATCTTCTAATATTATAAGATGAGCATTGCCTTATCGTTACAAGTTACACCAATGGATTCATAGGCTATCAGTATAAAAATTTATACATTTTGCAGACAAGCCGATGTATGCCGATAGGAAAACAACTGCCTTCTATTTCATCAAAACAAGCTATCCTGATGAAATGACTTTCTCAAGAGTGTGCACCATGCTGAATATTTTTTAAATGCTACAAAGCATCTGCATGTTGTTTCATCGGTATATGTTATGTCGATACTCCTTTTGCTCACCAATGCTATTTCATCAGGACTACTTATGCTAATGATTGAAATTTTGCATTTTAGCACAGATGGACCATCACTATTGAATATTAGTGATCCCCACTTTTCTCACAAGGTCTAATACATATTAGAAGACAACCTTGGATCATACCATAATGACTTCTTTGCTGATAAAATGCCTCCATAATGGATTCCTTGTGCAGTCAATACTTAGTGCATGCCCTTAGTGTGCCCAAGTAATACCTTGATACTCCTACAACAATTGATCCTCTAGAGGACTTTTACCCGTGTCGATAAAATTTTTGCACATGCAAACCAACAATAAATGCTCATATGATAAAAATGAAAAAAGAAAAGGTCCTCTATATAGCATAAAATATTTTGTAAAAATATGTGCTAATAATGACTCTTTCTAGGGATGTATGTTCCTTTTAAGGACATAGCAAGATCCTAGTTATCTCTGAAAAGAAGACCAATACAAAAATTGAGAACAAAAAACAACAAAATTTAAATTATTAATGTACGTTAGGAAATAGAAAATCATCACAAAGAATATAAACATACTAATCTCAATCACAAAAAGCATTCATTGCAATGATCTATCCTAAACAACACTCAATAGAGACATGAAATAAAAACATTCAAAAGCAAAGATTATGCAAACCAATAGCAGATCTGAATGCTCCTTCATGCGGCTCCATTGTTCTTCTTTCCTCTTCAAATGGTTTGGTTGTGGATCTCACCTACAAGTGCACACACACAATTGAAAGCAAGTAGACAAGATTTTTGATCAAGAGTACTAGAAGCGTAAATTCGATAGTCTGATTACCAATTTTTTTTTGATTGATGAAGATCATCCAATTTATAGAAAAATTGGAGAGATGACAAGATTAGCATGATTCAATTCAAATGGAAATTGCAAACCAATTATGTCAATTATGACAAATTATGCACTTTCTATGCAAAATTTGTTGATTGATAATTTATGACAAATTATGACAACTTCTATGTCAAAATTGATTGATTGTCAATTATGACAAATTGACATGTCATTTCCATCAATTTAGGAGAGAAATAGGAGGAAATTGAAATTAGGAATAAAAAAATTAAGAAATTAGGAAATGAGGAAATTAGGAATTAGGTAAATTAATTAATAATTTGTCATTTATTAATTAATTCACAAAGAGGAATAATTAGCCAATTAAATGAACATTTAATTGCAATGAGAAGACTTAGGATAAATAAACAATTTATTAATCCTAAAGGAAGAAATGACACACACAAGGTTAAATGATTAAATCACGAAACCCTAGAAGATGAATTAGGTCTTGATGAAAGATAATTGACTCGATCATGATTTGATTTTGGATTGATAAATGACCAATGTGATAAATGATTTGATTGAGAAAAAGGTGCCAATTGATGAGGAACAATGACTAATTGATCCAAATTGACATAATTGAGACAAACAACGATCGATGAAAAATCGATCGCCAAATGACAAGATTGACAAGAGGACAAGAATCGATGACAAAATAGATTGCAAAATGACAAGATTGATGACAAAATAGATTGCAAAATGGCAAGATTGAAAATGACCACGATCAATGATGAATCGATTGCAAAATGACAAGATCGAACATGACAACGATCGATGACAAATCAATCGCATGATGACAAGATTGAAAATGATAAGGATTGATGATAAATCGACAAGATTGATAAGAGGACAACGATCGATGACAAATCGATCGCAAGATTGATAGGAGGACAAAACCCTAATTAGGATTGACAATGTCCAAAATAATGACAAATGAGCATGCACATTGATGCAATAAGATAAAATCGATCAAAATCATGACTAGATAGTGTTGTCGACAAGACCAAACTCGAGAGCGAGATAAATGAAGAATGTAGAAGAATGACTCGATGTTCGCAAATGATAAAAACCAAGTACGAATCATAGGAGAAATGTTAATGCGACACAAAAACCTAAAATGAGGCAATGCGCAAATGTTAAAGTATGATCTCGCAAGCGTTGACCATTTTTAGGTGTCTACATTTTGCCCCTCTTTGAGACAATGCGATTTTAAGCATTGTTTCAAAGAACAATAATGAAAATGCCCCAGACAATGACAATGACATATGCATGCCCCCTCGAGGAATTGGCCGAAAAAATTCAGAAAAGAGGCCAATTGATCGATAAGAATGACAGAAAATGATAGGTTTGAACAGATTGCCAAGACTGACGGAAGAAATGTTAGTAAGAAGAAATTAGACAGAGGACAGTTAGAGATGAAGGAAAACTTGATTTCACCAATGCACTTTGTAGGTGAGAACCTTTATTTAATATGGCAAAATGGATGCGTAGCATCATGGCAATGAAGGCCAGAGCTGAAATGCAACCCTTTTTGCAAAAGACAGACACATCACAGACAAACAACAATCACAAAAAAAAGAAAGGGACCATGAACCATCCTGGTCACTCTAAATCACTCAGTGACATCATCGAGCAACATAGGAGCATGATCGAAGAGAAATTAGTAAAAAGATAAGATGCACAAATTCCAAAAAATCAAACAAACACCTTGATCTTCGTTGTCAAAAGTTGAAAGTGCTGATAGGACGATCATGCTGTCTAGTTTCAGGACATGCAGTACCCTGTCTAAGATAGGACACAGTCTGGTTTTGAGTATACCACACCCTGTATAAGACTCATCATAGTGTGCCAAGGACAAATAAATTTGCGGTTGATTGATATGACCAGTACGATCAGTTTGAATGTCTGGTTTGATGGAAAATGTTTATCTATTTATGCATGATTTCATTAAAGCACAGTGTTGGATTGCGTGTTGTTGGATGTATGCTTAGCGATCTGTCTATGCACAAAGGGGATCATTTATTGACAAAATGCTTTGTTTTTGAAATGTTTTTGTGTTCATTTTTTCAGGACTTTATATGATTTTTAGGGATTTTTTCAGGACATTATTTGATTTTTAGAGATTTTTTCAGGACATTTTTCAATTTTTTTTGAATTATTTCAGGACATTTTTCAATTTTTTTGAATTATTTCAGGACATTTTTCAATTTTTTTGGATTATTTCAGGACATTTTTAAATTCTTATGAGATTTTTTCAGGACATTTTTAAATGTTTTTGAGATTTTGCCCCCAATGTCTAGCAAGGCAAGGAATATGACAGGTGAATAAATAGGCTTGCTGAAATGATAGTGGATAGAGGAAAGACAAAGGCCTTTTAACATGGAGACAATGCGGATGCAATTTCCAAGGGCTATGGTGTGATGGGACAAGAGACTGGATATGACAATGTAAAGCAGTGACATGGCATGAGGGACATGTCAAGAGGTTTTTGAAACCATGTTTAAATTTTGCATCCTTATGTCAGATCAAGATCAAGGAATGAAAAAGAGTGTATGGATAGTGATAAGATATGGATAGGATAAGAAAGACCAAGAATGGATAAGGGACATGGACTGAAGGTCGGGATAGGATACAGGATAGTGGCAGAAAGTTGCAATAAGCTAGGGAATATGGATGAAAAGTTATAATAAGCAAATGGATAAATGACCAAAAGCTATGATAGACTAAAAGTTGCAAACAAGATGCGTGATGCTCATGAAGATCTTCAGCCTTGTCAAGATCAAAGGTGGAAAGATGAAATGGAGATGAGGGACAATAGGATATGAAGGGTAATGACAGGGGTTCGATAGGATAATGAAGAGCAATAGGATATGAAGGAGGAGACCTGCCCCCAAGTGTGGTGTGCAAGAAGTTCATAAATTACGCATGATGCTTGTTTGCTAGGTTTTCATCATGGTACTTGCCCAAGGCACCTGTTTGCCAGGCTTTCACCAGTGGACGAATTATTTTTTCTTTACTTTTTTTCTTTTGTCTTTTTTTTTTTTTACTTTTTTTTTTTTTTACTTTTTGACTTTTTTCAATAGAAGATGGACACATGATAGGGGATGGAAGAAGGACTCAAGCATCTTTTTTTTTTTGGATAGTAGCCTTGAAAAAAAAGTGGACCATGACCTTTAAAAGTATGCTCAAAGACGTTGGTAGGATAAGGACATGGAAAATGAGATGAAACTAAGGCAAGGATTTATGCAAAGGATTGGACCAGAGGGATGGAAGGATGGAAAATATGCATTGGATAATGGATAGGGTATTGGAAGAATTGGGCTTCAGTGGATAGAAATGTTGGCAAGATCGACATTGGCACACACCTTGAGGGGTGATGGACTGATGGAGGAAAAATGGATTTTGGATATTGAGATTTTGACGAAGGAAAGGCTATGGATTGTGGGACATAAGGGCCCAAAATGGATGAAGAAGGTGATGAAGGAATAGACTTGGAAGGTTTGGATGGAGGAACAACAATTTTAGATGCCAATCTGGGTTGTTCTTTTTGTGCTTCAAAGAGCTTCTTAGGGATCCACATGGTTGTTGATTTTTTATGCTTCTGTGGTTCCTTGGAGTGCATTGCTTGCACAAGGGATTTAGGAACCCATATATATTTTGACTTTGCTTTATTTTTCTCAATGGGCCTTTGTGGCCTTTTGGATATATTTTTTTCTTTATAGATCAATTTGTTCTTTGTTTTGACATGTCAATTATATTGGACATGTTGATCCTTGAATACATGTGGATTGTTAGACTTATGACTTTGATACTTGGCATCCAAATTGCTTGGAGGGGGAAAGGAATGCATGGATGGATATGAATGAAATGGACTTCTTTTGGATTGATGAAATTTACTCAAGGATGTGTGCCTTTGCTGACCTTGCATAAAGGATGAAGGGATATAAGGACCTAAGATGGATGGAAGAGATGATGGGGAAGGTGGACATTTGGATTTTGACTTTGAAGGGATACCAGCGCCTTGAGTGTGAGCTCTGTAGCCATGACCATTAGTATATTCTTTGATATGGAGGGGTTCTTGCTCATGAAGGTCTACTCCTTTGCCTTTATGAATATCTTGACTTGTAGGATACTCTTTTCTTTGGGAAGAAGACGTGAGTCCATTATGAGGTGGATATGATATGAGAGAAATAATGAGATCTTGAAGTGGATCGAATTGCACCAAAGTGGAAGAACCCATTATGCATGTTGAGGGTTCATGAACATCTTGCACTGACATGTTAGAATCATGAAGGGGATTAGGATCATGAGGGGGACTAGGATTGTGTAGTGGAAATGGTTCAATGACAGGCTCTTCAAGAGATGGAATGGGAGAAATAATGGGATCATCAAAAGAAATGTGATCTTGGAGTGGATATGCTGGATTAGGATGTGGAGATGGAGGAACAAGTGGATCTTGTGGAGGATCTGAAGGAATAATTTGATCTTGACAAGGAGGAAGATCATTGGAATCCTCTTTAAAGGTGCTTTGCTCTTGACTTTCAATGGGATAATCATAAAGGATGGAAGGGATATCTTGAATGTCAATGGGATTTGAAAGGACATTTTTTTCATGAAATGGAAGGGGATCATTTGGGATTGGATGGACTGGGATATCTTGATCTTGCTCAGGGAATGGAGTGTCAATAGGACTTTGGATAAGATGGAAAAAAATAGGGGAATCATCATGAGTGTCTGGGGAAATGGGATCTTGGTCAACAATTGGATGAGATGATAAGGTTTCAGGATCTTGGTCTTGATTTTCTTTAGGACTCATTTCTTCGTGCTCTAAATTATCCTCTTGACATGAGGTTGGACTTTGGATATGCATGGAGGATTTTGGCAAGGGATCAATGTTTTGGGATGAAGGAAATGTACTTTGAACATTTGTGATGGATTCTAGCAAGGAATCAATGCTTGAACATGAGGAAGAGGGACTTCAAATGGGGTCCTCTAAAATAGGTAATGGCAATAAAGTGCATGGTGGCATTGGGTCTTGTATTTCTGAAACATGACAAGGATGGGCATCATGAATTGGATTATCTTGGCAATAAATTATGGATAGCTCTTGGATAATTGCATCCTTGGGTGTATTGTTTGATGAGGACAATATAGAAGGTTCTTGGGAAACTTCTAAAGGTGTAGGGATAGATGCCACTGGAGAGTCAATTCGCTTGCGAGGGGATGAGGCATTGCTAGACATAAGTGTATTATCTTGATCTTCTTCAAAGAACTCACTTGGTAGTTTCCTTAAGAGCATTGCAATAAAGCCACCTTTCTTTTGAGGTTTTGACATGATTGGACCTGGAATTTGAACTTGTTTTTGGTTTAATGTCATGTTTTGATATTGGACTTGGTTCAATTGTTCTGACATGTTTGAAACTTGGGTTGGTGTGTGCTGCAACCTTTGTTTTTGAATTTTTGGTTGTTGTTGTTGACATTGATATTCCACCATTGGTTGAACCATTTGTTGACATTGTATAGTTGGTTGGACATATTGTTGAAATTGGACCATTGGTTGTGTTGGTTGCATATGTTGGACAATTGGTTGTGATGGTTGAAAATCTGATTGATAGTAAACACCTTCTTGTTCTTGCTGTGGAGGCACATAATGTTGAACTTGATGTTGTCTCCTTTCTTGAAATTATTTTATCATCTCTATTTGGGAGAGGAGAGCTGGTATGTTTGATTGTTCAAGAAGAGATCTTACATCAATTGGCTCAACCTTTGGATTTCGACCTGGAAATTTTTGAAACACTTTGGACATTTGTGATCTATTCTTCTCAATTTTTTTCACTCTTTGTTCCAATATCTCCTCTTCTTGAGCTAGCTTCTCCTCTAGTTCTTGTATTTGGAGACTTGTTTCATCATAAAGAGTTTGATCGATATTGCCTTGTTGTTGGGTTGGATAGAATTGTGATTGCATTGTCGGTTGATATGTCAAACTTTGTTGCATCATTGGTTCTTGGAACCTTGTTTCAATAGACATGTCACTATGCAAATGCAATATTTTTGGAATTTTTCAAGGATAATGTATGATATGCAACTAAATGCAAACTAGATAGACGAGCATGCAATCTATGTTTTTGGTTATTTTTGAAGATTTTGACAAACTTTTGAAATGCAAATCTTAGAGAGGGACCCTTAGGAAATTGGAATGATATCTAGACCTTAAAGGACAAAAGGACGTAAGTGACAAAAGGACAAATGACAAAGTCTCCCCTGTATGCTTGGATACTAAGCTAGGTTTGACCAAATGACATGGATGACAAAAAGACAAAAGTTTGATAAGGCCTAGACTTCTTAACAATGACTTAGGGTTTATCACAGATTTGGATTACTCAAGTATGACAAAACCTAGTTTTGAGACTATATGCAAAAGGGACAATTACTATGAAAATTACCCTAATATGATATGATAACAACCTAAACTTAATGAAGAGACTTAGGGTATGCAAAGTATGACAATGGTATGACTTTAATGCAAGAGGACATATGCAAATGGATGACTCTTATTGATATGCAAAGGAGTATGACTTAGGTGAAACTTAACCTTGATAGTTGACAATGAACTTTGCAAAATGCAACCTAGGATGAACCTAAATGTAAGTGACATGCTTGTTGAGATAAGATTTTGAACAATGTTTGCTAACCATGCTTGAAGATGAGTTTTGAAGATTTGTTGGACCTTTGTTGGATGAATGTCTCTTGTGTTTAATCTTATGTTTTGAATCAATTTGTTTTTGCTTTTTGAAATGGGATGCAATTCAACTTTTGACAAGCAAAGAATACAAGATATTGCAACTTAGACTCAAGACAATCATGCTCATTTCCACATTTCTTATGGTAGGCAAAGACATTAGGTACTTGAGAGGTAGACTCATTATGAGATTCAAGGAGAATACATAGATGCTTGACCCCACGAGCTCCCCTCCACGGCACTCACTTCTTAGGGCAGCCAAGCATCAGTCCCCATGGAAGTCTCCCCATGGTGAACTTAGTATTTCTTCCAAGTATCCAAACTTGTCCTTCTCAAGCAACTAGAAGGGTTTTTGGCCTCTAAAAACAAGGTGTTTAGTAAGGATTTTTGTTAAGCGTTACTCCTTGATGTCATGCAAGCGTGATTGAGACATTAAGCCCATCAAGATACCAAACAAATGTAGTCGTACAAGCATGATTTAGACCAAGAGGCCCTACTTAGATGTTGATATGAGAAAGAGTCCAAGGGTCATCACTTCCCAAGTAACTGCAATTCCTGGGTAACACTTCCTTCAAAGCTTTCGCTCATCGGGTATTTTTTTATAGTGAGTTAGAATGCCAAGGAATTCTAGTTGTACTCACTTTGGGTCATTCCCTTCTCATGATTATCACTTGCTTGCAAAAGAAAAGTGGTCAGGAAGGCAGGCCCTCTAAAGGAGACACACAATCAAAGACAAAAGCATGGTATCGAAGATCTAGATTTCTGATCACCCTAAAAGGATGAGAGCATACTCTCCTACTCCAATGTCAGACTTCAACAATCAAAGAAAAAACATGTTCATTCCAACCTATTTAGAAATCACTAGGTGCCTAAAACATTAATGACAAACACCAAGTTTAATTGTTTCTCCAAGGCAGCCTGCAAAACCCAAGTTAGGAGTTTGATTTGTTGTATTTGACTATCGATCCTGCATAACACATGTTAGTAGTTTGATTTGTTGTCTTTTCCATGCGTATGCAAAGATTCTACATAGATAATTAGTACCAAAATCCAAAACACAGAAAATAGAATGCAAAAACTAAACAAATTTCAAGTAAAATACTGCATTTTTACCTCTATTATGGACTTTACACAGGCACAGAACTCAGGACATAGGCGTAGAATGTAGGACACGGGCGCAGAATGTCTTCAACACAGGCGCAAGTTGCTTCACACAGGCGCAGAAGTCTCCAGAAAACCCTGCACGACCCTATTTTTGGGTTTTTGGCCTGCAAATCAACTTGAAAGCACTCAAAAACACCATAAAGAGGTTAGATGGTTAGTGTTCACGTCGGGTTCACCAATTAATCTCAATATAAATCATCACAAAGAATATAAACATACTAATCTCAATCACAAAAAGCATTCATTGCAATGATCTATCCTAAACAACACTCAATAGAGACATGAAATAAAAACATTCAAAAGCAAAGATTATGCAAACCAATAGCAGATTTGAATGCTCCTTCATGCGGCTCCATTGTTCTTCTTTCCTCTTCAAATGGTTTGGTTGTGGATCTCACCTACAAGTGCACACACACAATTGAAAGCAAGTAGACAAGATTTTTGATCAAGAGTACTAGAAGCGTAAATTCGATAGTCTGATTACCAATTTTTTTTTGATTGATGAAGATCATCCAATTTATAGAAAAATTGGAGAGATGACAAGATTAGCATGATTCAATTCAAATGGAAATTGCAAACCAATTATGTCAATTATGACAAATTATGCACTTTCTATGCAAAATTTGTTGATTGATAATTTATGACAAATTATGACAACTTCTATGTCAAAATTGATTGATTGTCAATTATGACAAATTGACATGTCATTTCCATCAATTTAGGAGAGAAATAGGAGGAAATTGAAATTAGGAATAAAAAAATTAAGAAATTAGGAAATGAGGAAATTAGGAATTAGGTAAATTAATTAATAATTTGTCATTTATTAATTAATTCACAAAGAGGAATAATTAGCCAATTAAATGAACATTTAATTGCAATGAGAAGACTTAGGATAAATAAACAATTTATTAATCCTAAAGGAAGAAATGACACACACAAGGTTAAATGATTAAATCACGAAACCCTAGAAGATGAATTAGGTCTTGATGAAAGATAATTGACTCGATCATGATTTGATTTTGGATTGATAAATGACCAATGTGATAAATGATTTGATTGAGAAAAAAGTGCCAATTGACGAGGAACAATGACTAATTGATCCAAATTGACATAATTGAGACAAACAATGATCGATGACAAATCGATCGCCAAATGACAAGATTGACAAGAGGACAAGAATCGATGACAAAATAGATTGCAAAACGACAAGATTGATGACAAAATAGATTGCAAAATGACAAGATTGAAAATGACCATGATCAATGACGAATCGATCGCAAAATGACAAGATCGAACATGACAATGATCGATGGCAAATCAATCGCATGATGACAAGATTGAAAATGATAAGGATTGATGATAAATCGACAAGATTGATAAGAGGACAATGATCGATGACAAATCGATCACAAGATTGATAGGAGGAAAAAACCCTAATTAGGATTGACGATGTCCAAAATAATGACAAATGAGCATGCACATTGATGCAATAAGATAAAATCGATCAAAATCATGACTAGATAGTGTTGTCGACAAGACCAAATTCGAGAGCGAGATAAATGAAGAATGTAGAAGAATGACTCGATGTTCGCAAATGATAAAAACCAAGTACAAATCATAGGAGAAATGTTAATGCGATGCAAAAACCTAAAATGAGGCAATGCGCAAATGTTAAAGTATGATCCCGTAAGCATTGACCATTTTTAGGTGTCTACAATTATGATACAAAAATACTCCCTACTCATCAATAGAATAAGTGCTTAAGATACTAAGCATGAAATGGGAACTCTTGTACTTGACCATTTCTATCCTGTAGATAATAAGAGTTTTCTCCACCTTTTTCTGAAATAATGAAAGGTCCTAGCCAGAGCGCATCGAACTTGCCATGCTTCCCTTTATCGTGATCTTTGGCATTCCATTTTAGCACCCATTCCCCTTCTTTAAAAGACCTGTCACATGCCTTCTTATCATGCAAAGCCTTTACCATTTGCTATCTTTGTAGGTTTCTTTCCTGAGCTTCCCTTCTACTTTCATCCAACTCAGCTAATGCCATCAACCTGTCTTCCATAAAGTTTACTTCTTTTGAAACTTCCTCTGTAACAATTTTGTAAACTGGGAGCAAATTGCTTAAGGGTAATTGTTCTTATTTCCCATATACCAGCTTGTATGGGGTGAATCCTATGGATTTCTTAATTGTCACTCTGTCAGCCCATAGTGCTAAGACCAATTTTGAATCCCAAGCCTTCTTATTATTACCTAACATCCTTTTGATAATCTCCAACAAATTTTAATTGTTGGATTTTGCTTGTCCATTTCCTTGAGGATGATAGGGTGATGAATGTGACAAAGTAATACCATAATTTACACAAAAAACAAAGAACTCATTTGATCTAAAGCACATCCCATTATCTACCACAATCTTCTGAGGTACCCCAAATCTAGTCAAAATATTTTCCAAAAGAAACTTTATCACAACTTTCCTGGTAGCCTGTCTTGTGGGAATGGCTTCACCCCACTTAGTAAAATAATTTGTGGCCACCAAAATACATTTATGCCCACCACTAGATTTGTTTGTTGTCTCACCTATAAAGTCAATACCCCACATCTGAAATGGTTCCTCCGTATGCATGGGTCTGAGAGGATTGACTCCAGTATATTTGAGCTTCCCTAAAAACCTTTGACAAGCCTCACATTTTTTGATATAAGTATGAAAATCCTTGAAAACTTGAGGCCAATAATAACCAGTATTGAGAATTTTATGAGAAGTGGTTTTAGCTGAGAAATGGCCTCCACAGACACCTTCATGCAAATCTTTTAAAACAAAAGATGCTTGAAATTCATCTAGACATAATAGAATAATACCATCTCTATTTTTCCAGTACAGATCTTCATTTAGTAATACATACCTAGATGTTTGAAGCTTTAAAGTTCTCTTCTGACTATCATTTAAATTATCTAGACATTTCATGTATTTCAAGTAATACACAATATTTGCATACTAGGGACACCTTTCAATGCTAATTTGTACATCTTTCAGCTTTACCTGGTTTACTTGTGCTGCTTCCAGATTGGATTCTACCATCAACTTCACTAAACCTTGACCTCTTACAAATTTTGTGATTTGTAAATCAATATTGAACGCTTGGATCTAGTTTATCCATCTGCATCTTCTCCCAGTAGTCTCTGTTTGTCTGAAAATGTCTTTAACAACAACATTTGGTACACATGCATTAACGGTTGCACCAACTAAGGTCTAAAGGATTTGACAGCTTTCACAAGAGCATAAGCCTATTTTTCATTCATATCATAATTCAACTCTAATGCCTATAATGTTTTACTAAAAAATGCCACTGGTCGTTCATAACCCTCATCATTCTTTTGTAACATGATAGCAGCAATAGTATGGAATGAGGCAAATGAAAATACTTGAAAGGGTTTAGAGAAATCAGGTGATTTTAAAACAAGGGCTTCGTTGATGGCTCTTTTGATATTTACAAAAGCTTCAAGAGCTTCATTAGTCCACTTTATTTCAGCACCCTTTTTTAACATTTTAGCAATAGGCTTTATGATTTCAGAGAAATTTGAAACAAACCTTCTCACAAATTTAATTTGACCGAAGAAAGATTGGATCACTTTAACAGTTTTTGGAATTTGAATTTTATCAATAGCATCAATCCTTTCTGGATCAATTCTAACTCCATCTTTTGAGACAATAGGACCTAATAATTTTCCTTCAGTAACCCCAAAATGACATTTTTTAGGATTCAATGATATGCCATATTCCAATGCTCTAATAAAAAAAATTTATAGATCATCACAATGATTTTCTACCTTTTTAGAGTAAGCAATCATATCATCCTGATATACTGATAAGATATAATCAATCATGCCCTCAAAGGCCACGTCCATAGCTCTCTGGAATGTAGCTCCTGCATTTGTTAGTCCAAAAGGCATCCTAGCATAAACATAGGTACCCCAAGGTGTAGTGAAAGCAATTTTGAACTTTTCTGCTTCCCTAACTTTGACTTGATTATAGCCTGAGAAGCCATCCATCATAGATAACAACTCATTCCATGTGACCTTCTGCAACAAAGCTTCCATGTTAGGCA
The DNA here is from genome assembly GCF_030272615.1 of Cryptomeria japonica. NCBI lineage: Eukaryota > Viridiplantae > Streptophyta > Pinopsida > Cupressales > Cupressaceae > Cryptomeria > Cryptomeria japonica. Next base: position 409,071,940 of record NC_081415.1, read on the forward strand.
AAGCATAGTTATCTTTCAAAGATGAAACATTTAGATTTCTGAAATCTACACATAGCCTAATATCTCCATTTTTCTTTCTTACTAGTACTAAATTTGAAACCCATGTTGAGTGCCTTATAGGCTCTATAATCCCTACATTTGTCATTTTCATTAACTCCTCTTTCATCTTAGGAGCCAAGGTAGGATTTATAGGCCTTTTCTTTTGTCTGAAAGGTTTTGCATCAGGTTTCAAAGGTATCTCATGCTGGAACAAATCTTCTATGTATTGTTTAAGGTCATCATATGACCAAGCAAAAGCATGCCTATACTACCTCAACAGATTAATCAATTTAGTTCTAATTTTTGGTGTGAGCTTCTTTCCAAGATATACTTCTCTTGGGTTTCTTTCACTTCCCAAGTTTATCTTTTTGACCTCCTCACATCCTCTTGAATTAGGCCTGAAATTCATTACATCTTTATCATCAAACATTATTTCAAGCTCTATTAATCCTTTTGGGATTTTATTAGTTTTTAGCTGCAATACTTCTTGCCCAAGTACAATTGCTTTGTCATCTTTGTCCTCCACAAGTCTATTCCAATCAATCTGTTGGTGCTCATATTGATCTTCACAAAATAAAAAATTTAGTAAATCCCTGTCATCATAAAAAACTTGCCATCTTTTTACATTATCAGGCACTGATGGTTTGGTTTTAATCTCCACTTGGGTAATGTCATCCAAAGGGATGTCGTTGTGCTTGATAGCCAAGTTTTCCATGAAGTCTGCCCAAATATTGTTGGATCTCTCAGTCCAACTGATGGAGAAGGCATCGAATAATTTATTCCGGTCCTTGATGAGAAGCTACTTCTCAGAGGGAGTAGTTGGTATACTAAATTGATTTGTATTTTGTATATGAACTTGGTTTTATTGTAACTTTGGCATTTGATGTCAAAGGGGGAGAGATTGGTATGGAAAAACTTTGAAAAACACAAGGAAAACACATGTTGCTCCCAGGGAGAGAGATTGTTGTTACTCTCTGTATCTATATTTTGGTTTTTGGTATTTGGCATTTTTGTTTTGGCACTTTGATGGTTTTTCCATCTTGTGTTTCCATCAATGCCAAGGGGTGGATTGTTGGTATTTTAGTATGGTTTTGTCATTGATGTCAACACCTACTAAACTCTTATCAACTCTGGCACTTTGGAGAATCAACAACATTCACCGGCAAGCAAGTGACTCATGCACAATCACCAGTATCTGGTACACCGACAAGATATAATGATCACTAACACTTGGACTGATATGGAAAACACATGGTTATGTCAAAGACATCATTTGGACATCTTGTCCTGGAGTTTTGTTCATTGGTATATTCATAGTTGTATATTTGTTGTTACCGGCAAATAGGTCTAGGGTTACACCAGTAGGTTTTTCTTTTCTAGATCAACATGGCACGCTATGGAGATGATTAATTATTGTTGTAAATGCATTAAGCTGACATGTTCAATCGGTTATTGCATCGGATATTATATTGTTTGTAAAATGTTTTTATTGTAATATCTTGTAGAGCCGACCTACTAAAATTGGTCTTAGGTTATGGTATAAATGTAAGATCTTATTTGTAAGATCAAAAGTGGAATGCCAAGAAGGTTTTTGTGAAGGTATATGCAAGATTAAGCAAAGCTATACATGCAGACATCATTTGAAGGTGAAGCTAGGTTTTTGTGAAAGCATAACAACATTACATTAGTACTGAATCCAACATATGAAGATGCTATTTTGAGCAGTACATTCTTATTGGATTTAACCATCCAACTGTAGTCAGTGGGACTCCCATTTTGTGATTGAGCAATGAGCTCTAGGTGGTTGGCCTTTCTACATGTGTAGACCCCATTTATGTACACTTACTATCTGCAGTAGTATCATCTGATTGTGGGTAAGGTTTCCCACCATGGTTTTTCCCCTTATAGGGTTTCCATGTACAAATATTGGTGTTATGTGTTGTGGATAACTTTGTGTTTATGTTTCATGCACTAATCCTTACTAGTATAGCAATTAACTATTAAAATTGTCTACCGGCACATTGAATTGGTTTACCGGTATTAAGAATTAAGTTGGTTAAGTTGTTTATGGTTTAAATTTATTTGACAACTAATTCACCCCCCCCTCTCGGTTGTCTTTGGGACCTAACAAATTCAATGTGATCCCAGACTTCATTCCTGTAGCTTCTTAATTTTTCATTTTTTGCAGTAAATTTTCCCCTAACTTGTGAAATTGCTAATTCTGAATCACCATAAACCATAAGTAACTTGATACGATGCTTATTTTCTATTTTAAGACCTAACAAGAGGGCCTCATATTCAGAAATATTATTAGTACATTCAAAAGCCAACAAGAAATAATATTTTTTTAAAAATTCATTAGGTGCAATAAGTACAACTCCTGCTCCATTCCTTTCCTTACTGCAGGCACCATCAAAGTAAAATTTCGAAATTAAGTTTTCATTTTGTTTAACTGTTTGTGTAACTTTACTGATCTCTAAAGTTTTAGAAATACTTACCTAGAAGTTGTCCATATCTGAATGGCAAAAGTAGGTTGCTTCATCGAGATCAACTTCTTCTATGACATATGAGGATCTTGGCTCTCTATTTATCCTCACTGCTATCCTTTTGACTAGAATAGTATCATAAGATAGATCAAGCTGAACATGACCACCCACCAAATTTGACCATTGCCTAGATAGCAACATTCCATAATTTGCTGGAACTTGTACCATAGTGATGTCTATTTTAAATGTAGCTTCCGGGCAAGCTGGAAACCTGAACCCTACATCCTTCATAATACCTACCACGGGTACAAACCTATTGTCCATGGCATAACACTTACCATAAGGTGTGTTGGCATGCATCTCGAGCTCCCTCATGACATCATCAGGCATGATGTTTACTGCTGCCCTTGAGTCTATCATACAGTTCCTGGCCATTTTATTGTTAATTAACAATGTCAAATAGAATGGATCAACTTATGTGAGGCTTTTTGTGATAGATGTGCTTAAGTATATTACTGGAGGATCCTCTTTCAGCCTAGAAACATCTTTGCTTATATCGCCAACATTCGATATAATCTTCAGGGTCTCATCCTTATATTCTGGAAATTTCATCACTTCAAGTTGTTAGTTAGATGAGGGGGGGTGAATCAACACAGTACATTGATCTATCCAGATTCAACCTCGGTAGAACTTACTTGATATGCAACTATGACTGTAAATCATTCAAACTCATAAACTAATAAACTTGAAACAACAAATCACATATAACACTAGATTTAACGTGAAAACCCAACTAGGGAAAAACTATTGTGGGATTTTGGACCCACAAAGAAAATATACTCTTCTAGAGTCTGCTTGGTTAAAAGCCAATCCTGTTAAAGATTACATAAATATATTTGGTAGATGTGACCCGGTCAAGGGATTTCCCTTAGATCTATCAAAATCTTACACTTTGTTAGAAGTGACCTTGTCAAAGGATTTCAAACACTCATTCAAAATGTTACCTTGCTAGAGGATTTACAAATAAGACTGTTAGGTCCACTCGATTAAGAGATTTCCTGTCACTTACAAAAATAAATAACAATAATAAAATATATCTACAACTTCACATCTGAAATGTTAAAGCAGACTCTATGTGCTCAAAATAATCTTGTCAAAAGACTTATCTTCCTCCTTGCTAGGATTCTCAATATGTTCTTCAATCAGATCTTCAATCTTCTGTACTTGGTAATCACCTCTATAGTATCACTGCTCTTCTATTTGCCCACATTCTGTGTTCATCAACTTTTCCTTATTTATAAGCAATTCCTAATCGCTTAATCTCCTTAATCACATTTCCCATGATTAATCTTAGCCATCAGATCTTCAAACTTGACTAGGTTCATTGAATCCTTCAAACTGAAAAATGTTTTATCTTGCCTTGAAACTTGTATACCTTCCTTGGTACTTGTGCTCAGTTATGACCGTTCAATCTGTGCTGTAGATCCAACTCTTGAATTTTCATTGCCGTTGATCCTTAAAAAAATTCTTGCACGACATTCCAATCTTCTATAAATCTCTAGCTCATTGGCATCCTTCATTTAATAATGTATTTATTCATCCAATGCATTTTGTTACTGCTCGGTTGATACTCAATAAATGCAAAACTTTACTCGATAACTTCTTCCTTCTTTAACCGACACTAATAACCTTGGTGTTTACCGACTAGCTCCTTGCTTTGTAAAATAGAACAATATCAAACCTTTACTCATTATGTTGCATGAAATCTTTTCTCCTTCTTATTCAGTCTTCAAATACACATATGTAGGATATCAAAACAATCAAAATAACATAATCTCATCACTGTCTAACTAGGTAATAGTTGCCCATTGAATAACTTATTACTCCCCTTCATTTTCACATTCTTTTTGTGTCACTTACTGACATCTTTATACTCATCAAAACATACTCTTTAAGATATGGCAACATCATACTGAATCAAAAAATCAATTGCTTGACTTCAATGACAAAATAATATTATTAAGATAGTAATCATCCTTTATCAATTATATCATCAATGTCCAACAACCTTCTCAATATCAACAAACTTAATGTAATACCAACAATCTCCCCCTTTGGCATTGATGGCAATACCAACTTGATTTATTCCAATTGATTCAAACTAGTGTTATTCTTCTCCTGTTATCCTTAAGTTGTAAACTTCTCCTGTGATCTTCTCCCCCTATCATTAGTCTTCTCCCCCTTTGACAACAATGCCAAAAGTAAAACTATTCCATGATTACTTCCCTTGTGAAGTAATTTCCTTGCTTGTTAAAACATATACAAATGTATCATCTCAATCTCAGTCAGGGCATCTTGTCTTCAATCACTGTTTCCTATATAACTTTAGACAACCTTATAAAGTGTGTAAATCAACATCAACTCACAAATAGTATTCTATAGAGTCATAGAATTGATGCTTTCACCAAACTCTGTCAGTGAGTACTAGATAGGGGTAGGACCCCTAACTTACTTCTGAGATACTCAAAATTGTCCCTTGGTAGTGGCTTTGTAAAGATGTCTGCTAATTGTTCCTTTGTGCTAACATATTCTAGCACAACTTTCTTTTCTTGAACTTCTTCTCTTAGATAATGATACTTTATAGAGATATGATTTGTCTTAGAGTGCATTACCGAATTCTTTGAAATGTAAATAACACTTGTATTATCACAAAATATAGTTACTAGCTCAGTAACTATCTCATTCATACCTTCCAATAATTGTTTGATCCATGCTATATTGGTACAATTCAGTGCTACAGTGACATATTCAGCTTCAACTGTTGACTGTGAAATGCATCCTTGTTTCTTGCTAAGCCAACTCACTAGTCTTTCTCCCAAAAACAAAGCTCCATCACTTGTGCTTTTCTTGTCATCAATATTTCCTTCCCAATCAGCATCAGTCTAGACTTTTAAGTCAAAATAATTCCTCTTTTTATATAGTAAACCATAATCTTCAGTGCCTCTCAAGTATCTAAAAATTCTCTTGATTGCTATCATATGGGTTTCTTTGGGATCTGCAGAAAATCTTGCAGCTATACCTACTGCATGTGCTATATCAGGCCTGCTGTGAACTACATATTGCAACTTTCCAATCATAGATCGGTAAAGTGTCTCATAAACAGATGTAGATTCATCATTCTTTGGTACTTTACAATTAGTAGTCATAGGAGTACTTACATGTTTAGAATCCTCCATTCCACATTTCTTCAAGATTTCCTTTCTATACTTGGATTGAGTAATGAAAATCCCATTTTTCATTTGTAGTATCTGTAAACCTATATAATACTTTATTTCACCGATTAATGACATCTCAAATTCTTTGCACATTTCATTTCCAAAGTTCTTGCATTTAGAATCATTTCCACAAAAAATAATATCATCAACAAATATGGCTAAAATTAGTATTCCATTATCCTCATCGTTCTTCATATACATGTTGTTTTCACTAGTCCTCATAAATCCAATCTTGATTAAGTAGGAGTGCAACCTTTCGTACCATGCTCTAGGTGCTTTCTTTAGGCCATATAAATCTTTGTTCAACTTACATACCTGATCTTTATTCTTCTCTTCAATAGATCCTTCAGGCTATTCAATGTAAACTTCTTCTAGTATACCATTCAAAAATGCAGGTTTAACATCCATTTGATATACCTTGACATTTTTGTAAGCAGCATATGCCAACAATGTTCTCACTCCTTCAAGTCTTGCCACAAGTGCAAAAGTCTCAGCATAGTCTATTCCTTCTTCTTGAGCATAACCTTTGCAAACTAGCCTTGCTTTATTCTAAATGACCTGATCTTTTTCATTTAGCTTATTTCTAAAAATTGACTTTATATCAATTACATTTTTCTCTTTTGGTCTTGGGACCAGTGTCCATGTTTTATTTTTGTTGATTTGTTCAATCTCTTCTGTCATAGAATTCACCCAATCTTCATTACTTAATGCCTCTTTTACTATCCTCAGTTCAAACTCAGATATTAGACATGTGTTCTGTCTCAGTTTGTTCCTTGTCATCACTAGAGCATCCTTATCTCCTATAATCTGACTTGATTCATGATTTCTTCTGACATATTTTGCTAATATAGGCTTGGTAGGCTCTATATGATCTTCTTCATCACTCAGTAACTAAGTATTTTCTTCATCGACTTTCTTGGTTGTACATATACAAACTCTTCATAGTCTTTTGGTTCTTTGGAATTTCCTTCATCATTCCTTTCTACAAATTCATCAATTTTCACATTTGCACTTTCCACTATTTTGTTAGATGATTTGATCAGACATTTAAATGCTTTACTCCTAGAGGAATAACCAAGAAATGTTCCTTCCTCACTTTTCTGATCAAATTTTCCATTTCTGTCATCTTTGTGAACATAACATCTACTTCCAAATATTTTAAAATAACTTACATTTGGTTTCTTGTCATACTAGATTTCATACGGTGTCTTCATAGTTCCTTTCTTCAGTTGTACTCGGTTCAGGGTGTAAACTGTAGTGCTTATTGCTTCTCTCCAAAATATTTGAGGTGCACTCTTTTCTATCATCAAGGTTTTGGCACAATCTACAATTGATTTGTTTCTTCTTTCAGCTATCCCATTTTGTTGTGGTGTTCTCAATGCAGACACTTGTCTCTTTATACCATGATCATTGCAAAATAAGTTAAATTCATCTGAAATGAACTCTCCTCCTCTATCAAATCTTAGATATTTCAATTGTCTTCCTATTTCATTTTCAACTCTTGCCTTATACCATTTGAACATTTTAAAGGCTTCTAATTTCTCTTTTAAAAACATAACTGACATCATCCTTGAGTAATCATCCATAAATAATATGAAGTATTTATCACCATAATAACTTTGAACTTTCATAGGACCACAAAGATCAGTGTGCACAAGATCTAAAATTCCTTTAGAAGTGTAAGACTTACTTGTAAAGCTTGATTTTGTCATCTTACCCATTTGGCATCCTCGGCATATTGCATTCTTAGGTTTTTCCAAGCTTGGTCGACCTCTTACTCGGTGCTTATTACTTACTTTGACCAGGTTATCAAAATTTACATGACAAAACCTTTTTTGCCATAACCAGGTATCCTCTATTTTTGTATACAGATAATTATTCTGAGTTGAATCAAGATGAAATGTATTACCTCTTGTTTGAGTCCTGGTAGCAGCCAAATTTCCATGTTTGTCATGAACTTTAACAATTCCTTTCTGAAATTCTATTAGGTATCCTGTATTGTTTATTTGTGCTACACTCAAAAAATTGTATTTCAGACCTTCAACCCAATATACATCATCACATTTAGTATTTTCAAGAAGTGTGATAGATCCTTTACCTTCCACAAGACATGGTGCATCATTACCAAATCTTACATAACCTCCATCATAATCTTCTAATTTAACAAACTTGTGTTTATCACCTATCATGTGATGTGAGCATCCACTATCTATGATCCAAGAATCATTATTATTTATGGGTCATAGTAAGGATTTTTCTTCATACCTTTCTTCATCTGATCCATCTTTGATAGCCACATATACAACTTCCTCTGTCTTAGTCCCATCAGATTTATCATCATTGGATTCCTCATTAGCTACTAGGCATGTCTTTCTATCTCTCCTTCTAAAGTCTCAGTTCCCTCTGTATTGGTTGTCTTTCTATCTGTCATCTCGGTATTCTCTCTTTTCACTAGATTCTTTGTCAGGACAATTTGAAGCCATATGTCCAATTTTATCATAGTTAAAACATTTCAAAGGTAACTTTCCTTTATACTTACCTTTGCCTCTCGGTAACCTTCTCACCAATAATGCTTCAAACTCTTCTTGCTTTTTGATTTACTCATATAGTTTGTGTACTTCTTCCATTTTTTTGTGAAATCTCTCACTTGCTCCACTGTGATTTCCTTCAGCATACTTATACACTCTATCATTGTAATCATTAGATTCATCAAGATGAAAAGAACTAAATGCAGATTCAACTTTATTTACCGAAGACCCACTGTTATCAAAATTACTCAACTCAAAAGCATGTAGCTTACTGATAGTAGCATCCAAAGAGACTGACATGTTTGGTACAAACCTTAATTCATTAATTGCAGAGACTCGAATGGCATAAGTAGGTAGAAGTGTTCTCAGCAACTTACTTGTTACATCCTTTTCTTCAATAGTTCCTCCTGCTCCTTTGATTTGATTGACAGTTTTCTTTAACCTTGTATTGTATTGGATTATGTTCTCACCTTCATTCATTCTCATGGATTCAAGTTGTCCTCTTAGACTGTCTACTTTTTCTCTTTGAACATGTTCATCACCACCATACATAGATATAAGCTTATTCCACATAGCTTTGGCATCATTACAACCTTCTAGATCATTAAACTCTGAGTCGGTCAATGCTGATGTTATTTCAATCATTGCTTGAATATGTTCTTTCTTTGCCTTTATCTCTTCCATTGTCATCGGGTAGGTGCTAGGTGCAGTGTAATAATTCTCCAAATAATATGTTGCATACTCTCCAATTCCTGATAAGTGTAGCTTCATCCTTTTTGGCCATGTGGAGAAACTTGACTTGTTCAACTTTGGTGCATCCCTTTTATACATCTTCAGATCTTGCCTCAAGTTCCTTTAAACTTTTCTTTCGAAGTTCTATCTTTGATACCAATTGTTAGTTAGATGAGAGGGGGGGTGAATCAGATAAACTCACAATACATTGATCTATCTAGATTCAACCTCAGTAGAACTTACTTGATATGAAACTATGACTGTAAATCATTCAAACTCATAAACTGATAAACTTGAAACAACAAAACACATATAACACCAGATTTAACATGGAAACCCAAATAGGGAAAAACCACTGTGGGATTTTAGACCCATAAAGAAAATATACTCTTCTAGAGTATGCTCGGTTAAAAGCCAATCTTGTTAAAGATTACATAAACACATTCGCTAGATGTGACCGGGTCAAGGGATTTCCCTCAGATCTATCAAAATCTTGCACTTTGTTAGAAGTGACCTTGTCAAAGGATTTCAAACACTCATTCAGAATGTTACCTTGCTAGAGGATTTACAAATAAGACTATTAGGTCCACTCGGTTAAGATATTTCCTGTCACTTACAAAAATAAATAACAGTAATAAAATATATTTGCAACTTCACATCTGAAATGTTAAAGCAGACTCTATATACTCAAAATAATCTTGTCAAAAGACTTATCTTCCTCCTTGTTGGGCTTCTCAATCTGTTCTTCAATCTTTTGTACTTGGTAATCACCTCTGTAGTATCACTGCTCTTCTATTTTCCCACATTCTGTGTTCGTCAACTTTTTCTTATTTATAAGCAATTCCTAATCGCTTAATCTCCTTAATCACATTTCCCATGATTAATCTTAGCCATCAAATCTTCAAACTTGACTAGGTTCATTGAATCCTTCGAACTGAAAAATGTTTTATCTTGCCTTGAAACTTGTATACCTTCCTTGGTACTTGTGCTCGGTTATGACCATTCAATCTGTGTTGTAGATCCAACTCTTGAATTTTCATTGTCGTTTATCCTTAACAAACTTCTTGCATGACATTCCAATCTTCTATAAATCTCTAGCTCATTGGCATCCTTCATTTAATAATGTATTTATTCATCCAATGCATTCTGTTATTGCTCGGTTGATACTCAGTAAATGCAGAACTTTACTCGGTAACTTCTTCCTTCTTTAACTATCACTAATAACCTTGGTGTTTACCAACTAGTTCCTTGCTCGGTAAAATAGAACAGTATCAAACCTTTACTCATTCTGTTGCATGAAATCTTTTCTCCTTCTTATTCAGTCTTTGAATACACATATGTAGGATATCAAAACAATCAAAATAACATAATCTCATCACTGTCTAACTGGGTAATAGTTGCCCATTGAATAACTTATTACTTCCCTTCATTTTCACATTCTTTCTGTGTCACTTACCAACATCTTTATACTCATCAAAACATACTCTTTAAGATATGGCAACATCATACTAAATCAGAAAATCAATTGCTTGACATCAATGACAAAATAATATTATTAAGATAGTAATCATCCTTTATCAATTATATCATCAATCTCCAACAACCTTCTCAATACCAACAAACTTAATGTAATGCCAACACAAGAAATGACATAGAAACTTTTACCTAGGACAACGCTTGAGAAATGAAAGTCCCATAGTTTGAAGAAGTTTTACTGATCTGTTTCCTCTCATCTAGTTTGACCAATTTTGGCATTTCAATTTGTTTAGTTTTTTCCGGTTCTGTCCCTTTCTTGGCACCTGCATCCTTTCCCCTGGCCATGTTACTATTGGTTCCACCTGATTTTGTGACTTTGACGAAGATGCCTGTTGGTTTGCCCTGCTCATTATTTACATTCTTATTCATAGCTAGTAATTACTTTTTACCTATTCCACAACTGCAATAGTGAAAGCTTTCTTCTCCTCTTCTGTCAAGTTTCTCAAAGAGGGCACTGCTTCCTCCTGAAACAATTTTCTCAAGGTAGGGATATCTTCATCATCATCAGAAAAAACCTATTATATACCATATTGAAAATTTTCTCTTCTTTAATGCACATCAAAATATTCTTCTTCTTCAGATAAATCCTCATTTCTTCCCCAACATGGATCAGATGAGAGGGCATTAACAGTTGGTTCATAATCTTCATTTTTATCTTTTTCTTCTATCAAGCCCTAGGCAATCTTGCACTGTTCTTCAACATGAGATAGATTACATACATCACACCATGGATATTCATCTACAAAGTTTGTAGTTTTCTTTAATGGGTCAGGAGTCTCTTTGTTGGTATTTGGTTTCATTGGTTTTCCATCTTTTCCAATTTGTGTTATATGGCATGTCATTCAACCTCGGCCTATTGTAACTTATTTTCTTATTGTTCTTGTATGGTGGCCTTTCATTATGAATTTTCTTACCCTTTAAGTCCTTGAGCATGTCCATGATTTGAGTAAGATCATTTTTTTTCGGGACCCTAGAGTTGTACAGCTTTGGATCATCTCTCCTAGCAACTTTCCCAGCCACCTTCCTATTATTTTCAATAGTAACAGCTATTTTGAATGCTTGCTATAAAGTGTTAGGTCTATGAGACAAAATCTCATAATGAGTTTTGCTGTCAAAAGCACTTAAATAAAACTTAATAAAAAATGAATCAATTGGTCTGACATCTTTGGGTATTCTATTTAATACCTTATTAAATCTTTTATTAAATTCATTAACTGATTCATTTTGATTCTTTTTTATGCTTGTTAGTTCATGGGATGCAAATGAAGGATCATTGGGATCTCCAAATTCTTCCAAGAATAGCATCACAAATTCCTGCTAGCTGCTAATACATTTGTCAAGAAGGCTTCTATACCATTCCCCTGCATCCTCTATCAAATATTGAACCAACAACTTCATGAACACATCTTCATGAGGAATCTCAAATGCTTTGATGATATTCTTTACATTAATAACATGCTACTCTGCTGAATCAACTCCATTGCTTGAAAATTTTGGGATTGATAATCTCAAATCATTAGTGATCTAATTTGGGTAACCAGCAATGCCAGTGAAGTCCAATTGTCTATACCTCTCAATGATTAAGGGTTGTCTACCAACATTATCGTTTCTTTCATTGTTCATTATCCCATTATTGTTGCTATAGTTTCCGTTATTACCAAAGTTTCTTCCTCCACCATTGCCACTTCCATAATTGCCATTGTTACCTCTATTTTGTCCATTATTCCGGTTGCTGCCACACCCATTATTTCCTACATGGTTAGCCCTATTTGTGTTAATCCGGTTCCCATAATTTTTCCCATCTCCATTCCTTCTTCCATCCTCTGGCCTTCCTTCATTTTTATCCCCATGCACATCCCTCCATCTTCTATTTTCACTTACCAATGGGTTGTCATAGGTTACAAAAGGCTGGTCATTTCTTCTCACATGAGGAGGACTATATTTTGGAACTACTTGTCTACTTGTTTCACCTCTCTCTTCTCCTACCGTGTCTGTCTTGGGGCTTGAAATGTTATTTCTCTCTATTCCTAATTTTTGTAACACTCATATCACCCATTTAAAGAATAAGATCATCCCACTATTTTTCTTCCTGTTCCTCAGCATTCGTGATCTCATCATGGCTATGTCTATTATCCTTTGAACTTATTTTATGAAAAGGATTTTCCTCTCTATTCTTAGATTTTCCAGTAGATGAAGAATCTTCCTCCCTACTAGGAAATCTCTTATATCCTTCAAATACCATGTTTGATGTTTTTCCTTTGTTCCTTTTCTTGGGATTCAATTGAACAAGATCTTCTTGCTCTTTGTGTAGAGATCTCCTCCCCTGCATAAATCTTAATGACAAATTTCTAGGAGTTTCTCTTATTTTCTCAACATACCAATCATTACTCATGTATTACATGTAGAGTCGCCACCTCCTAAGATGAATAATATCTTTTACTAATCTTTCCGGCTCTTTCCTCTAGATAAGACTGAAATGAAACCACCAGAAATTTTAAGTACTTCTTATCACAACTCCCTAGCAGACTCACCAGTCTATTGGTGCCCAAAACCAAAGATTGGAAAACTTAAGGGTTTGTCAAATCCTCAACTAATCCAACCAGCCTTGGCCAACAAATAGGGATGGTCAAAGACCAGATCCCTCTACACTTAAGGCTCCACTGAACCTAGGTTGGTATACCTCTTCCTCTCAAGCACAAAAGAGATTATTTAAAGTGGATTTAAACCTTTTAGTAAATTGCAAAAACTAGCAAATGTTGTTTTGCAATTTATCCTTTATTATGTGCTTTAAGTAAATGCCTTTGAAAAGAAATAAAAATTATTATATGTATATTGGGAATAAGTATTCTTTTAGGACTTAAAAGAAATATGTAAAGATCAGTTCATACAAAATTTAGGGAGAATGTTTCTTTATCAAGGACCTTGAATGCATGACCAACCAAAACCTTAAAAGATAAATAGCAGACCAGTGCCTTTATCCAAGGGTATCTATGACACTTTGTGGACAAAAAATCCTATCAACTCTTGAGACAATATTAAATATGAACTATGAAGGTTTCAATATGTGTTACATAACAATGAAGAACCCAATATCATGATTAATGTAACAACATGTGATGGCACATCATAGAAAATCATATGATAGATTTATCAAGAGGACAAAATATTTATCAACACAAAAGTATGCACAATACTTAGGAAAAGAAACATTGAACCTTCATATATTAATCCTTAAGAAATGTTTGTATACATAAGCTTCAATTGAAAAAACTCCATTACAGTCTGTTTGCATAAAATACACCTCTTTGTTTTATAGACTTCCCAATACATATAACTTACAGTCCTGCCAGGCAGTGTATATTTCTTAATGCCAGATTCCTTTTACATACAAAAATGACTCATTATAAATATATATGCTAAGAGATATGAATAAAAGGATACACCCTTTCATTATACTAAACAACTAACTGAACAGTAACTAAATAGACTAACTAAATTATCAATTACATTACAAACACAAAACCAAGAAATGACTTAATGCTTTCGATCCAGACATTGTCCACACTTCTGAATGTGTCATAAATAGCCCGGGTCTTTGTAAGTTGTTGCATTGAAGATCACATCCCTGGCTGCATTCTCGATCATGTAAAGATTCTCAAACTTGTCGGCAATGTCATTCATGTCAAGGATATCTGTTTTGGCAATGGCTTGGGCTGCACTAAGTAAAGACTTACACTTAGAAAGCCATAAGGTCTTATCTTTAATTACTCCTCCATCATCTACCAAACGGGGAACCCCACATTGAATAATTTGCTGGCACTCGTCAAATTCCGATTTCAATTCCTTTGCAACTTCCTCATGTGTGACAAGCAGACCCTAAACCTTCATTTTTACCTTTTCTTTAGTCGATGCATCTTGCAATAGCAGGTTGAGTCTATCTCAAATTCTAGTGTGTGAAACCATATTGTCCATGTTCCTCTGATATACACCCCAGAACTCATCCAACACCTTCTCCAAATTCTCATATCTCTTATTCAACAAAATAGAAGTGGTGTCAACCCTAACGCTTTTCATCTCTCTCTTCAACTTAGTATGCTCATAAGCCAATTTTTCAAATTTCTTCTTCCATTACCTCCTGAGTCAGTAATTTGAGGGATTAGATGCCCACTTCTCTTAAGGGGTTCTTCATATAAGGCCTTGTATTTATTCTTCTCTACTATCTCATTCTTCATCAGGGCCTTGTTGAATTTTGAAATATTAATACCTATATCGGTTGTGACCATAGGGTCTACTTATCCAATTTTTAGGGTCATCATGTGATCAAATGCTTTGTCCACATCTATGATTTTTGGCCTTTTATTGGGAGGTTATAAGGCCCACAACAACATTTCTTCCTCATTTGGATTGTATCTTGATCCAATAAAAATGCCTTTTACTCCCTGGATATTCAATTTCATATCCTTTTTTTCTGAGTTCAGCAAAGAATCAAAGATAAATGAGGCACTCAGGTCCCAACCTAGAAACACAATTATTCCAGCCTCTACAAGTAGTTGTGTCCCCTTTTGTGGGGTCATAGTCTCAACTTTCGCATCAATATCTTCCTTCAATCTCTTCTTCATTTTTGCCTCATTTTCAGGGGTAATATTTCGCACTGCTTCCCTTAACTTCTTACCCTTGAAATGGTATAAGAATAATTTGAACTCTTTAGACTTTATAAATTGATCATCTAACACAAAAGAAACATGCTCTGTCATTCTTTCATATGTTTCTGCCTTCAATGCAATGATGAGCCTATCCTATACTTCTGGATCCTTGGAAACAACCTCGTTCTCCCCTGAATCACTTTGGGTTTGTTCTTCATCCATGTTTCCTAATCTCTACCTTCTCTCCTCTAGTTTTTTCTCCAAGGTTTCCATAACATCTTCCAGCTCTTCCACCTCCTTATTTCTACACATGTCTTCAAATTCATTCTCTTGATGAAGATAGTCTCCCAACTCTTGCCTCTTCCTTCTTGTATGGATGTAACCCTCAAGATCATAATGCGTCCTGGACACATGTTGGAATATGTTGTATTCATCCACTAGCTTCCTATCAATGGCTTCATATGCTTTGGTAGATACAATTTTAAATTCCTGGAAGTGAAGTGTACTAGGGAGGAAGGCTTGCTTGTGTGCACCTCCAAAATGCTTGGCATTAGAAACACTTAATTGCCTTACAATTTCCAAAAAAGCAATCATGTAAGGTGTAGGTTTTGATAGCCCATAGGGATAACCCTCAAATCCATAGTATCGAACAAAAGTGAAGTTCTCGCATGAATACCAATCACCCCAATTGTGATTGACCTTTGGATTTTTATGGTCGTGAGGCCTAAGAAATTTCTTAACATCCTCTAAAAATGATCCCTACAGAGGTTCACCAAAGAGAAAGAAAATTGGTTTAACAAAGAGTTCCTCAAATTTGAGGTAATTAGAATTCACAAATTTGTAATCCCAGAGGGAAACCCATAATTCCATAATTCTGATGCTCTCCCAGCTGATCTCCCTCTCGACAATGTCCAGATCATCTGTGTTGCACTCAAATAGCCTGCATAACGCGTCTCTACCTGTCATTGGGTCATACTCTATCATCTCCCCATGTATCAGAATGCGGAGGATGCACCATACATCCTCTAGAGTCACCGTCGCCTCTCCAATCGCCAAATGAAATGAGGAGGTCTCCGAATGCCATCACTCTGCCAATGCGATAAGCAATCCTGTGTTTGCACTAATCTCGAGCATGTATGTGATATAATATATCCTCAGTCCTGCTAATGTGTCTCTCTCTGTGCTCCTGAGTCTATGTCGTAGCATGAAACAGTCTGGTCGATTCTCCCGCGTGATCAACAGATACTGTCGACTCTGCATCACAATCGGGGCATCTTTTTGTCAGTTTTAGGGTTTGCTCCTATGGGTTGCATTTCCTCATTTTCATGTCCAATCAGGGTGTTTTTCATCTAATCTGACCTATCCTACCCTTATCCCCCTTTTTCCGATCATTTGCATGTCATTTTGACCAAAACTAGGGTTTTCAGTGCACAATTGCGCCTGTGTCAGAGAACCTGCGCCTGTGTTAGGTAACTTGCGCTTGTGTCTTCCTACACAAGCGCAGAACACCTGACACAAGCACACAATTAGACTACACAAGCGCAGAAGTCATCTTTTTCATCCCCCGTGGGCCCCGCAATGTCCCGCAAACGCGTCAAATTCATCAAATTGAAAACATGGGTTTTTGAGATCCATACCGTTGCTCCTGCGTCATTCGGTCATCTGAATGTGTGTACACATTCTCCAAGGTGATCCGCCACTGGAATGTTCGCCATCTATCTACAAGTTTCCTTGTCCAGAGCAACAAATCCTCCTCTTTAGCTAGTGCAAATGAGCAATTTTCACCCTCTTGGTCTCATTTATAGCTTTTTGTCATTGCATAGATGGACGTGCATCCTCTCCATCTTATGTTGGTCGCGGTCTTGTGCACCTTACATTGCTTGTCCTTCATGCATCCGATCTCCGATTGTCAGTCCGTTCAATCCTATCATTTTTATCGATCAATTGGCATCTTTTCCGCCTGTTTCCGGCCAATTCCTCGAGGGGGCATGCATATGTCATTATCGTTGTCTGGGGCATTTTAGTTATTATTATTTGAAACAACGCTTAAAATCACATTGTCTCAAAGAGGGGCAAAATGTAGACACCTAAAAATGGTCAGCGCTTGCGGAATCATACTTTAACATTTGCGCATTGCCTCATTTTAGGTTTTTGCATCACATTAACATTTTCTCCTATGTCACACACTTGGTCTTTATCATTTGTGAGCATCGAGTCTTTCTTCTACATTCTTCATTTGTCTCACTTTCAAATTTGGTCTTGTCGATAACAATCTTCAGTCATGATTTTGGTCGATCTTTGTCCTTGTCAATCTTGTCATATTGCGATCGATTCGTCATCGATCCTTGTCCTTTTCAATCATGTCAATTTGGTCAATTTGTCATTGATTTTTGTCAACCAATCTCAATCAAAGCATTTTATCAATCAAATCATTTATCAATCCAAAATCATGATCGAATCGATATCAATTATCCTTTGTCAAGACCTAATTGTCGTCTTTGCATTTCTAATTCATCTTCCAAGGTTTTATGATTTATTCATTTAATCTTGTTTGGCATTTTCCCTCTAGGTTAAATAATTTATTTATTTATCCTAAGTCTTCTTGTCACAATTAAATTATTATTTAATTGGCTAATTAATTCCTCCTATTTTTGTAAATTAATTAATGAATGAGAAATTATTAATTAATTTACCTAATTTGCATCAATTTTCTAATTAATTGCATCGGAATTAGGAATCATCAAAGCAAGTATAAAGGACATATTATTCATTATTAGCTCAATCACAAACACACATTGCAATGATCTAATCCTAAGCACACTCAATAGAGACATAAAAACAAAGCATTCAAAAGCAAATAGCATGCAAACCAGATGACGATTTGGATGCTTCTTCCATGCGGCTCCATTGTTCTTCTTTCCTCTTCAAATGGATTTGTGGATCTCACCTACAAGTGTACATACAATTGAAAGCAAGATTGACATTGATGAAAAGCTCAAGAGTACTAGAAGCATAAGTTCGATAGTCTGATAGGAATTATTAATTAGCCTTGATTGATGAAGATCATCCAATTTATAGAAGAATTGGAGAGATGCACAAATTAGCATGATAGTGATTCAAATGGAAATTCAAATCAAGAATAGCAAAATTATGACATATCTATGACAAATTGCTATGCAAGGCTTATGACAATTCATGACAAATTTCTATGTCAAGAATTTATGACAATTTATGACAAATTCTATGACAAATTTCAATGTCAAGTATTTATGACAATTTATGACAAATTCTATGACAAATTTCTATGTCATTTCCATAAATTTAGGAGAGAAATAGGAGGAAATTGAAATTAAGAATTAAGAAATTAGAAAAATTAGAAAAAGAGGAAATAAGAAATTAGGAAATTAAGAAATTGATGAAAATTAGAAATTAAGTAAATTAATTAATAATTTGTCATTTATTAATTAATTCACAAAAGAGGAATAATTAGCCAGTTAAATGAATATTTAATTGTGACAAGAAGACTTAGGATAAATAAATAAATTATTTAATCCTAAAGGAGGAAATGACAAACAAGGTTAGATGATTAAATCACGAAACCCTAGAAGATGAATTAGAAATGCGAGAATGACAATTAGGTCTTGATTGAAGATAATTAATGTCGATCATGATTTTGATTTTGGATTGATAAATGACCAATGTGATAAATGATTTGATTAATAAATACGCCAATTGATGAGGAACAATGACAAATTGATCCAAATTGACATAATTGAGACAGACAACAATCGATGACAAATCGATCACCAAATGACAAGATTGACAAGAGGACAAGAATCGATGACAAAATAGATTGCAAAACAATAATATTGAAAATGACCACGATCAATGACAAATCGATCGCAAATGACAAGATTGATAATGATAAAGATTGATGACAAATCGATAAGAGGACAAAACCCTAATTAGGATTGACGATGTCCAAAATGATAACAAATTAGCACGCACATTGATGCGATAGGATAAAATCGATCAAAATCATGATTGGATAGTGTTGTCGACAAGACCAAATTTGAAAGCGAGACAAATGAAGAATGTAGAAGAATGACTCGATGTTCGCAAATGATAAAGACCAAGTGCGTAACATAGGAGAAATGTTAATGTGACGCAAAAACCTAAAATGAGGCAATGCGCAAATGTTAAAGTATGACCTCGCAAGCGTTGACCATTTTTAGGTGTCTACATTTTGCCCCTCTTTGAGACAATGCGATTTTAAGCATTGTTTCAAAGAACTTAATGAAAATGCCCTAGACAATGACAATGACATATGAAAATGCCCCAGACAATAATAATGACATATGCATGCCCCCTCGAGGAATTGGCTGGAAACATCCAGAAAAGAGGCCAATTGATCGATAAGAATGATAGAAAATGATAGGAGCAAACAGATTGCCAAGACTGACAGAAGAAATGTTAGTAAGAAGAAATGAGATAGGGGAGAGTTAGAGACGAAGAAAAACTTGCTTTCACATATGCACATAAGTAGGTGAGAACCTTTATTTGATATGGCAAAATGGATGCGGCGCAACATGGCAATGAAGGCCAGAGCGATAATGCAATCCCTTTGCATAAGACAGACACATCATAGACAAACAACAATCACAACCAAAAGAAAAGGACCATGAACCATCTCGGTCACTCTAAATCACTCAGTGACATCATCGAGCAACATAGGAACATGATTGAAGCCAAAGATAAATCAATAAAAAGATAAGATGCACAAATTCCAACAAATCAAACAAACATCTTGATCTTCATTGTCAAAAAGTTGAAAGCGTTGATAGGATGATCATGTTGTCTGGTTTCAAGGAATGCGGTACCCCATCTAAGACAGGACACAGTCTGGTTTCGAGTATACCACACCCCATATAAGACCCATGATATTAGCCAAGGACGACTTATAGTGATGCTGATGTTCGATTGTTATGACAAATGTGATCAGTTTGAATGTCTGGTTTGAATGAAAAAGTTCATCTGTTAAGGCGTGATTTCATTAAAGTGCAGCGTATGATTGCGAGTCATTGGATGGATGCTCAGTGATCTGTCTTATGCACAAAAGAGATCATTTATTTTTTTGTTTTGCTTTTCAAGATTTTACAATTTTTTTTGTTCATTTTTTCAGGACTTTTTATGATTTTTAGGGATTTTCATTTTTTCAGTTTTTAGATACTTTTTTCAGGACTTTTTTCAAATTTTTTTAGGGAGTTTTTTCAGGACATTATATGATTTTTTTTTTTTGGATTTTTTCAAGACATTATTTGATTTTTTTGGATTTTTTTTAAGGACATTTTTTTATTTTTTTGAATTATTTCAGGACATTTTCAAATTTTTAAGAGTTTTTTTCAGGACATTTTTCAATTTTTTTTGTGAATTATTTCAGGACATTTTGAATTTTTTATGATTTTGCCCCCAGTGTCTAGCAAGGCAAGGAATATGATAGGTGAATAAATAGGCTTGCTGAAATGATGGTGGATAGAGGGAAGACAAAGGCCTTTTATTATGGAGACAACGCAGATGCAATTTTCAAGGGCTATTGTGTGATGGGACAAAAGACTGGATATGACAATGTAAAGCAGGAACATGGTATGAGGGACATGTCAAGAGGTTTTTGAAAAACATGTTTAAATTTTGCGTCCTTATGTCAGATCAAGATCAAGGGACAGAAAGAGTGTATGGATAGTGATAAGATATGGATAGGATAAGCAAGACCAAGAATGGATAAGGGACATGGACTAAAGGTCGGGATAGGATACGGGATAGTGGCAAAAAGTTGCAATAAGCTAGGGAATATGGATGAAAGGTTGAAATAAGCAAATGGGTAAATGACCAAAAGCTATGATGGACTAAAAGCTACAAACAAGATCCATAATGCTCATGAAGATCCTCAGCCTTGTCAAGATCAAAATGTGGAAAGGAAAACTGGACATGAGGGATGATAGGATATGAAGGGTAATGATAGGGGTTCGATAGGATAATGAAGGGCAATAGGATATGAAGGAGGAAACCTGCCCCCAAGTGTGGTTTGCAAGAAGTTCATAGATTACGCATGATGCATGTTTGCCAAGTTTTCATCACGGTACTTGCCCAAGGTGCCTGTTTGCTAGGTTTTCACCAGTGGA
The DNA here is from genome assembly GCF_030272615.1 of Cryptomeria japonica. Taxonomy (NCBI): domain Eukaryota; kingdom Viridiplantae; phylum Streptophyta; class Pinopsida; order Cupressales; family Cupressaceae; genus Cryptomeria; species Cryptomeria japonica. Next base: position 409,093,358 of record NC_081415.1, read on the forward strand.
TGAATTATTTTTCTTTACTTTTGTTCTTTTGTCTTTTTCTTTTCTTTTTTTTTTTTTCAATTTTTTTTTTTTTTTTTTTTTGTATTTTTTGACTTTTTCAATAGAAGATGGACACATGATAGGGGATGGAAGAAGGACTCAAGCATCTTTTTGTGATTGAGCATATAGCATTGTTATTGTCTAGGGCATTTCATATAGCATTGTTATTGTTTGGGGCATTTTCATATGTCATTGTCAGCGTCTGGGGCATTTTCATTACTATTCTTTTAAACAACGCTTAAAATCTCATTGTCTCAAAGAGGGGCAAAATGTAGACACCTAAAAATGGTCAACGCTTGCGGAATCATACTTTAACATTTGCGCATTGCCTCATTTTAGGTTTTTGCATCGCATTAACATTTTCTCCTATGTCACGCACTTGGTCTTTATCATTTGCGAGCATCGAGTCATTCTTCTACATTCTTCATTCATCTCGCTCTCGAATTTGGTCTTGTCAGCAACAATCTTCAGTCATGATTTTGGTCGATCTTTGTCCTTGTCAATCTTGTCATATTGTGATCGATTCGTCATCGATCCTTGTCCTTTTCAATCATGTCAATTTGGATCAATTTGTCATTGTTCCTCGGCGCATTTATCAATCAAATCATTTATCAATTCAAAATCATGATCGAATCGATATCAACTATCCTTTGTCAAGACCTAATTGTCATCCTTGCATTGCTAATTCATCTTCTAGGGTTTTGTGATTTAGTCATTTAAATTTGCTTATCATTTTCTTCCTTTAGGATTAATAAATTACTTATTTATCCTAAGTCTTCTCATTACAATTAAATCTTCATTTAATTGGCTAATTATTCCTCTTTGTGAATTAATTAATAAATGACAAATTATTAATTAATTTACCTAATTCCTAATTTCAATTTCCTCCTATTTCTCTCCTAAATTCATGGAAATGACATGTCAATTTGTCATAAATTTGTCATAATTGACAATCAATCAATTTTGACATAGAATGTGTCATATTTTGTCATAAATTATCAATCAACAAATTGTGCACAGAAAGTGCATAATTTGTCATAATTTGGCATAATGAATTGGATTATCTTGGCAATCAATTATGGATAGCTCTTGGATAATTGCATCCTTGGGTGTATTGTTTGATGAGAACAATATGGAAGGTTCTTGTGAAACTTCTAAAGGTGTAGGGATAGATGCCACTGGAGAGTCAATTTGTTTGCGGGGGGATGAGGCATTGCTAGACATAAGTGTATTATCTTGATCTTCCTCAAAGAACTCACTTGGTCGTTTCCTTAAGATCATTGCAATAAAGCCACCTTTCTTTCGAGGTTTTGACATGATTGGATCTGGAATTTGAACTTGTTTTTGGTTTGATGTCATGTTTTGATATTGGACTTGGTTCAATTATTCTGACATGTTTGAAACTTTGGTTGGTTTGTGCTGCAACCTTTGTTTTTGAATGTTTGGTTGGAATTGTTGACATTGATATGTTGATTGAACTTGTTGATATTCCACCATTGGTTGAACTATTTGTTGACATTGTATAGCTGGTTGGACATATTGTTGAAATTGAACCATTGGTTGTGTTGGTTGAATATGTTGAACAATTTGTTGTGATGGTTGAAAATTTGATTGATAGTAAACACCTTCTTGTTCTTGTTGTGGAGGCACATAATGTTGAAATTGATGTTGTCTCTTTTCTTGAAATTGTTTCATCATCTCTATTTGGGAGAGGAGAGCTGGTATGTCTGATCGTTCAAGAAGAGATTTGACATCAATTGGCTCAATATTTGGATTTTGACCTGGAAGTTTTCGAAACGTTTTGGACATTTGTGATCTATTCTTTTGAATGTTTTTCAATCTTTGTTCCAATATCTCATTTTCTTGAGCTAGTTTCTCCTCTAGTTTTTGTATTTGGACATTTACATCATGATGATAAGTTTGACCAATGTTGCTTTGTTGTTGGGTTGGATGTAATTGCGATTGCATTGTCGGTTGATATGTCAAACTTTGTTGCATCATTGGTGCTTGGAACCTTGTTTCAATAGACATGTCACTATGCAAATGCAATATTTTTGGAATTTTTCAAGGGCAATATATGATACGCAACTAAATACAAACTAAAATAGATGAAAATGCAATCTATGACAAGAGTGCAACCTATGTTTTTGGTTGTTTTTCAAGATTTTGACAAACTTTTTGGAATGCAAATCTAAGAGAGGGACCCTTAGGAAATTGGAATGATATCTAGACCTCAAAGGACAAAAGGACCAAGTGACAAAAGGACAAATGACAAAGTCTCCCCTATATGCTTGGATACTAAGCTAGGTTTGACCAAATGACATTGATGACAAAAGGACAAAAGGTTTGATAAGGTCTAAACTTCCTAACAATGACTTAGAGTTTATCAAAGATTTGGATTACTCAAGTATGACAAAACCTAGTTTTGAGACTATATGCAAAGGGACAATTGCTATGATATGAGAATGACTTAAGCTTAATGAAGAGACTTAGGGTATGTAAATATGAATGTATGACAATGGTATGACTTTAATGCAAGAGGACACATGCAAATGGATGACTCTTATTGATATGCAAAGGAGTATGACTTAGGTGAAACTTAACCTTGGTACTTGACAATGAACTTTGCAAAATGCAACTTAGGATGAACTTAAATGTAAGTGACATGCATGTTGAGACAAAATTTTGAACAATGTTTGACAATCATATTTGAAGGTGTTTTGAAATTTGTTGGATGAAATGCTCTTATGTTTAACCTTGTTTTGAATCAATTTGTCTTGTTTTTGGAATGATACACAATTCAACTTTTGACAAACAAAGAATACAAGATATTGCAACTTAGACTCAAGACAATCATGCTCATTTCCACATTTCTTATGGTAGGCAAAGACATTAGGTACTTGAGAGGTAGACTCATTATGGGATTCAAGGAGAATACATAGATGCTTGACCCCACGGGCTCCCCTCCATGGCACTCACTTCTCAGGGCAGCCAAGCATCAGTCCCCATGGAAATCTCCCCATGGCGAACTTAGTATCTCTTCCAAGTATCCGAACTTGTCCTTCTCAAGCAACTAGAAGGGTTTTTGGCCTCTAAAACAAGGTGTTTAGTAAGGATTTTTGTTAAGCGTTACTCCTTGATGTCATGCAAGCATGATTGAGACATTAAGCCCATCAAGATACCAAACAAATGTAGTCGCACAAGCATGATTTAGACCAAGAGGCCCTACTTAGATGTTGATATGAGAAAGAGTCCAAGGGTCATCACTTCCCAAGTAACTGCAATTCCCACGTAACACTTCCTTCAAAGCTTTCACCCATCAGGTATTTTTTTATAGTGAGTTAGAATGCCAAGGAATTCTAGCCATACTCACTTTGGGTCATTCCCTTCTCACGATTATCACTTGCTTGTAAAAGCAAAGTGGTCGGGAAGGCAGGCCCTCTAAGGGTGACAAACAATCAACAACACAAGCATGGTATCGAAGATCTGGATTTCTGATCACCCTATGAAGGATGAGAGCATACTCTCCTACTCCAATGTCACACTTAACAATCAAAGAAAACAAATGCTCATTCCCACCTATTTATAAATCACTAAGTGCCTAATTAATATACTCGAAACTAGACTGTGTCCTGTCTTAGACGGGGTACCGCATGTCCTGAAACCAGACAGCATGATCGTCCTATCAGCGCTTTCAACTTTTGACAATGAAGATCAAGATGTTTGTTTGATTTGTTGGAATTTGTGCATCTTATCTCTTTACTGATTTATCTTTGGCTTCGATCATGTTCCTATGTTGCTCGATGATGTCACTAAGTGATTTAGAGTGACCGGGATGGATCATGGTCCTTTTTTTTTGATTGTGAGTGTTGCTTGTCTGTGATGTGTCTGTCTTTTGCAAAAAGGGTTGCATTTCAACTCTGGCCTTCAATGCCATGATGCTACGCATCCATTTTGCTACATAAAAATAAAGGTTCTCACCTACAAAGTGCATTACTGAAAGCCAGTTTTTCATCATCTCTAACTGCCCTCTATCTCATTTCTTACTAACATTTCTTCCGTCAGTCCAGATAGTCAGTTCAGTTTAGTGCTCCAATTTCCCTACACATATACTACATCCTGCATCCATTACATTAGTACATTTGCATTACATTAAGCATCATATCAAGCATTTTATCCATTTCATACTATCAATGCATCAAAAACACATAAAAAAAATATATCCATACATGTTCCACAATTCATACATCAACAGTGCATAAGTCATCCATACATGGAAAATAACATAAATCATTTGCATCTCATCATATCGATGCATATCATATCATATATGAACATAATATCGGAGTACAAAATTGCACTGTCTGTCCTAAGTATGGCCCGCAGGCTTACTACAACATGTCAAACTACATAATGTCCACTGTCTGTCATAAGGAGCACGTGCCTCTGTCATTGGGTTATCCCTCTATCCTCCTTATCCCTACCATGTCTCAAGTCCTACTATTGTATCTCTGTCCGTGCTTCTGAGTCTATGTCATAACATGAAGCAGTCAGGTCGGTTCTCCCGCGTGATCAATGGATATTGTCGACTCTGCATCACAATTGGGGCACATTTTGTCATTTTTAGGGTTTGCTCCTACGGGTTGCATTTCCTCATTTTCATGTCCACATCAGGGTGTTTTTCATCTATTCTGACCTATCCTACCCTTATCCCCCCTTTTCGGATCATTTGCATGCCATTTTTGACCAATCTAGAGTTCCCAATGCACAACTACGCCTGTGTCATGACTCCTGCGCCTGTGTCATGTAACCTACACTTGTGTCATGTAACCTGCGCTTGTGTACCCTTATACAAGCGCAGAAGACCTCACAAAAGCACAGAAGACCCTGCACAAGCGCAGAAGACCTTACACAAGCGCAAAAGTCAGTTTCTGTATCCCCTGTGGGCCCCGCAATGTCCCGCAAGCAAGTCAAATTCATGAAATTGAAAACATGGGTTTTTGAGATACATATCGCTGCTCCCACATCGTCCGATTGTTTGTATGTGCGTATGTGTTCCTCGAGGTGATCTACTATTTGAATGTTCGCCATCTCTCTGCAAGTGTCCTTTTCCAGAGCAACAAATCCTCTTCTTGGGCTAGTGCACATGAACAATTTTCACTCTCTTGGTCCCATTTATAGATCTTTGTCAGTGCATAGATGGATGTGTGTCCTCTCCATCTTATGTTGATCGCGGTCTTGTGCACCTTAAATTTCTTTTCCTTCATGTATCCGATCTCCGATTGTCAGTCCGTTTGATCCTATCATTTTTATCGATCAACTGGCCTCTTTTCTGCATGTTTCCGGCCAATTCCTCGAGGGGGCATGCATATAGAATTGTTATTGTCTGGGGCATTTCATATAGCATTGTTATTGTCTGGGGCATTTTCATATGTCATTGTCAGCATCTGGGGCATTTTCATTACTATTCTTTGAAACAACGCTTAAAATCGCATTGTCTCAAAGAGGGGCAAAATGTAGACACCTAAAAATGGTCAACGCTTGCGGAATCATACTTTAACATTTGCGCATTGCCTCATTTTAGGTTTTTGCATCACATTAACATTTTCTCCTATGTCACGCACTTGGTCTTTATCATTTGTGAGCATCGAGTCATTCTTCTACATTCTTCATTCATCTCGCTCTCGAATTTGGTCTTGTCAGCAACAATCTTCAGTCATGATTTTGGTTGATCTTTGTCCTTGTCAATCTTGTCATATTGTGATCGATTCGTCATCGATCCTTGTCCTTTTCAATCATGTCAATTTGGATCAATTTGTCATTGTTCCTCGGCACATTTATCAATCAAATCATTTATCAATTCAAAATCATGATCGAATCGATATCAACTATCCTTTGTCAAGACCTAATTGTCATCCTTGCATTGCTAATTCATCTTCTAGGGTTTTGTGATTTAGTCATTTAACCTTGCTTATCATTTTCTTCCTTTAGGATTAATAAATTACTTATTTATCCTAAGTCTTCTCATTACAATTAAATCTTCATTTAATTGGCTAATTATTCCTCTTTGTGAATTAGTTAATAATTGACAAATTATTAATTAATTTACCTAATTCCTAATTTCCATCAATTTTCTAATTCCTAATTTCAATTTCCTCCTATTTCTCTCCTAAATTCATGGAAATGACATGTCAATTTGTCATAAATTTGTCATAATTGACAATCAATCAATTTTGACATAGAATGTGTCATATTTTGTCATAAATTATCAATCAACAAATTGTGCATAGAAAGTGCATAATTTGTCATAATTTGTCATATTGATTTGCAATTTCCATTTGAATTGGATCATGCTAATCTTTTCATTTCTCCAATTTCTCTATAAATTGGATGATTTTCTACAATCAAGCCCTGAACTAATTTTTGTGAATCCTTAATCAGACTATTGAATTTACACTTTGAGTATTCTTGTGTCAATGTCAATCTTGCTTTCACAATTAGGTGTATGCACTTGAAGGTGAGATCCACAACAAACCTATTTGGAGAAGAAAGAAGAACAATGGAGCCGCATGAAGGAGCATTTGAATCCCATCTTTGGTTTGCATGATCTTTGCTTTTGAATGTTTTATTTCATGTCTCTATTGAGTGTGCTTAGGATTAGATCATTGCAATGTGTATTTGTGATTGAGCTAATAATGATTAATATGTTTTTATATATATTGCTTTGATGATTCCTAATTCTGATGCTACAGATCCTAACCATTCTTCCCTACTATATTTACATTCAAACCTTCTAGCTAGAATCCCCTTAATCTCCCATAAAATAAAATAATATGCATTAATAGTGAATAATTCTTGAAATGCTTGTATGGATTATCTTTCAAGTTCATGAAGCCTTCATGCAGTCTGTCCACTAGGTATGAGGAAAAATCAAAAGCTATAGGCTCATGTCTCTGGATATCTGCTGCTTAAACCAATGGTCCTATGTTTGCCACATTAGGAGCTTCAACTCCTCCAACCTGGCCACAAGCCATATATGTATACTGTAGGTACTTCTTAAAAATAGTCATTTCATAAGGAGGACCATCTTCCTGTATTAGCCTCCCCTTTTCCGCTTTGTGGATAATGAGGTTCCAACCCTGATATGTTGTATCCATTTGCCTTTATTCCTCTTCCAAATCCACAAATGATAACGACACTTTTGCCTCCAAATCTACTGCAAAACTTCCTGAATTGTGGCTACAACAAAGTGAACAAAAGCAGTCTCATTGGGCAACAAAATGCATCATTTGTTTGCATCATAATGTCTTACCAGGAGCTTCAACAAATCAATATCTACAAAAATATTAGGTACCATGAGTTTACCTAAATTGGTGTTCCATGGGTTTGAAATTGGCATAGGCTCATCCATGCGGAGGTAATGAAAGAGAAACAACTCATGCCCTTGCACTGTTGTGAGTACATCTCCAATTTCTCTATACATGTCCTCCAACTGCTCGTGAATAGGAACATTCACCTTAGCTCTACATGACCAGGCTCCTAGAGAGCCTATCTGATATATCATATCTCGGTTTAGCTTCCTTCGAGCCTCATTGACTTCACCCTTAGATTTTTTCATCATGGTACTGGACACTTCTACAACCTTTCACTTCTCTTTTGAACTTGAACCTTCCATCTCTATAAATTTCCTTACTCTATGCTTAGTAGCTTAGAAAATTTTCCCAATAAACACTTGATATCTTTTGCAATAGCTTTGTGTGAAATACTGTTATGCAACACTAGTTATATATTTTAGGAAGTCAAATCTTGTACTCAATTACTACAATCTTTCAAGGATTTTCTTCATGTGGCAATGATCCTGTAGACACCTAAAAATGGTCAATGCTTGCGGAGTCATGCTTTAACATTTGCGCATTGCCTCATTTTAGGTTTTTGCATCGCATTAACATTTCTCCTATGATTCGTACTTGGTTTTTTATCATTTGCGAACATTGAGTCATTCTTCTACATTCTTCATTTATCTCTTTCTCGAATTTGGTCTTGTCGACAACAATCTCCAGTCATGATTTTAATTGATCTTATCCTATTGCATCAATGTGCATGCTTATTTGTCATCATTTTGGACATCGTCAATCCTAATTAGGGTTTTGTCCTCCTGTCAATCTTGCGATCAATTTGTCATCGATCGTTGTCCTTTTATAAATCTTGTCATCTGGCGATCGATTTATCATCAATCCTTCAATCTTGTCATTTAACGATTGATTTGTCATCGGTCATTGTCATCTTTGATCTTGTCATTTTGCGATCAATTCGTCATTGATCATGGTCATTTTCAATCCTGTCATTTTGTAATCTATTTATCATCAACTCTTGTCATCTTGTCAATCTCGTCATTTTGCGATCAATTTGTCATCGATCATCGTCCTTCTCAATTATGTCAATTTGGATCAATTTGTCATTGTTCCTCATCAATTGGCACATTTTCTCAATCAAATCATTTATCACATTGGTCATTTATCAATCCAAAATGAAATCATGATCAAGTCAATTATCTTTCATCAAGACCTAATTCATCCTCTAGGGTTTCGTGATTTCATCATTTAACCTTGTGTGTGTCATTTCTTCCTTTAGGATTAATAAATTGTTTATTTATCCTAAGTCTTCTCATTGCAATTAAATGTTCATTTAATTGGCTAATTATTCCTCTTTGTGAATTAATTAATAAATGACAAATTATTAATTAATTTACCTAATTTCTAATTTCCATCAATTTCCTAATTTCTTAATTTTCTAATTCCTAATTTCAATTTCCTCCTATTTCTCTCCCAAAATTCATGGAAATGACATGTCAATTTGTCATAAATTTGTCATAATTGACAATCAATCAATTTTGACATAGAATTTGTCATAATTTGTCATAAATTATCAATCAACAAATTTTGCATAGAAAGTGCATAATTTGTCATAATTGACATAATTGATTTGCAATTTCCATTTGAATTGAATCATGCTAATCTTGTCATCTCTCCAATTCTTCTATAAATTGGATGAATTTCTTCAATCAAATCCCTTAATTAATAATTGCTAATTAGGCTATCGAATTTATGCTTCTAGTACTCTTAATCAAAATCCCGTCTACTTGCTTTCAATTGTGTGTGCACTTGTAGGTGAGATCCACAACCAAACCATTTGAAGAGGAAAGAAGAGCAATGGAGCCGCATGGAGGAGCATTCAAATCATGTCTATGGTTTGCATAATTTCTTTGCTTTTGAATGTTTTTATTTCATGTCTCTATTGAATGTGTCTTAGGATAGATTCATTGCAATGAATGCTTTTGTGATTGAGCTATTATGTTTATCTTGTCTTGTGATGATTCCCTATTTCCTAACGTACATTAATTGGTGAACCCGACATGAACACTAACCTTCTAACCTCTTTATGGTGTTTTGAGTGCTCTCAAGTTGATTTGTAGGCCAAAAAAACCCAAAAACAGGGTCGTGCAGGGTTTTCTGGAGACTTATGCACCTGTGTCCTGCATCCTGTGCCTGTGTTGAGCATTTTGTGCCTGTGTTGAAGACATTCTGCGCTTGTGTCCTGCATTCTGCACCTGTGTCATGGGTTCTGCGCCTGTGTAAAGTCCAAAACAGGGGTAAAAATGCAGTGTTTTATTTGAAATTTGTTTAGTTTTTGCATTCTGTTTTCTATGCTTTAGATTTTGGTACTAATTATCTATGTAGAATCTTGGCATAGACATGGAAAAGACAATAAATCAAACTACTAACATGTGTTATGCAGAATCGATAGCCAAAGACAACAAATCAAACTTCTAACTCGGGTTTTTGCAGGTTGCCTTGGAGAAACAACCAAACTTTGTGTTTGTGATTTTTAATTAGGCACTTAGTGATTTTTAAATAGGTTGGAATGAACGTGTTTTTGCTTTGATTGTTGAGTGTGACATTGGAGTAGGAGAGTATGCTCTCATCCTTCTTAGGGTGATCAGAAATCCAGATCTTCGATACCATGCTCATGTCTTTGATTGTTTGTCTCCTTTAGAGGGTCTGCCTTCCCGACCACTTTGCTTTTGCAAGTAAGTGATAATCATGAGAAGGGAATGACCCAAAGTGAGTATGGCTATAATTCCTTGGCATTCTAACTCACTATAAAAAAATACCCGATGAGCGAAAGCTTTGAAGGAAGTATTACGTGGGAATTGTAGTTACTTGGGAAGTGATGACCCTTGGACTCTTTCTCATATCAACATCTAAGTAGGGCCTCTTGGTCTAAATTGTGCTTGCGCAACTACATTTGTTTGGTATCTTGATGGGCTTAATGTCTCAATCACGCTTGCGTGACATCAAGGAGTAATGCTTAACAGAAATCCTTACTAAACACCTTGTATTTAGAGGCCAAAAACCCTTCTAGTTGTTTGAGAAGGACAAATTCGGATACTTGGAAGAGATACTAAGTTCGCCATGGGGAGATTTCCATGGGGACTGATGCTTGGCTGCCCTGAGAAGTGAGTATCGTGGAGGGGAGCCCGTGGGGTCAAGCATCTATGTATTCTCCTTGAATCCCATAATGAGTCTACCTCTCAAGTACCTAATGTCCTTGCCTACCATAAGAAATGTGGAAATGAGCATGATTGTCTTGAGTCTAAGTTGCAATATCTTGTATTCTTTGCTTGTCAAAAGTTGAATTGCATCCCATTTTGAAAAGCAAAACAAATTGATTCAAAACATAAGTTTAAGCACAAGAGACATTCATCCAACAAAGGTCCAACAAATCTTCAAAACTCATCTTCAAGCATGGTTAGCAAACATTGTTCAAAATCTTATCTCAACAAGCATGTCACTTACATTTAGGTTCATCCTCAGTTGCATTTTGTGAAGTTCATTGTCAAGTACCAAGGTTAGGTGTCACCTAAGTCATACTCCTTTGCATATCAATAAGGGTCATCCATTTGCATGTGTCCTCTTGCATTAAAGTCATACCATTGTCATTCATTCATTGCATACCCTAGGTCTCTTCATTAAGCTTAGGTCATTATCATATCATATTAAGGTCACTTGCATAGTAATGTCCCTTTGCATATAGTGCCAAAATTAGGTTTTGTCATACTTGAGTAATCCTAATCTTTGATAAACCCTAAGTCATTGTTAAGAAGTCTAGACCTTATCAAATCTTTTGTCCTTTTGTCATCAATATCATTTGGTCAAACCTAGCTTAGTATCCAAGCATATAGGGGAGACTTTGTCATTTGTCCTTTTGTCACTTACGTCCTTTTGTCCTTTAAGGTCTAGATATCATTCCAATTTCCTAAGGGTCCCTCTCTTAGATTTGCATTTCAAAAGTTTGTCAAAATCTTTGAAAACAACCAAAAACATAGATTGCATGCTCGTCTATATAGTTTGCATTTAGTTGCATATCATACATTATCTTTGAAAATTCCAAAAAAAACAAAAAAAAAACATTGCATTTGCACAAGTGACATGCCTCTTGAGACAAGATCAAAAATCTAAAAAGATGGGCAAACCAATGTATCAACCCATGGACAACATAGCAAATTCGTAGTTTCAAACCAGTCAAACAGTACAAATTGAAGGTTCATCAAACACATCTCTACCACCATATGGAACGGTCCAACTTGGGCCACCTCCATTATATGAACCAGTATTTGTACCTATGAAACCAGGACATGGGAGTGTTCCACCAACTCCAAGAGGAAGTGTGCCTTTCAATTTGAATCAACCACACCTACAACATGACATTCAAAATCAAACATTATATGAAGAAAAAACCCTCTCACAAGGATTTGGTTCAGATCAAGGCTTTCACCAAGAAATGAATCCAAATGTCCAACCAGATTCCTCATTCGATTCCGATACTTCTGACGATGTTGACATGTTCCTTCAAGATCCGAAGATAACAAAAAAGATGGATAAGTTCTTGAATAAAGTGTTTAAGATGTTTCCACAAAAGTATCTTAATATGATGAGTAATGTGACATCTTCAAGTGACCAAATCAATGTGCAAGAACAACAAGGTGGTGAGTTGTTAAGTTTTTCCCTGCATCCAAATCAAGAAGATGCACAACAAGCAACTCAACCTACCTTGATGAGTAAACGTGCTTCAAAGGCATTGACAGTGACTATTCCTCAAAAGTCACCATTTGAAATGATAAATAATCCACTATTCAACACAACACCTGTAACGCAAGATCAAATGAAGAGCACGCAAGTATTCACAGCTGTCCCTCAACAAGAAGTGGTTCCTTACATGCATAAAGTGGGATCAAAACCTAAGATGGAGGAAAGCTTCACAACTGGAATGCCTAATGTCACCAATGTCCAAAATAATTCCATGATGCAACAAAGTTCTTATGTCCCGTTAAGTTCAATATCTTTTCCGAATACTATTGTGACAAATCCTTCAATAATGGCAACACAAAGAGCTACAGATAGTGGTTTGCACCAACAACAATTGTTGCAACAATTGAGTAATATACAAAAGGTACAATCGAATGTGCAAACAAGTAATGTGCAACAACAACAAATTGCAGCGCCTTCGGCACCATTACAAGTTAATGCAAACTTGCAACCATCACAATGGATTGGACAAACAACACAGCAAGTTAATGCAAGTGCTATACCCCATCCTAAGGAGAAGCAACGAAAAGCGCCTAAACAAAGTTTTTTACAAATGATGGGATATACACCACGATGACAATTAGCACAAAGTCAACAAGTTCCGATCCGTCAGCCTCAACACCAACATGTGCCACAATATGTGCCAAGGCAAGCAAGCTATCCTACTTTACAACCGCAATTAGCGCCTGTGCAATATCAACAACCTACTCAATTGCAATATCAACCTAGGCTCCAAGAAGCACAACAACAAGGTCAATATCAAGGCATAGCACAACCGCAGCAACAAGCGATGTACCAAGAACTTTATATGCCAGAAACACCAAAAACGGCCATTTCAGAGTATCAGCAACCGATCGGAAATGCGATGTATCGACAAAGGATACCAACTGGGATTAATGATGGACCTCTAAATTCTGATACAATTGCGCAACAACTTGAGAAGTTGCAATGAAAAGTTGACGCATTAGAAACTAAAGGAACAAAGAAGTTGTATACAGATCAAGATTTATGTCCTAATCCATTTGACAAGAGTGTATACATGCCTCCATTCCCTAAGCATTTTGAGGCACCTAATTTTGAGAAATATAAAGGGAATGGCAATCCAAAAGATCACATTCGAGCATTTTTTGCGGCATGTACTGAGGTAAGCTATGAAGAGACGTATTTAATGCACTTATTTGCATGAAGTCTCACGGGACAAGCTATGGATTGGTATTCACATTTGCCAGGAAATATAAAGACTTGGTCTGAATTGGCTCAAAAGTTTTTATCTCATTTTGCGTTCAACATCGACAGTGATGTGACCATGTCAGATTTATGCAACACCAAGCAAAAGCAAGGTGAATCATTAGTGACTTTCTTGCAATGATGGTGAAGCTTATATAGTCGTTCTTCTCTTGATATACTCGAAGAACAACAAGTGAATCTGTTTATCCAGAATTTGGTCCCAGAAATGATGTATGAGCTAAAGTTGAAAAGTCCCAGTACTATAGAGAAACTTATTAAGAAGGGAATGAGCATTGAAACAGCTCTGGTAGCTAAAGGAATCATCAAGCTCAATAAAGACAATGACAATACCAATTATTCGAGGGATAGAAACAGATTTTGGTATAAGAACAAGAATGTCACTAATGATGGAGTTGTTGATGCAAGAGCGGTGAATGCAAATCAACCCCCATTCATGATCAAGAAATTGAGTGTTCCTAATATGTCAACTATGGAACAAAATCAAGCACCAATGAGCAATGTTACTCAACAGTCACAATATCAACAACATGCTCAATAGTCGCAATATCAACAACATGCTCAACAACAACATACTCAACAACAAGGCCAACAACAAAACCAGCAGGGCAAACCCTTCCGATCATGGGATGGGCCTCCTCGACAATTTATGCCATTGGGAGAGCCTATTGAATTAGTAATGAGACAATTGATACAAGCAAAATTTATTAAGCTACCAGATATCAAGGCAGAACCAGCGGTAAAACCGCAATGGTGGAATGATAATGCGTACTGTGAATATCATCGGTCTAAAGGACACAAAATTGCATCCTGTTTCCAATTGAAACACATGATTCAAGATTTATTAGAGCAAGGAGTAATTGAGGTAGACCCACCCCATCCGACCTCTAACACTGATCATACTATCTTCAAAACTCCTTTGCTTGATCATGACAAGGGAAAAGCATCTTCTTCCAACTCTGCCCAAACAGCCAATTATGCAAGTTCTGGTTATAATAATGTCATTAATTGTTTTCATGCATCAAATGAGTATGTTTCTACCTTGAGAATAAAGGGACAAGATCCTTCTTGTGCAGTCACCACTCATCGATCCAAGATAGTCCTGAAAGGAGCTCCTGCAGCTCCTCCCAAGCCAACTCCTACAAGTCAGTATAATCTTTTGGATCACCTAGGAAAGACACCTGCACAAATATCAATCCTTGAGTTATTGAAAATGTCTCCCATGCATCGTGCAGTCCTAGATAAAGCTTTAGTTGAGTCCACTGTTCCAACAGATATTGATGTTGACCAGTTTCAAGCCCGGATTGGACATTTAGCCATTTCCCGAAATGTCGCATTTTCTGACAATGATATCTCATCCAACAAGCTCCCTCACAATGATCCTTTACACCTTGAAGTCTTTGTTCATAACTGCAAAATCCGAAGAGTCTTGATAGATGGTGGAGTAGGTCTTAATATTTGTACTTTGAGAGTGGTTATTGGCCTTGGGTATACAGAAAATGACATTGATGCTTCTAAAAGAATAACAATCAAAGCATATGATGATGCTGAGTGCCCTTCCAAAGGGATAATTACATTGCCTATCAGAGTTGGTCCAGTGACAAAAAACACTTTCCTGCAAGTCCTCGACCTTGATCTCCCTTATAATATGATCCTTGGCCGTCCATGGATTCATGCAATGAAAGTAGTTCCATCCACCTATCATCAATGTTTGAAATATCCTTACAATGGAACTGAGATAACAATTCCTGGAGATCCTAATCCATTTCAATTTTGTGCTACTCTAAAGGATACCCCTCAACGGTAGGTCCCAGTCAACAGAGAGGCCAAATCACATAGCTATGTGGATCCCAATCAATTGTTAGAGGCTGTCAAAGGAAAATTGAAGATACAAGACCAAGGATGTGGAGAATATTCAATGGATCAGACATTCCTCATCGGGAATTTGCCAATATCTCCAAAATCATATGGCAAACCGCATTTATTGCGAAAAGAACCTATGGTCATTATTCAATATCAGCCTCCTACTACATTTACCAAATGGGGAGAACTTGACAAGGAAATTGTAGATGACGATGTCATAGATTGGATTTATAAAGATCCAATTGAGACCCCACCTGTCAGATTGCCAGTGGAACGATATGGCAAAGGATTTACCATGCTGCAAAAGAAAGGATATGATGGTTGCAGTGGCTTAGGCCTGAACAACAATGGAAGGCTAGAACCTGTCATACCCAAGAGATGACCTCCAACTTTAGGGTTAGGTTTTGTACTGTTGCGAATTGGATCCACATCTACCAAAATGCCCACGTGTGGAAAAGGGCATGATTCTGATGATGAAATAACACCTGAGGATCCCCGACCCGAAACTGATTCTAATGAATGGGAGTGGAGTTCTTTTTCTTCTAGTTCCTATGCCCTCGATAATATCTTCATTGACCCTGATAACTTGCCTATGGAAGACAAACATGAAATAACTCCTCTTCCTAAAACCTATCCTCACGCTTGGATAGAGACATTTTGGGATCCAAGCTCCGAATCCGATACAAGCAGTTTGGATAGTGACACTACAGATGTTCATATCTTTACCATATCAGCCCTCTCTCTCCTTACAACTGATGATGACATGCCCCTCATCTATCCCCAGCTTATCCAACATGACCAACAAGAACCGCTCACATTGGACTGTTTTCAAAATGACGAAGCAATTGCAGAATTCCTTGGACTACAGGAAGGCATACCACAAGGTGATCATAAGGTAGGATTTGCTATTGACCTGGATTCCATGGCATATTTTGGGGAGTCAACTCCCTCTTCTAGTCATCAAAATGAAAAAAGAAAATAAATAATAAAAAATCAAAAGAATAGATCTTTGGGTGAAAACCGTAAGGCACTCTCTGATCATACAAAAGTAAAAAGAAAAGACGTACCTGTGGGTGAAAACCTCTCTGAGGCACCCAAAGGTGGAAGAGTGGACATACCCCTATCAAGTCAGGACAAATCAACATTACTTGTGGAAATGACTGAGGAAATCAATTTGGGTACACCTGAGAACCCTAAGGTCATTCATTTTGCTGCTTCCCTCTCACAACAGGAAAAAATAGATTTTGTCAATTTCTTTCTTGAGAAGAAGATCAGCTTTGCATGGTCCTATGCAGATATGCCTGGCCTTGATCCAAAATTGGTTCTTCATCATTTTCCATTAAAAGTGGATGCCAAGCCTATCAAACAGAAACTTAGAAAGATGCATCCTCAGGTGGCTCTTTTGGTCAAAGTGGAATTAAAAAAATTGCTAGATGTGGGCTTCAATAGACCCATTGATTATGCAGACTGGATTTCAAATTTAGTACCAGTTAGCAAAGTAATTGGGGGCATCAGAATCTGCACAAATTTTAGGGATCTCAATAAAGCATGCCCTAAAGATGATTTTCCATTGCCAAACATAGACATCATAGTGGACATGACGGCTGGATATGAGATGCTTTCATTGATGGATGGTTTCTCCGGCTATAACCAAATTTGCATTGCTCCTGAAGATCAGCATAAGACAACATTCACCTATGCATGGGGTACCTATTGTTGGAATGTGATGCCCTTCGGTCTTAAAAATGCAGGTGCAACATATCAAAGAGCAATGACGATAATTTTTCATGATTTCATGCACACTCTGATGGAGGACTATGTTGATGACTTGTTATGCAAATCTGTCACTAGAGATAGTCATCTAGCCATCCTGGGCCCAATCTTTGACCGAATGGAGACCTACAAACTCAGGCTCAATCCAAAGAAGTGTGTATTTGGTGTCATAGCTGGCAAGTTACTAGGATACATTGTTTCTCACCGTGGCATTGAGGTCGACCCTGCCAAAGTCAAAGCAATAATGGATATGCCTCCACCTTCAAATCTCCGACAATTAAGAAGTCTGCAAGGAAAGCTCCAGTCAATCCGCCGCTTCATAGCTCAGTTGGCTGACAAATGTCATCCATTCCAGCATCTATTGCATAAAGGTTTTGCTTTCAAATGGACTGAGCAATGTCAATTAGCCTTTCAAGCTCTTAAAGAATATTTGCTGTCGCCACCTATTCTAATGCCTCCAATAGATGGAAAGCCATTTTTATTGTATATTTCTACAACTGAAATGGCATTAGGAGTTCTCTTGGCCCAACAAGATGAGAACGACAAAGAGCGAGCTATTTACTATATCAGTCGGACACTGGTAGGCTATGAGCTAAATTATTCAACTATTGAAAGGGCATGCTTAGCAGTGGTATTTGCAACGCAGAAACTTTGACATTATATGCTGAGCCACCAAACATTGTTGGTTGCAAAAATTGACCCCTTAAAATATTTGCTTAGCCGAGCAGCTTTGACGGGTCGCCTAGCAAAATGGGTCATGATTCTCAGTGAATTTGACATTGAGTATATGGAGCGGAAGGCGATAAAAGGACAAGTCATAGCAGATCAACTTGCAGAGGCTCCTCTTTCTGATGATCATCCCATGTTGACTGATTTTCCAGATGAATCAGTCTTTGCTTTCACATCATCTACTGAATGGAAGTTATACTTTGATGGGTCCCATACCAAGTTTAGGTCCGGAGCAGGCATCTTGTTTGTCACCCCTCAAGGTGATGCTATTCCAAAGTATTACAGAATAACTTTCCCCTGCACCAATAACATTGCAGAGTATGAAGCACTGGTTACAGGACTCTGAGTAGCAGTCCACTGGAACATCAAGCATTTGCAAGTCTATGGAGATTCTCAATTAGTCATCCGACAAGTGAATGATGACTACGAAACAAAAGATGAAAAGCTTATTCCCTATAAGCATATGGTAGATTTCTTCAAGACCAAGTTCACGGCTATCCATTTCAATCAAGTTCCAAGAATGCAAAATAAGTCGGCAGATGCAATGGCTACAATTGCTTCCATGTTGAATATGCCAAGCAATATGGACAAATGTGAATTTTTAGTTGAACAATTGCTGGTTCCTTCTTTTGACATTCCAACAGTGGATGTGATGTGCGTTCTTGTTGGTCCCAATTCCCCATGGTACAATGATGTCTATCAATATTTAAAATCCCAAACCTTACCACCCAACCTTTTCGCTAACCAACGCCGAGCCTTTATCCGACAGATAGCCAAATATGTCATCATCGCCGACACCCTTTACCGCCGTTCCTTTGACCATACCCTCCTCAGGTGTTTGGATTCTGACGAAGCACAAATGGCTTTACACGAGGTTCATGATGGTATATGTGGGGGCCATTTCAATGGTCTAAGCTTAGCTAAAAAGTTGATTCGTGCTGGGTATTACTGGCCCACTCTGGAAAAAGATGTTCATGATTTTGTTAAGAAGTGCTACAAATGCCAGATTCATGGAAACTACATTCATGCACTAGCCCAAGAGCTTCATTTTGTCATATCTCCGTGGCCTTTTTCTCAATGGGGATTGGATCTTATTGGCAAGATTCACCCGACCTCTGCAAATGGACACAAGTTCATCATTACAGCCATAGAGTATTTTACAAACTGGATCGAGGCTATCCCCATGACCTATATCACGGGTGTCCAAATTTCAAAATTCTTGCTGAATTATATCATATGCCGGTATGGGGTTCCCCTTGCCATAGTCACTGATAATGGTCATCCTTTCAAGAATAAAGATGTTAAAGAGCTTTGTGCAAAATTCCATATCCAACACCGTTTCTCCAGTCCATACTATCCATAGGGGAATGGTCAAGCTGAAGCATCAAATAAAACCATTATCAAGATCCTGAAGAAGGTTGTCAATGATGCTGGTCGAGATTGGCATGTACAGCTAAATCCAGCACTATGGGCTTATCGCATTTCTATCCACACACCTACTAGCGCAACACCTTATTCATTGGTGTATGGTGCAGAAGCTATTTTACCTTTGGAGGTGGAGATTCCTTCCTTGCATGTTTCCTTGCAACATCTGATTGATGATGAGACACACAGAGTCTCTCGGCCGCATCAGCTTGAAATGTTAGATGAGAAACGTCAGATAGCTCTGACACATTTGCAAGCATATCAAAACCGTCTCCGTCGCTCTTATAATAAGAAGGTCAAAGGGAGACACTTTGAAGTGGGAGACCTGGTTTTAAAGGCAAACCCTAAGAATGCACAGTCTACTGACATCATCAAAGGTAAATTTGAACCTAATTGGGTTGGTCCTTTCATAGTAACTGCAGCATATGGCTCGAGGGCATATCAGCTTGCTACCCCGGAAGGTGAACCTCTGTCCGATCCTATAAACAACATGCATCTTCGCAAGTACTAGGCATAATTCTCTATCAGTACTTATTCAAATATGATCCTGAAAAAATACAAAAAAAAATGAAAAAAATGAAAAATACAAAAAAATGAAAAAAAGAGAAAAAAGGAAAAGAGCAAAAAAAAAAAGAGAGAGCAAAGAAAAATGATTCGTCCTCTAGTGAAAACCTGGCAAACAGGCGCTTGGGGCAAGTACCTTGGTGAAAACCTGGCAAACAGGCGCCATGTGTAAAATGAGATCGTTGCTCCGTCATCTATCATGACCTTTAAGCTATGCTTTTTCTCGGCCAGTTCCTCATGTTTATCTTTGTCTTGACCCGAGGTCCTATTTCAGGCTCGTTATTGGTCAACATCATTGTCTTACATACCCCAGTTCTTTGTCCATATGTTTTGGTCCCAGTCTATGTTTGTCTTTCCGATGCACATTGGGTGCGTTCCCTTGTCATGATCGATCACTGGAACTTTTGCATTTAAAAATGTCCTGAAAAAAGTCTCTTAAAAAAATCAAATAAAGTCCTGAAAAAATTCAAAAAAATTGAAAAATGTCCTGAAAAAATCTCATAAAAATTGCAAAATGTCCTGAAAAAATCTCTTAAAAAAAATCAAATAAAGTCCTGAAAAAATCTTCAAGCAAAAAAAATTGAACAAAGTCCTGACAACAGTATCTAAAAATTGAAAAAAATGAAAATCCCTAAAAATCATAAAAAGTCCTGAAAAAATGAACACAAAAACATTTCAAAAATATTAAAATCCAAAAAACAAGTATTTTGAAATAAAGGATCTCTTTTTGTGCATAGAGAGATCACTGAGCATACATCCAATGACATGCAATCCAACATTGTGCTTTATTGAAATCACGCATTAACAGATGAACTTTTTACTCAAACTAGACATTCAAACTGATCCGAATTGTCATATCAATCAACCTCAAAATCACTTCATCCTTGACATACTATCATGGGTCTTATACAGGGTGTGGTATACTTGAAACTAGACTATGTCCTGTCTTAGACGGGGTACCGCATTCCCTGAAACGAGACAGCATGATCGTCCTATCAACACTTTCAACTTTTGACAACGAAGATCAAGGTGTTTGTTTGATTTGTTGGAATTTGTGCATCTTATCTTTTTATTGACTTATCTTTAGCTTCGGTCATGTTCCTATGTTGCTCGATGATGTCACTGAGTGATTTAGAGTGACCGGGATGGATCATGGTCCTTTTCTTTTTGATTGTGATTGTTGTTTGTCTGTGATGTGTCTGTCTTTTGCAAAAAGGGTTGCATTTCAGCTCTGGCCTTCAATGCCATGATGCTACGCATCCATTTTGCTACATTAAAATAAAGGTTCTCACCTACAAAGTGCATTAGTGAAAGCAATTTTTTCCTTCATCTCTAACTGTCCTCTGTCTAATTTCTTCTTACTAACATTTCTTCCATCAGTCTTGGCAGTCCGTTTGATCTGTTTGCTCCTATCATTTTCTATCATTCTTATCGATCAATTGGCCTCTTTTCTAGACATTTCCGGCCAATTCCTTGAGGGGGCATGCATAAGTCATTGTTATTGTCTGGGGCATTTTCATTAAGTTCTTTGAAACAACGCTTAAAATCGCATTGTCTCAAAGAGGGGCAAAATGTAGACACCTAAAAATGGTCAACGCTTGCGGAGTCATGCTTTAACATTTGCACATTGCCTCATTTTAGGTTTTTGCATCGCATTAACATTTCTCCTATGATTCATACTTGGTTTTTATCATTTGCGAACATCGAGTCATTCTTCTACATTCTTCATTTATCTTGTTCTTGAATTTGGTCTTGTCGACAACAATCTCCAGTCATGATTTTAATCGATCTTATCCTATTGCATCAATGTGTGTGCTTATTTGTCATCATTTTGGACATCGTCAATCCTAATTAGGGTTTTGTCCTCCTATCAATCTTGCGATCAATTTTTCATCAATCATTGTCCTCTTATCAATCTTGTCATCTGGCGATCGATTTATCATCAATCCTTCAATCTTGTCGTTTAACGATCGATTTGTCATCGGTCGTTGTCATGTTCGATCTTGTCATTTTGCGATCAATTCGTCATTGATCATGGTCATTTTCAATCCTATCATTTTGTAATCTATTTATCATCAACTCTTGTCATCTTGTCAATCTCGTCATTTTGCGATCAATTTGTCATCGATCGTCATCCTTCTCAATTATGTCAATTTGGATCAATTTGTCATTGTTCCTCATCAATTGGCACATTTTCTCAATCAAATCATTTATCACATTGGTCATTTATCAATCCAAAATGAAATCATGATCGAGTCAATTATCTTTCATCAAGACCTAATTCATCCTCTAGGGTTTCGTGATTTCATCATTTAACCTTGTGTATGTCATTTCTTCCTTTAGGATTAATAAATTGTTTATTTATCCTAAGTCTTCTCATTGCAATTAAATGTTCATTTAATTGGCTAATTATTCCTCTTTGTGAATTAATTAATAAATGACAAATTATTAATTAATTTACCTAATTTCTAATTTCCATCAATTTCCTAATTTCTTAATTTTCTAATTCCTAATTTCAATTTCCTCCTATTTCTCTTCCAAAATTCATGGAAATGACATGTCAATTTGTCATAAATTTGTCATAATTGACAATCAATCAATTTTGACATAGAATTTGTCATAATTTGTCATAAATTATCAATCAACAAATTTTGCATAGAAAGTGCATAATTTGTCATAATTTGTCATAATTGACATAATTGATTTGCAATTTCCATTTGAATTGAATCATGCTAATCTTGTCATCTCTCCAATTCTTCTATAAATTGGATGAATTTCTTCAATCAAATCCCTTAATTAATAATTGCTAATCAGGCTATCGAATTTATGCTTCTAGTACTCTTGATCAAAATCCCGTCTACTTGCTTTCAATTGTGTGTGCACTTGTAGGTGAGATCCACAACCAAACCATTTGAAGAGGAAAGAAGAGAAATGGAGCCGCATGGAGGAGCATTCAAATTGTGTCTATGGTTTGCATAATTTCTTTGCTTTTGAATGTTTTTATTTCATGTCTCTATTGAATGTGTCTTAGGATAGATTCATTGCAATGAATGCTTTTGTGATTGAGCTATTACGTTTATCTTGTCTTGTGATGATTCCCTATTTCCTAACGTACAGATCCTACTCAATAGATGCATTTAATTGAAGCCATTATATCATTTTTTCACATCAAGACCTCCAACGGCTAATTGGCGAGACTTTTCTTGATGATTCAATTGCTTGGCGCCATTTGCTATGACTTTACCTCTTTTCACCTTCTGATTGGCACATGTTATCCCGACCAACTTATCGAGTCTCAGGATAACATTTTTCTTTTTATCCCAATGGTTCACTTTATCCCGATGAACACTCCTTTAGTTTTGGCTATGCTTTTTGTTTTAATACTGCATCGGCATAACTTTCTCTGATGCCTTCGCCTTCGGTTTTCTTTTACTTAACCCATCGGGTTTCGGCATAATTTATTTCATGTCCCTTCGATACCTCGATGATCTCAATATGTCAATCTGCATCCTAACTAAGTCCTTCATGCTATCGACATAACTTATCCCGAAGAACTCCTAGCACCTCACCATCTGCCTTAACAATCCTATCGGGACTCAGCATAGCATAAAATTTATTTTTCTGATGTCTTGATGATTTCTCACTTAATGCTTACTTTATCAGTATATCTTACACCGATATCCCCACAGGCATTCCTATCTTCATCGGGGGTTAGAATATTCTTTTTCTATTCCTCCCAAAGCCTTGATGAGTCTTTGATGAACCTTTATGGTTTATGCTTCCCAGTCTGTTTTATCGGTATAGGTAATGCTCATGGTTCCGCCTTCTAATCCTCCATGTCATTAGGGTTCGATCTAACTATTTTTGCCTTATCCCGATATGGTCTTTTTCTCTGATGGGCCCACCTTTGGTTCCGTTTAGTCATCATGTATTAGGATAAACTTTTCTCATTACTTATGATCTCCCGATACTATAAGATGAGCATTGCCTTATCGTTACAAGTTACACCGATGGATTCATAGGCTATCGGTATAACAATTTATACATTTTGTCAATAAGTTGATGTATGCCGATAGGAAAACAACTGCCTTCTGTTTCATCATAACAAGCTATCCCAATGAAATGACTTTCTCAAGAGTGTGCACCATGCTAAATATTTTTTAAACACTCCAAAGCATGTGCATGTTATTTCATCGGTATAAGTTATGTCGATACTCCTTTTGCTCACCAATGCTATTTCATCGGGACTACTTGTGTCGATGATTGAAATTTTGCAATTTAGCATAGATGGACCATCATTGTTGAATATTAGTGATCCCCACTTTTCTCACAGGGTCTGATACATATTAGAAGACAATCTTGGATCATACCATAATGACTTCTCTGGTGACAAAATGCCTCCATAATGGATTCCTTGTGCAGTCAATACTTAGTGCATGCCCTTAGTGTGCCCAAGTAATACCTTGATACTCCTGAAACAACTGATCCTCTAGAAGACTTTTACCTGTGCTGATAAAATTTTTGCACATGCAAACCAGCAATAAATGCTCATATGATCAAAATGAAAAAATAAAAGGGCCTCTATATAGCATAAAATATTTTGTAAAAATATGTGCTAATAGTGTGTATTCATGCTTTCTATCTCTTATTCTTTCTCTTTGCATTTGTTTCCATTTAAATCTTTCATCTTGTGTTAGAGAGCTCTCAAATACTCACACTCTTTGTTATGTTGGAATTAATACTTAGTTCTCTTTCTTACCAATTTATCTCCATTAGTTTTTTATCTTGTATCAAATCTCCTTGCGAGCATTTATCTTCAATCTTCTTTCACAATTTGTTGTGGTAAACATGATACACTATTTTAACTCAATAAAGTTAGCAAGCTGAAACAGGGGGGGCCATATAGCTACCCTAAAATTTTCATCACCTTCCTAGTAAGCATTTAGGTGATTTTGTGATTTTATCTAACATGTGTTTTTGTAGGGTGCAGTTCCTAACTGTGTACTACAGATGTCATTGGGGGCTTCGTCTGATAGCTTGTGGATATATCATTCTTTATGAATGTTTACTCTTTTTTTTTTACTTTAGGTTGCATATGCACGTAGTGTCATATGACCGCTAAAGTGGGGGCTAAATTTAGTGTCATAAATTGTACACCCTTGATAGGGTGGTACAATTTCACACTTAGTTTAGCACCTGCCTTAGTGTGTTTGCATCTTGCATTATTATTTCCCTTTAAGCATTTAATTAATTAGTTTAATTAAATCTAAAGTCATATTTCATCACTCACAACATCATAAAATCGGGCCCTTTACCCTAAGTGTGCCCCTTTTATTTTATTCCTCTAATAAATCATTAAATCATAAACCTTAATTATGTCCTATTTCGAGCTTTAAGGCCTGATTTCACATATCAAAATACCTCGAAATCAGCTATAACTTTGGGATTCGCTCTAATATCATCATATCTAATGACCCTAAAAATTTGATGAAAAGTTGGTTAGACCATGGTGGGAATGCACATGGTCCTCAAATTTTTTCTCAAAATTTCGAGAGCACAATTCTATGATATTATAATGCTTAACCCCAAAATATTGGTAGGAAATTCAATTCGTAGGTCATTTTAAAGATGAAATTAAGTCAAAATTAAGATCTATGGTTTCATACATAAGATCTCTCTTTCTTCATTTGAAGTAACTAAGATAGAGAATATATCTAATCTAAGGAAGTTTTCAGCAAAGAAAGCATAAGGAGCCTTCTATACAGTGAAAGAGAAGCCTATGTGGAGTCTTATGTTGGCAATTTGGAGGAATTGATTATGTGTTGCATTGATGTTTTTTTATTGATGTCAACACTATTTGTTTTGGCTTCTTTATCGGTATCATTTTTATCTCGGTAGGTTATTTGGTTTCTGGTTGGTATGATCTGGTATGCTTTGGTATGATTTGGCTTATGGAATTGGCTTAGATCTACTACTCATTCAACTCAGATATATGTTCAGTTAGTTGGTATTGTTTTAGTGATCGAATGCTATCCTACATGCTAGTAAGCATAGTTTGTTTATCCGGTGAGGGTTTCATCGGCAGAGATTTGTTGAAGATCTTTTGCTATTATGCATAAGTGGTGTTGGTGTGGCTTCTAGTAGAGTTTTAGGATGTTGATGGTTATTATATTCGTATTCCAATCGATCAATGGTGTTGTATTTGGTACCAGACCTATATTTTACTAGCTAGGTTATGGACCAACTTAATGTAACGTGTTGTTGGGTCTTCTTGATGTGTTTCCAGGATGACTCATGGGTTGGATATTATTTGTTTGGTCTCAGGTGAACATGTTTTGTAATTATGTAATTTCTTTATTGTCTTGTGGCTGACCTTATTATTTATGGTTGAGGGTTTGTATATATATGATGTAAGATCTCATTGTAGATCATGTAAGGATAAAAGGATGATATAGGAGAGAATAATGTAATAATAATTCATGCAGAAGATTTGGTTGATCATTGGTGATCAAGTTGGGTTTACGCAAGAGGATTAAATCCTCTGGTATTGAGCTTAATCGGAACTATACTCAGGCATAGGAGATTCTATTATTGCATTTCATTCTTCCTTCCTGATTGTTGTCTAAATTTTTATGTAGTAAGTGAGACTCCTTTTGTAATGAGAATTATATTGTAAGCTATTAGCCTTCTTGCAAGTTTAGGCCCCTCAATTTATAATCATATACCTACTGTAGAAGTATTATCTGATTGCAGGTAGGCCTCCCACTACGGTTTTTCCCTTTACTGGGTTTTCCACGTAAAAATCTTGGTGTCTTGTGGATGGTATCTAGTCTCTAATTGTTGTTTATGCTTAATTGGTATATCTTATATTTCAGTAATTGGTTTATGCATTCTCGTATTGATCTTTTTAGTTCTAGTATTAAATTTTTAATTGCTTAAGGTTCTGATAATCTGGTGACAATTGATTCACCCCCCTGTCAGTTGTTTTCTAGTTATTTGAACTATCTAATAATTAGTATCAGAGCTCTAGTCCTCTTTGCAAAAGCTTAACCACTTGAGGAAGATCCTATGGTATCTAAAAGTTAAAGTTCATCTAGTTCAGTTGTTGTTGTCTTCCAAAGAAAAATTCCTAGGCTTGATGGAACAAACTATAGAGTATGGAAGATTCAGATGGAGACTCATATGAGATATCTTGGTAAGGAAATTTGGGAGATCACAAAGAATGGTGTAACACCTTTTAATTCGACATTTGGAAATTTTCCTATGGAAAACTTGGATAAGGAGATTGAAAATGATTGTAGAGCTAGAGCTGCCCTCTTGTGTGCACTTTCTAATCAACAAAGAATGGGATTAACTGACAAATCATCTATAAAGGCTATATGGGATAATTTGGAGACTCTAAATGAAGGTGACCCTACTATTAAGATGAAAGGATTACTGCATTTATGGAGAGGGTAAATGAAATTGTCATGGGAATTCAATGTTGTGGTGGATCTCTAAGTGAAGATGAAATAGCTTCTAAAGTTCTGAGAGCTTTACCACCGACTTATAAGATGAAGGCTACTACAATTAAGGAATTGAGAAAAATGGCTAATACTTCTGCCAATAGAGATACCTTGGTTGGGAAATTATCTTCTTTTGAGCTTGAATATTTTGGACCTTTTGGAGCTGTGAAGTCTGAACCTTCTTTTCATGCATTTACATCATCAACCGGTAAGCAAGATTGGAAAGATTTGTATGCAAAGGAATTGGATGATATGAAGAGAGAAGATGAATAATTTGAGAAACATGAAGCCATATTTTCTAGAAGAGTACCTAAAGGACCGATAGGAAGTAAGTATGAAGGAAAGTCAACTTTTAAGTGTTTTGCATGTAATAAGATAGGTCATTTTGCATCTAGATGTCCTGAAAGGAGTTCAAGATTTAAAGAAAGAGATAGAAGATTTTTTAAGCTTAACCCTGGATATTAGAGAAAGCATAAGTATAGGAAAAAAAGAGACAAATCATGTTACTATGCGGATGAGGAAGGTGTGGTTGATTCTAATGATGAACTAGCACAAGCCTCTACTAGTGGTTCCAGCAATGGAAAGGAAGGGTGTTCTTGGCTATCAAGGAAGATGATCCAACACTGGAAGAGAATGTACCTAAAGAAAAGGCCCTTGTTGCTAAAATTCAAGATAAGGATGAATGGGCAATTGACAATGAATGTTCACATCATATGACTGGAGATAAAATGAAGTTTCTATCTTTGCAATAATTTGATAGTTGTGTGGTTAGATTTGGAGATAACAAAGCATGCATGATCAAAGGAAGAGGAACTATATCATTAGATGGTAAGCACAATACTGATAATATTTATTATATTGAAGGTTTAAGGAATAATGTTTTTAGTGTAGGACAGTTGGTGGATAAGGGATTTCAATTACAATTTAAGGATGGAAAATGCAAAATCATTAATAGATCTCAATTGGAGATTGCAACAGGTACTCAAACAAAAGGTAATATATTTCATTTGAATTCCGGTGAGAAGACATGTTTGATGGAACCAATTGATGAGAGTTGGCTTTGTCACAAAAGGCTATGTCAAGTGAATTTTGATTGCATGGTAAAGATTAGTTCAACTAATGCAGATAGAGATATACCTAAGATTGTGAAGCCCTATAATCCGGTATGTAAAGAATGTCAAATGGGAAAAAAGGTTAGAACCTATTTTAAGAGTATAAAAGACAAATGTAATGATTCTCTTGATCTTTTTCATACATATTTGTGTGGTCTAGCTAGAATCAAATTTTTTCAAGGTGATAGATATTTTATGCTAATCATTGATGATTATTCTAGAATGATGTGGGTTACTTTTCTAAGGGAGAAATCTGAGGCTTTTGAAAAGTTCAAAATATTTAAAGATAAGGTTGAAACTAAGATAGGATTTAAGATCAAGTGTTTAAGGTTAGATCATGGTGGAGAATTCACTTCCAGTGAGTTTAAAAACTTTTGTGAGAGGCATGGCATAAGGAGATAATTTTCTACTCCCTAGACACCTTTGCAAAATGAAGTTGTGGAAAGGAAGAACATAACTATCTTGGATGTTGTTAGAAATATGATTATGGAAGCTAATCTACCTCACATCTACTAGAGAGAAGTAGTGAGCACAATAGTTTATACATTTAACATAGTTCATATCAAAGGAGAAACCGGTAAGACATCTTATTAATTATGGTTTGGAAATACACCTACAGTTAATTATTTCAAAATCTTTGGTAGTAAATGTTATATCAAGAGAGATAGTTTCATTGGCAAGTTTGATCCTAGATCTGATGAAGGAATATTTCTTGGTTATTCTAATGAAAGAAAAGCACATGGATGTTATAACAAATGATTGTAGAGAAATGTGGAGAGCACTAATGTCAAGGTGGATGAGTTGAATAGAAGTCAAATAAGAGTTTATGAGCAAGAACCAACAATGGAAATGATTGTAAATGAATTGGTAACACCTTTACTAGAACAAAATGTTGAACTAGTTACTTTGGCAGTATCAAAAAATTCAATAGTAACTTAAGAACATGGAAGAGGAAGAGAGAGTCAGAAGACTCCTAGGTATGTAAGGTTGAATCATTCAAAAGATCATATCATTGGAGATAAGAACAAAGGAGTGATGACAAGAAGAAGATTGGCAACTAATGAGGTATGTTTAATTTCTCAAGTTGAACCGGTATCAGTAACTGAAGCATGTAAAGATGAATGTTGGATGAAAGCTATGGAAGAAGAATTAGATCAGATAGAAAATAATAACACATGGACTTTAGTTCCCTAGCCTAAAAATAAGAATGTTATTTGAACTAAATGGGTTTTTAGGAATAAACTAAATGAAGAACGAAAAAATGTGAGGAATAAGGCTAGATTGGTTTGTAAAGGATATTCTCATAAGAAAGGAATTGATTATGGTGAAACTTTTTCACCTGTAGCTAGGATTGAAGCTGTAAGATTATTTCTTGCCTATGTTGCACATAAAAACTACAAGGTTTATCAGATGGATGTCAAGTGTGGTTTTTTGAATGGGGATATTGATGAGGAAGTTTATATTGAGCAGACTGATGGTTTTTTACTTTCATATGATAAAAACATGGTTTGTAGGTTAATGAAAGCTTTATATGGGTTGAAACGGGCACCTAGAGCTTGGTATGCAAGGTTGGACATATATCTTTTGAAACTTGGTTTCACTAAAGGTAATGTTGATAGTAATCTATATTATAAAGTCACTAATGATGATATATTGATTATTGAGGTCTTTGTTAATGACATCATTTTTGGAGGTGAAGATAAGTTGTGCATGGATTTTTCTAAAAATATGGAGAATGAATTTGAAATGTCTATGATTGGGGAAATGAAATTTTTCTTAGGTTTGCAGATTGCTTAGACTGACAACACATGCAACAATACACAAATACTATGTGTGTGTGGGTTCTTAGAATAAATATGTCTCACTATTTTTCCTGATTTGCTTCCCTTTGTCCTGTGATACTCTCCCTCCTTGTTTGGGAGGAGCCACTAGTTTCCTACATTCACCTCATTTAACCAACAAGGTAGCTAGTCCATTAACCATAAAATTTGTAACATAATATGAACACTTTAATAAATAATAACCATAAAGATAAGAAAATGTATCCATTTTTTTTAATCATTATCAAACTTGATATTCTCTTTCCACGTATCATGAATAAAATAGAACTCCTTAGATCATAATTTTGATAGCATAATTAAAAATGCAAAGCAAAATATTTGACTTATAATTAGTTGAAATAAAATAAATAAAGTTGTGTAAAAATTGGGTGACACCAATTGTTGTAACACTATAAAGTATATGACAAAAAGGAATAAAGTTAAGGTATGTTGTACTCATAGGTTCATATTTAGGAGTGACATTGGATAAAAGCACAAATTTGTGTCACATTTCAAGCCAACTTATCAGCAAGTGAATTTAAGTAATTCTAACTAAAAATTAATTTTAATCAACATATGGTCTATATAGATTCATTATAGATAAGTTATATATGGGCCACAACTTTTCCAATTGTAAATGTCTACTAAATGTATATTTTATACCACTTTGGGTCTAATTACCAAAAACATTTTTATAAAAAAATGCGATGTTTCAACAACTCTTACTCTATCATAAAATCAACTTGGAAGTTTTCCTGCTCTACAATTTTTCAAATTTCAAACCCCTACCATTCATGGTGGACTCTGTTGGTGGGGATCTTCCCCCACCGCCTACGGACCCCATTTTGGACTCTACGATGTTGACACTATCTGTCACATCCTCTTCTGGTCCCACAGTGGATCCTCCCTCCGGTCTAGTTGTGATTCAGCTTGACGGTTCTTCTTCGAAGAGCTCTCTGGCCAGTCCCATAGTTTCTGATCCTATACCCGACGTGTCGGTTGTTCATGATAAACAAAATATCACGGAACCTCCTATTGTTAACACAAATCTCAAAGGCTGGAAAAATGTGTTGGTCGGAAACACTAAGACTATGGACCCCAACATCATCCCCCTCTACTCGCAAACTGAGAAGGGAACATCTTTAGAGCTCCCTGACATTTTTTTGGACTGCATTTTCCAGAACATGGCTAATACTCTGGTGGGAAAATTATTCTCCCTGTTCCCCATAGTGGAGATGGTTAGAAAATGGGTCAAGGACAACTGGAAACTGAAAAGGAGTGTTTTTGTTGGTGCCATGCCTGGAGCCCTCTTCCTTTTCAAATTCACTGTTGAGGAGGATGTCACTTGTTTCCTCTCTGGATGTTGGTCCTATGGTCAAAACAATCTATCTCTTTGTTGTTGGAAGGCTGGTTTTGACCCAGCGGCTAACTTATAGAAAACTGCTTTGGTATGGGTTCAGCTTCCAAGGCTCCCCCTTGAATACTAGGATGATTCCATCTTTAAATGGATTGGAAATTCCTTTGGTCATTTTGTTGGTGTTGATGAAATTACTAGAACCAAATCATGCCTAGTCTATGCTTGTTTCTGTGTTCAAGCTATTGTGAGCATGAATCTCCCCAACTTTATAACCCTCAAATCCAGGCTTTGTAGCTGGACTCAAGCCCTGGTTTATGAAAATGCCACCCTCTTCTACCAAAAATGCCGCAAAACTAGGCATATTATTTCTCAATGTAAAACTTCGGCTCCCTTGCCTCTTAAGATTAAGGGCCCGA
This sequence comes from Cryptomeria japonica, assembly GCF_030272615.1. Classification (NCBI taxonomy): domain Eukaryota; kingdom Viridiplantae; phylum Streptophyta; class Pinopsida; order Cupressales; family Cupressaceae; genus Cryptomeria; species Cryptomeria japonica. The sequence continues at coordinate 409,125,352 of NC_081415.1, forward strand.
CCCTGGTTCAAAACCCTATGCCAAATGCTCCTCCTACTCATCAAGATCTAGTTGTGGGTCTTGTTGTGACTCCTACTCCTGGTCTGGACTTGCCTCCCCCTATAGTCGAGAACCCAGTTATGGAAGAGTACCCCTTTGTTGATAGTATTATCAACCTTCTCAAATCTCCTGAAAAGCATGTGGATGAAGCCTCTAAATCGACCCTGAAGAAATAGTACATCTCCCCGAAGGCCAGCTCAATATCACTGGTTGATCAACTGGAAGATGGTGAGATTGCAAGGGACCCCACTCTCACCCTAGAAACAACTCGCTTCTTGATGGTGTTTCCCACTCTGAACCAGGGTATCCTCTCCCCTAGTGCTCCTGGTGCATCATCCAGTGGTTGCATGACTCCTATTGACGAGGGCTAGATTACTCAAAGATGCAAGACTAGGAACACAAAGTTTGATGTGGGGACAAATCTTAAAGTGGTTCGGCCATCATAGATACTATCGAGACAAAAGGAAGCAGCAAGGGATATTGCCAATGGCAGGCAGCGAACCTTGGAGACATCCATAAAAGGTAAGAAATGAAGGTCCTCTCATGGAACATGAGGGGCCTCAACAATCCCCAAAAGCAATATGCTCTTGAGAAGTATATTTTTTAAAATAAAATTATGGTTCTTCTTCTACAAGAAGTTAATATTTCTATGTCTTCCTTTTCCCTAGTTGTTGGGAAAATTTGGCCTGGTGCTAAGTTTGTTATCAGTGATGCTACTAGAGCCTCTGGTGGCTTGGTTACCATGTCGAACCCCTCCCATTTTTCTGGCAATCTTCTCTCCTTCTCAGCCAACCTTTTGGTCTCTGAACTCTCTTCCTTGATGGACTCCTTCCTTCTTGTTAATGTTTATGCCCCCAATGTCAGATCAGGTAGACTAAATCTCTAGAACAACATAACTCCTCTAATACAAAATAATGTCAATTCCCACTAGTTTATTGCGGGTAATTTCAACTCTCCTTTTATCCCCTCCCAGAGTACTCTGACAACATGACTAATCTTACGGACTTCATTGGTAGGAATGGATTGATGGATGTGGAACTAACGGGGAAAAAATTCACTTGGTCCAATCTTAGGAAGGGAAAGGATCTTATTCAAGTCAGACTTGACAGATTTCTAATCTCAGACAATTGGGGAATCGGTCCCTCCTTGAAGCTCACTGCCCTCCCCAGAACGGTCTTTGATCATAACCCCTTGCTCCTCTAGAATACCAAAAATGTTGCAAGGAAAAATCATCCTTTCCGGTATGAAATTATGTGGAACTCTCACCCAGAGTTCAAGGATTGCATTAAAAGATGGTGGAGCACCTGTATCCCTAGCACGCCTATGTTCTGGATTGCCCAGAAGCTTGATTTGGTCAAAATAAACATCTAGGTTGGAATAAATACACCTTCGAGGATATCTTTAAGCAAAAAAAGGAGCTCAATAGTAAACTTATTGTTATCCAAGAGTGCATTGATCAAGGTGACTCCCTTGAAGCTACCCATAGGGAGAAAGTTGCTCTCCACAAAAAATGGAAGGAAAACTCCCACAAAGAAGAAATCAACTGGAAACAGAAATCCAAGGTTCAATGGATCAAAGAGGGTGACAAGAATATGACTTTCTTTCATAGATCTGCTATTATCCATAGGCATAGAAACCACATCTCCTCCCTCTTGGATGATAACAATCAAGAGTTCAATGATGAGGATAGTTTGAGGAGACTGACTACCAACTATTTTGCCACTTTGTTTAGGGAATATGGTGACTTTGGGACCCCTGTTGGGGAGGATCTTCTCAACTTCCTCCCACCACCCCTCTCGATGGAAGATAACAACCTCATTTTGGCCCCTGTTTCTAAGGAGGAAGTCAAGTCCGTTGTTTTTTCTATGGGTTCCTTCAAATCCCTGGGTCCTGATAGTTTCCCCCTGGCTTTTTTCCAAGATTTATGGGATGTGGTGGGCCCTGATGTTGTTCTAGCCACTAGAGATTTTTTGAGATCTAGAAGGCATCTCAACAAGCTCAATTACACCTTCATTGCCCTTGTCCCTAAAACTCAGGAGGTGTCTAGTCTCAAGGACTTCCACCCTATCAGTCTCTGCAACACTATTTATAAAATTTTCAGAAAAGTTCTTATTATTAGGCTCAAACCTTTCTTGGATCCTCTGATTAGCCCTTCCTAGAAGGGTTTTGTCCTAGGTAGACAGATTCTTGATGTGGTCATCTCTACTCATGTGATTATTCACTCCATGGTTAAGTGTCATCAGCTGAGGATGGTGCTCAAGCTTGACATCTCCAAGGATTATGATAGAGTCAAATGGAACTTCCTTTTCAAAGTTCTCAAAGCTATGGGTTTCAGAGATAAACTCATAAAACTTATTGGAGAATGCATATCTACAGTCACCTACTTTGTGCTTCTCAACAGGAGCCCCCTAGAAAAGTTCAGGGCCTCCCAAGGTCTGTGACAAGGGGATCCTCTCTCCCCTTACCTTTTCATCATGCTTTCTGAAGTGTTGGATTCTAACTTGAGCTCCATGGTTCATATGGGAGCTCTCATGGGCATCAAACCTACCTCTATGATGCCTCCTAATGTTCAGCAGCAGTTCGTCGATGACACTATTCTTTTTGGTATCTCCTCTATGTGGGAAGATAAGGCTTGGAAATCCTTTCTCAACTCCTATGATCTAGCCTCTGGCCAACACATTAACTATGAGAAGAACAACATTTACTTATGTCACACTCATGTCCAAATCCAAGATAAATTATGTAGAATCCTTGGTTGTCAAAGGGCTTCCCTCCCTAGAACATACCTAGGCCTCCCCTTGACTGTTTAAGATGTCTCTAATTCCTTCTGGATCTCTATCCTCAAAAGAATGTAGAAAAAGTTGGCTGGTTGAAAAGGTACATTCCTCACCAGTGTTGGGAAATTGTAGTTGCTCTCCTCCTCCTTCTAGGGAATCCCTATTAGGATTCCCAAAGATACTGAGAGGGGGGGTGAATCAGTATATGACCGGTTGTATAATTTTCTTAACTTATAACATGAAAAACATATTAAAACTGTGTACCGATAAACTAGAAATAATGCAGCAAATAATAATAACAACCACAACATGAAAAGCACACCATAACACAATATTTAACGAGGAAACCCAATGTGGTAAAAACCTCAGTGGGATTTGTGACTCACAATATTCACTTACTGGCCAATAAGAGAATATTACTACTTACAATATGGGCCTGCACATGCAGGAAGGCCAAGTGCCTAGAGCTCACTGCTCAGTTACAAAAGAAGTCACACTGACTTACAAAAATGGATTATACTAATCCAATGTCTTGTACTGCTTCAGATTAGCATCTGCTATTCCAGATTTAGTACTGGTTTAAGCTCTGCTACATACATAAACCCTTAACCTAATAATTCACACATTAGGTCTTCTATTATCCTTTCATCAATCATCTTCTATATTTTCTCCTAAATAATCTACAATGATCTCATACATATATGAGTCATGTTACAATCTGCCATGTCAGCTTACAAAATATTTTACAATTAATTACAAAATATGTTTATACAAAATTATTTTCGGCCAAGATGTCGGTATTCTTCCTTTTCAGTGTTGATGTTCTGTATGCTGATATAGAGTCTGTCGGTGCCTGTGTTTGCTTGCCAGTATCACATGATTGTAAGGTTGCCATAAATGACAATACCTTCAATCACCTACAATGTCTCATTGGAGTGTGCATTTGCCAACAATCCCTATGTACTTCCTCTCCCTTTTTAAGATTTATGTGGCTATGGCTACTAAGCTGGAGAATATCCAAAAGACTTTCCTTTGGATGGGAATGGAAGAAAAGAAGAGGCTCGCCTTGGTGGGCTGGGACAAATTTTGTCTCTCAAGGTTCAATAAGGCCCTTATGACCAAAATTGCCCGGAAGCTTTTGAATAAGGATACAGATAGGAGCAGGATCATCAAGGCCAAATACCATAGTAATGGAGACTTTTCCTCTGTTCTGAAAGAGGAGGGCCTTCCCAGGGGTTCCAAAATTTGGAATAACATCTTGAGCTATAGGGACCCTTTATCTCATAGCTTGAGGTGACTTATTGGAAATTCCAAGAATATTCTCTTCTAGGAGGATTGCTAGTTCGGAGAGAAACCCCTTGCTTCTTCCCCCTCCCTTAGAAGGCTCTAGGATGCTACCAAAAAACTTCTTTGGAGAAAGGATCAATGATTATTTCAGCAACTACACTTGGAGAGTCTTGGAGGACTGTTGCATTGATCATCCCTTCCTCCTTCCTGCTACTAAAGAGCTCCAGAAGCTTTTGGCTGGTACGTTCCTCCCCCTTTTTCCTAGGGAAGATAGGTTCTTTTGGAAGTGGGACCCTTCTAGAGACTTCTCTATCAGAATTGCCTACACCAGCTTGCTAAGAGAACCTATTTACACCTCTATCTGGAAAGGGTCTAGAGTTCCTAACTCATCCCCAAGGCTAATTTATTTTGGTTGACTACTCTCCTCAACAAATTTTGACCCAACACAATTTGGTCAAGTGGGGATTCCAATTCCCTATTAGATGCATCCTCTACAAAAATGATGAGGAAAGCCCTGCTCATCTCTTCCTCCATTAAGCCTTTACTCGGGAGCTCTAGGGGATGGTCTACAACAAGCTCAATATCTGTTTGACTATGAATCATAGTTTGGGGGCTTGTTTGAGACCATACAATGAATGACGAAGTCTACAAACCAAAGAAGTGTCCTGCACAAATCCCTGAGGCTGCTCCATATAGATCTCCTCATGTAGGTCTCCATGCAAGAAGGCACTCTTCACATCCATCTGAAACACTATCCATCCCTGTGAAGCTGCAAGTGAAAGTACCAGGCGTATAGAATTCATCTTGGCGATAGGAGAAAAGGTCTCAGAGAAGTCAATACCCTCTACCTGAGAAAACCCCTTCGCAACAAGATGGGCCTTATAATTATCAATAGAACCATCTGCAGCATACTTGGTACGATACACCCACTTGCACTGAACCAACTTTCTTCCCTTAGGAAGAGGACAAAGATCCCAAGTATGATTCTTCATCAAAGAAGAATACTCCTCATCCATGGCCCGATCCCACTCAAGGTGTCTTGTCACCTCTAAAAACTTTTGAGGATCATCTGAAATGGCATGACTCAAAAGACTAGAACCAGATGTCTGAGCACGAGTGCGACGAGTATCGGAAGGATCACTTGCCAAAGAACCAGTTGCCTCAACAGTATCACGGGCCCACCTCGACAAAGACGGAGCAACTGGTGGTGGTGGAGATGGTGGATCATCATCTACATCATCCTCAAGAGATAAGTAATCCTCAAGAGATGAAGAGGAAGGAGTAGGCAATGAGGGAGAAGCTGGGGATGGAGAATCCATCTGAGGATAGCACTCATCAAACTTGACATCCCACCGAAATAGGACCTCTCTGGAATCAGGATCAAACAACCTGTATGCCTTAACATCCTCACAGTAGCCAACAAATATGAGTGGTCAGCTCTTCCTCTTCATGGCTTTCCGCTGAGCATCAGGAATAAATGCCCAAGCCTCACTACCAAAAACTCAGAATGTAGAAACATCAGGCTTGACATGGGTCCAAGCCTCCTTAGGAGTCATATGTCGCAATGCCTTATGAGGCATCCGATTCTGAATATAATTGGCACAATTGACTACCTCAGCCCAAAATGAAGAACTCATAGCTTGAGACTGTATCATACAATTTTCCATCTCCCGTAAGATTTTGTTCTTTCTCTCAGCAACACCATTTTGTTGAGGGGTGTAAGGAACTATAAACTGATGCTGTAAACCATGCTCAATACAAAAATCTCTGAAAGCCTGATTTACATACTTCCCCCATTATCTATGCGTATCCTCCTAATAGAAAGTCCAGATTGCTTCTCCACAAATGTCTTAAAAATCTTGAAGGAGTCAAAGACATCCGACTTGTACTTAAGAAATTACACCCATGTATGTCTGGAGAAGTCATCAATAAAAGTGAGCACATAATGGGCCCCTGAAAAGGAAGGAGTCAGAAAGGACATAAGATCACTGTGTACCAACTCTAGGGCTGCCCTAGCATGAGAGGCATGACCCTTAGGGAAAGGATCTCGATGATGTTTGCCAAGAACACAACCATGAAAAACACCATCCGTACAAGAAATCTGTGGAAGCCCAATCACAAGTGCCTGTGTACTCATCTGCTGTAGATATCTGTAATTGACATGGCCAAAACGCTCATGCCAAAGCCTGCTCACTGAATCTACATGTGCTATAAGAGAGGAACCAACAGTGTCTGAACTCTCAAAGCCATCAAAACTATATAAATGAGATGCAGAATCCACACTCCCAGTAGCCACAACCAAGTTAGGATCATGAAGATCTCGAATAACCACATCATGAGGTGAGAACTCAACTGTCTTACCAGAGCCAGAGTGGCAAATCTGATAAACGGATAGAAGGTTTGTCAAAATGTCAGGAACCAAAAGTACATCCTGTAAACAACCACCATCCAATGAAACAGTACCGGAACCCTGAACGGAAAGTTGTGTTGAGTCACCAACTGCAATATGTCTAGTGCCTGTAGGGGCAAGAGCGGTGACCAAATCCTCTATGTGTGTCATATGGTGAGAAGCACCAGAATCTAGAATCCAAGTGGATGCGGAGGACATTGCTCGTGTAGAAAGAGCATGACCTTTCCCTGTGGGCTGTGAAGGAGGCTGAGGTGCACTGATATTATGCTGCTGCATGGCTTCCTCCAAAGCCTCTAAACATTTCCAACACCTGGAAACGAGATGTTCTTCCTTGCCACAAAAACTGCAAGGATCACCAGATTTCTTCTTAGTCTTGGAGGAAGACTCACCAGACTTTGAAGATTTGCCCTGTTTAGAATTGGACTGTGGTTTTGAATCAAACTTAGGTGGTGGCTTGGAGGGATTCTCACTAGCCTCTGAATCTTTCTTAGGCTTCAGTTTCTGCTTCTGTTTTCCTTTGGAGGACTGGGCTACCAATGCTTGGTTCTGTGAACCTGAAAGTGAATCCAACTACTTAAGCTTAGCTTGCTCATGAGTCAGACGATCACAAAAGACCTCAAAAGAAGGCATGACATGTCGAGCACCCAAGGCATCCATGGTGGAATAGAAGGTCGAAGAGAAGATCTGAAATGGACCTCGAAGCTTGGAGAGGATCAGGAAAATGCACTCTATATCAGTCTTAGTCTTACCACAACCCTGCAAGATAGATCTTTGTTGTTTGAACTTCATCAGAAAGTCCTCAATAGAGGGAAACAAATCAGGTACCAAGGAAGTTAACTCTGCCTCAAGCTGCAAAGCTCTGAACTCATTGACAGTACCAAAAAGGCCTTCAAACTTGGTCCAAATGGCTCGAGGTGTGAGACAACCCTCAAGATGAAACTGGAGACTATCGGAAATGTGTAAAGCCATCAATCCCATAGCCTGATCCATATTGTTCCTGTGTTGCATAACCTCAAAGGGACATGTCAACTGAGGTTGAATCTCATCCAAATAGGACCATAACCCTCAAGACTGGAGAAGAGTCATCATGCGACCCTTCCAAGTGTGGTAATTGTGCGGTGTGAGAGAGTCAATAGGTCTATCGGCCATCCTGTGAACTGTGCCTCAACTGCTCTATATTTTTTAATTTATTAAGTGGTCTTTCAGAACTAGATAGAAGATGTAGAAGGGGTTTGATTGTTTTGTTTTGATGTTTGTATATTCTGGTTTTCTGATGTAAATAACAGAAAGCAAGAGAAAACACCCCCCCACAATGCAAAAAACTAATCCCCAATACAAACTGAAAGCCTGAAAAAGATAGAAGGTGGTAACGGGTTGAGATAAAATTTTGAGCACCTAAAGAATTTACTGATGAAATAGACTATAGATCTGGAAAGAGCATAGAACCACCTTTCCGACGCCTATTCACTTTCGAAAAATGGAGCAAAAACGAGCAAGTTATGCCCCTCGGAGTGCAAAAAGGCTCATCGGACTTTGACTGCAAAAAAATGCAATCAAACTAAAAAATATGAAAAAATTCCTGCACCATTAGAACGGGCTTGGAGTCAGCTTTCCAACACCTATTCGTTTTCAAAAAAAGGAGATCGGACGCCCGATTAATGCCCGATTTTGTAAAACAGCTCCAAAAAAGCCCAGATAGGCCCTTATAGCCCTCAAGGGCTTAAAAAAAGGAAGCCCCTGGTCCGCTGGGCGACCAAGAGCTGGCGCAGGGGGCTGGTGGCGCAGGGGCAGTGCCGCTGGATCTGGCGGGGAGTGGGTGGCGCACTGGTGGAGCGGGGGCAGCGGATTTCGCCAGCGGCGCAGCGGTGGCTGCTTGGCCGCGACCGGTGGATACCGCCGGCGGCGGTGGCCGGGCGGTGGCCACCAGGCTACGCACCAGCGGAGTGTGCTCCAAATGGGCTGCGCCTGTGATTATTAAAAATGTGCTATTTTTTTTTTATTTTTTTGTGATTTTTTTAATTTTGCCTCGAACTTCGTGCCCTAGGGCTGTACGACCTTGGGGCATTAAAAAAAATTGCCTTCTGGAGCAACTGTGTCCAAATCGGATGAATTTTATATGAAAATAGGGGTTTTTGGGCACTGCGAGCTCAACGGTGAGGTCCGTTTGGGCTCAAAGTGCACCAAAAAAAAATCCCCCTTATTCCAAAATAAAAAACAGAAGACAAACACAGATCTGATGCAACCAAAACCTGGATCTCAAAATCTTTCAAAAGTCTGATGAAGCTGCAGCAGATCTAGCTCTGATACCATGTAGGATTTGAGAAATACAAATCCACAGAACCCAAAGAAACATGCATGCAAGAAACCTGTCACAGAGAAAGAGAGAGAACGAATACAAGGGTTTTGGCTCTGACAAAGTGAAAAGATTTATTATCAGAGAAAAATGAATCAAGAATATAACAATAATATAAGAGATCAATCCTTATAAAGGAGATCAACACCGAAAGGAAAACCTAACCCTAAGGTGAGAGCATTTAATAATTAAATATTAATTATTAAATGACTAATGTATGCATAAAGAGAAATCTTAAGAGGAGAGTAAAGTTAATTAATTACTTTACTCTAACAGTTAAATTTATCTCAGGAGTTTCGGGGCCCCTCTTCCAACCCCCTTATCCAACAATTGTTGAAGCATTTATCCCCTCATGTGAGCAGGAGTATCTGGAAGGAAAGGAATGGCAAGATATTCAGAGACAAAGAGGCCTCTGTGAAAATTGTGTCTGGCTGCTGGTGGAGGGGTTATCAAATCTCATTTGGGGGCCCTTGTTGTTTCTTATGTGGGTAACCTTAATGGGAATTCCTCTTATCAGGCTGAAGCTATGGCCTTAGCCTGGGGAATTCGTCTTGCTCTCACCATGGGAATTAGGATTATGGACATTGAGGATAACTCTAATCTCATCGTTGATGTTGTCAACGGGAGGAATAAGCTTAATTGGACCATTGAGGAAACCATCAGGGACACCCTGAGGCTCATATTTGGGCTTGACTCATTTAAAATCAAGCATGTCTTCAGGGAAGGCAACAGAGTGGCGGATGCCCTGGCAGCTATTGGACTAAATCTCTCAGGCTTGAGATGTTGGAGGAATCACAATTCCCTCCCGGACCATGTTAACTTCCTTCTTCAGGAAGAGAAATCCAAAATTTTTACTAATGATTGAGTTGTTGCCAAGTGTTTTCCTTATTCTCCTCTCTTCCCTTGGGGTAATCTAGAGGTGTTACTTTCATAATTTAAATTATGATAATATCCCTTCGATCTTTTCTAATGTGGTGGTCACTCGTTTGACCAGGCTAGCATTGATGGACGTGTTGTTTTGTTGGCAATTCCTTTGGGCTTACAACGTCATGATGAGGTACGATTGGATTGGTAGCATGTTGGTTGCCACCGGTATTTGTTGGCTCTTCATGCCTCGTAACCAAGAAATCATTTCTAAAAGTGATTTTAATTTTTCCCATGCACCCAACTTCATGTCTCATTTATTGATGTTGGGCTCACACACTTCCCAATATATTTTCTCAGCTTGCTTCTTGAAGGGTCTTTGCAACTTTCTCTGCAAATTTTTTTTCATGACTAAAGAAACTCTATTGGTAGAGGATATAGGAGGCAATAGAGTTAGATACGAACTAGATAATTTGGATGATTACAAAAATAACCCCTTGGTCTAGAATTTATGCATTGAAGGAGGGGTTGCCGATTTCTTGGAGTGTCTATAGGGCCATGATGAGCAGCTCTCGACTGCTTTTACCTCCTAGTTTGGGAGATGTGTCTCGGTGGGTGGTATTTCTTTTTATGTCTCTGAGGAGACTATTTCGCGGGATACGAAGTTGACCCTTGATGGCCGATGCTGGAAGCATACCAGCCATGTTACCAATAGCGAAGGTTTGAAATGATTCTTCTGCAAGTGCGAAGAACCTATCAAACTTTAGGGTGGGTTTTCTCAGGGGGAGCTCAAACACCCATGAAACATGATCTACCTTATGATCATGAAGTACTTCACTCTCTAGGGAAAGCACAAGGTATTCTATGACTACATTTGCCCCTTCTCAATCATTTCCGCAATAATGATTTTCTTTGTATGCCCTTTTATTTACTGCACTCTATTGAAAGCTCTGTTAAAGACACCATGGATCCCAAGAATGGGGATAAGCCACCCTACCTCCTTCACTAGGGCCTCATTTATAAGTTGTATAAATTCCATGAGGCCCTTTGCCCCCCCCCCTCGAACCTCTCGCTCTCTTAGCTCCCCATGCCTACTCCTCAACAACTTGCCGCCCTATTTATGACCTTCCCTAGATTTTCCCAGTATCCTCATGAAGGCTTTGTTATGGCCACCATGTCTCTATTATTTCCTTATCTACTGTCTCCCCCAATTTGACTCTGTCAACCTCTCCCAGTGCTTCCCACTCCCTGTCCAAGGGCAAAGGAAAAACCCCTGTTAAACACAAACATATTGTCTTTGATGACAATTCATCCTCTGAGGATGTTGAGAATGAAAATCCTTCCCCCGATTCTGAGGTTAAAAGGAGATCCTCTAGACTGGCTTCCAAAAGCCGCAAGAAGAAGACCTCGGTGATCAAAAATATTGACTCGAAGGAGGACCCCATTGGTGCCATTGACACAAGCAATTATGAGATACAAACCCAACACCCTTTTGATGTTAAGGATACGACTCATATGAACATGGGTACTGAGGGTGTCATGGGTGAGGAAATTTTTTATAATAAAGCCTTGGACTCTAGTACCTTGGACCTGGATTTAAAGATGGTGGAACAAGTAATGCAATCTCTCCCCTTGATGGGCCTGGGTAGTGACATTGACAACCCCCTATTGAAAGATGTGCCCAAGGAGATGGAAAAGACTATAGATGACATGGTTGTTGTGAACCCCCAGGGTGTCCCTACTCTTCTACAAATGGAAAATATGTGCACGGACATGTTGGACATCATGTAGAGGATTGAGAACCTAGGCTTTGTGCTTGAACTGTAGGCTATCATGGACGATGTCACCCGGCTCAAGAGCAAGATGAAGGCATAGGATGCCCAAATGGTGGGCCTTAACAAATTTCATTTGCAAGTGTTACACAACTCGACACTCACCCTCTCTCTGCTGAGGGAACATACTGCAGACACTGAGGAGGATAAGAAAGAGGCTAGGGACCTTTACATGTTTCTGTCCAATGAATGGAACAGTGCCATGGATGCCACTGGGGTGCACAAGGCACCCCTATAGTTTGTTTTGGTGTTTTCTATTGTTTCTGATTTTTAAAGACTTGGTCTCTTTTTGTTGTTAGTTGTTGTTAACGATGTTATAGTGTTGTTTCTGCACTATGGTTTTGTTAGTAGTTATGCTATGTAAAGGGTCAATGCCCTTGTTCTCACTGCTTTATTAATCAAAAAAAACTCTTACTCTGATAAATAATATTTTTTTTGAAATGTAAAAATACCCTTTTACAGATATATAAGTGAATTTTCCTAATATATATATTAATATTTTAATTAGTTTTTATATTTATATTTTATTTTTATTGAAAGTAGGTCATGAACACTAAAATATAAGATTCATTATCTTCTCAAGGAAAAATACTAAAATTTAATTTCAAATTTTGAAAAAAATATGATGCAGTAGAGAAAAGAATCTATGTTAAGATGGTATAGTTCTTTTCTAATTTGGATAAATAATTAAGAAAAAAAGTGGTGGTAATTGGAGAGAGTTATATATTTTAGCACACACAAATTTTCAAATTTATTGGAAAATATATATTTATAAAAAATAGTAAAATATATATCCATGCACTAAAATTTGAAGTTATCAATATACACAAAAAAAGGTTAAATTTACTAAATAAAGTGTGGTGGCTTTGTGTAACTTCAATTTTAGCATTTTATCAGCAACTAAATTATAGTGTCTACTTTATAAAAAACTACATGCAAATACTTTTTTAATTTTTTATTAAAATTGCAAACATAAAATAAACAAAAGAATATAAATTTTATTAGTTTATATCATTTCAAAATTCAAAACATATATTTCACTTTCTATTGATTTAATTTAAAAGTTTTAACTAGCATTGACCATTTCCTTTATAAAAGTGTGACACAACTTTGTACTTTTAGCCCACTAATATAATAGTTTGAAAGAATGACACTAGAAGGATGAATGCAAGAAGTAGGTGAAACAATTATGGCATAGAATGAGGGCATGACACTAAAGTAGTAGGAAAATGAGGCATAGGAGTCACAATATAGGAAGAACAATGGGATGTAATAAGGATTGAATAAGGATATCAACCTAAAAAATGGAGGGTGGACGAACCATGGAGATTGAGAGATGATAGAGGAGGAGGAAAATGTGTCATTCAAAGATATTAGAGAGCTCCCATTAGTGCCTTGTAAAATATCTTAACTAAAATTCACATTAATTTATAAATTGTGAAGATAATAAACTACGTAGAAGTACTAGCATTAAATAGATCTTAAGAAAATAAGGGCTACAATGCAATTACAACCATTGATAAAAAATACTAATAAAAGTTGGTGAAACAAAGGAGGTTACAAGATAGATTCCAAACCTATATATAATATAATTATGAACCTATTACAAAATTAAATAACAATGAAAGTTGCAATACATTGTAATCTAGTGCCACTGAATGTGCAAGGGTATAGTTGAAACATGATTTGGACTATATATCCATCATTATAGACAAGATAACCACATTATATACAAGAACAACTTGTGAGACAAACAAGGAAATTCAAAACTTTGGATTGCTATTTTGTACATGAAAGAAAATGGAGTAAAAGTAATCCAAGTTCCATATCTATATGATTTGAAATACTAAATTAGTTACTATATTTAGTTCCACATTAGAATAGATACGAAATACTAAATCAGTTACTATATTTAGTTCCACATTAGATTACAATGATTTTTTTAACAAAGTGTTGCTTCATAATGTTGGATCTATTGATTAAATCATGTATTACATGCATTTTTCAAGTTTTAGGAGTGATATTTGTAGCATTTCATTGACCTCTTTGTATTAATGAACTAACTTATCTAAAGAATACTCAAATTTAGCTTTTGATGTCTGGAACAATAGTTGTGTCCATTGCAACCAAGATTTTAGCAAATAATGCAATGATGATTTTTTTTTATCTAGTTATGATATGATATACAAAAAATAATACTTTATGCTATCAAAAATGTGCAAAGTAAGAAGCATTTGAGGTTGATCTTTTGTATTGAAAAACTTTGTGAAAAAAATATATGTGACCCATTTATCCAAGCAGTATGGTGGAGAATTAAATGGAACAAAATCTTAATGAACCCCATCAATTTCTCTAAGAAAGAGTCAAATATCATGACCATTTTCCATACAGAACAACTGAATCTTACCAACAACAAAAAAGAATCAACTTCTGACTTACAAAAATACCTTTGCATAGAACACAACTAATAAAATACATCGAAAATCTTCTCGGAGGAAAAACACAAACAATTAAAAATTTGATCCAACTCCCAGTTTATAAAAAACTAAATTAGAATTAAAAAAACTTTGAGGTAAAATCTAAAGATTTAAATTTTACAACTAGGTTCCAAAATGCAAACAAATCTTACAACTAACAATAAAACAACCAATTACTCACCCTACTCTCATTTAATCGATTTGGCTCTATAATTTAATTTTAATCCATAACAACCAAACTAGTGACATAAACTAAACATTACAAAAAAAAATGTAATTAACTATAAACCCTAAAACCAACACTCTCATTTTACATGAGGAATTTTGAGGGGAGGGGGGTGGAAATCAAACTCTTAAGCTATAAATTGCATAGAAATGGTGTTAGACATCCCTTTTGAATTGAAGAATTCTAATCTAATATTGAAAACCATATACATTATGTGGCTAGCCCCAATAGGCATGTATGCAAAATGTGGAAGCATAGACAAGGAACATGAATTGTTTTAAGAATGTGACCTACTGCACCATTCCACTTTTTTGTGATGTTGATAAAAATTAATAAGAAATTTGTAAAAGATTGTAAAGTGGTAAATTGAACCCTAGTGACTTCCCACCTAGGAGAGAGGAAGGAAATCACTAGGATGATTTTCACTTGGGAGATACTTTACATTCAAAAGAGGGGTTGAATCCACTAGATCCAAATCCAAGGGAAACAAGGATGTGAATTCTAAGTGGATTGCAAGTGTTGGAATGTAATTTGCCCTCATTTGTAAGTAGAAGAGTTGACTTGTTGACTATGCAGAAAAGAGAGATAAAATGGGTGAAATGAGGAGCTACTAGTTCAAGATCGCACTGTAACTTTGGATCTGAGATATTTAGACTGATACAGATCTACCCTACAAATTTGGAGAAAAATCGTCGGGATTGTATTGAAAGTGCACATGGTCCTCCAAAAACTCCGCGCAATGAAAAGGGTTTTTCCGTCTCTGCAAATGAAGCCCAAACCTGCACTTACAGTTGCACACCCACAACCTACACATAGAAAAGAAGGGAAGAAGGGTTGTGGATAGGGGTTTTCCTCAGTCAAACCCCAGTTGAGGAATCAGCCTTGAAAGAAAGTAATTGCAAATTCTTAAATGTAAATGTATACCTTGTAGATCTGCAATTTGTTGATGATGATTGATTTGCTTCTTGAATGTAATCACAAGTGTTGCATGAAATGGCATGTAACATGACAAAACCCTAACACACACATATTCTTGCAAATGAATGTTGCAATGTTGCTCCAATGGATGAATGAAGAAGACACATAAAGAAGATTTGATGGATGCTTGAAGACTTGAATTCTTAATGAAGACCTTTTGCTTGAATTTTGCCTATTGTTTATTTCATGTCTATGCAAATCAGAGGACCAACTCCCCTTTTATACATGCCTCGGAGAATTAATTCATCTCACCAAATCTTGACATCAGGGAAGTTTGGAATCCCGAAATGCAGATAGGACCCAGGGACCTATCTTGGGACTAGCTTAAGAGGTTGGGACAAGTGCGTTATGCCCCTATCCAATGGGGGGAAAAGGGTGCTATGCCCCTGTCCTACCCTATCTTGGGGCCCAGACAGGGTCCTGAGGCTATCTCAGAGCTCAAATAGAAAGGGGTCTCGACTAGGAAAGAGGATGTCGTCACCAAGGTGAGGACCTCAAATGTGATAAAAATTGCAGGAGGCACAATTTTATGACACTACATTTAGCCCCCACTTTAGCAGGAGTATGACTTACACCAATACTACCGGTAAAGTAGAAGAAGGGGAGATGAAGATGAGGGATACAGAGCAATACCACAAGGAGTATTAGACGTCACTAATCTTGGGGAACAAAAGCCCCCAATCTTAGGATCTTAACTCACTCAAACATATGCTAGAGCACAAAAAAGGAACAAGACACACAAAACAAAACAAAGTGCAAAAGACACATGACAAAAACAAGACACAAGACAACAAACCAACTAGTCAAAGAGACCTCAATACTCAAATGTCTCGACAACTAATTAAAACAAAAAGACAAATGCCACCACATAAACACAAGTGATAACATAAAAGAGAAAATCTGACATCATCCATGAACCATCGATAGTAAAACTATGGGTTCATGACAGGAAGGAGAGAGAGGACATGAATACACACTTTGGTGATCCATAAGAAGAAAGGCGAACAAGAGAGAAACCGTGGACATCTCGCCCTTAAAACTAGGTGATCCATGGAGAGAAAGACATGGAAATATAGCCCCCAGAGTCTATCTAGGTGATCCATGTAAGGGTGGAGAGTGGGAACACCATTAGTTCCACCCAATCTCATGCGTGTGTGTGCAAGCGAGGTTAGAAGTGCCTCGTAGGAGTCTATGCCTGAGTACGCTACAACCTATATAAGATGTATAGTACAAATGTCAAGAAAGGTGTGACATCTCACTCTAAGAGTCTATGCTCTAGTTCTGAGAATAATTACCCTGCATAAAAGAAAAGTGGTGTCATCTCGCTCTAAGAGTCTACGCTCTGGTTCTGAGAATAACCCACTATATAAGAAAAGAAGAAGTGAAGACATCTCACTCTAAGAGTATGTGCTCTGGTTCCGAGAATATACAAGGAAAAAGCAGTGTCATCTCGCTCTAAGAGTTTGTGCTCCGGTTCCGAGAATGACCCACTATACAAGAGAAAAGTGATGACATCTTTCTCTAAGAGGTTGCCCTCTAGTTCCAAGAATGTCCCATTGTACAATGCATGAGAGTAGTATAGTACAAAGGAGAAGTGTGGGTCCCCCCCTTAAGATGTCAACATGGAAATTGAGATTTGTACAAATTCCAATTTATTTTGAAAATTAGGGTTTTAGGACCTAACCACTTAATTTTTAAATTTTTAATTTTGGAAAAAGGAGGGAAATTGAAATTTTGAATTTTAGACAAGAAAACAAGTCTGACAACAATGATAAATCTGAAAATTGAAGTGAGATCCAAGTTTTGCACAAATTCAATTTCAAATCTAGGATTTTTTGTAAATTGCAAGAAAATCAAACATTCAATTTTGAATTTTCTTTTGACCTTAGGAGGTTAAAAATTTGATAAAATCAGCCAATTTTCTGGATTTAAGCAGAAAAATACAACCAGTTATGTCTCCCAAAATTTCAAAAGAAAGCTAGGGACTGTGTTGAAAGTGCACACGATTCGACCAACTTTTTTTGAAAATTTTAGGGATGATAGATATTATGATTTTATTGCAGAATCCAAAAAACAGTTGATTTGGAGATGTCTAGATCGATCAAATGGGCAGTCAAAGGTCGAAAATATGAGATTCTTAAAAATTAGGGTTTTAATGTTTAGCCACTTAATTTTCAGAATGAAAAGACAAATTTGAATTGTAATTTTGAAATAGAAATCAGATCTGAAACAAACAACCAAAATGCTACACTTCAAAAGCTCAATTTCCTCAAAATGGAAAATTAGGGTTTTTATGCGATTAACCTCTAAAATTTGCAAAAATATCAAACTCAGAAATGAAATTTTGAAATTAAAATTGCAATTATTTAGATCTAACAATAAGAAATCAGAATTAAGATGTAAGATGTCGGATTCACCAAAATGTAAAGAGGAAAATTGAACCCTGGTGATTCTCCACCTACGAGAGAGGAAGGAAATCACTAGGATGATTTTCACTTGGGAGATACTTTACATTCAAAAGAGGGGTTGAATCCACTAGATCCAAATCCAAGGGAAACAAAATTGTGATTTCTAAGTGGATTGCAAGTGTTGGAATGTAATTTTCCCTCTTTTGTAAGGAGAAGAGTTGACTTGTTGACTATGCAAAAAAGAGAGATAAAATGGGTGAAATAAGGAGCTACTGATTCAGGATCGTGCTGTAACTTTGGATCTAAGATATTTAGACTGATATGGATCTACCTTGCAAATATGGAGAAAATTCATTGGGACCATGTTGAAAGTGCACATGATCCTCCAAAAAATCCATGAAACGAAAAGGGTTTTTCTGTCTCTGCAAATGAAGCCCAAACCTGCAATTACAGCTACACACCTGCAACCTACACATAGAAAATAAGGGAAGAAGGGTTGTGGATAGGGGTTTGCCTCAGTCAAACCCCAGTTGAGGGATCAACCTTGAAAGAAAGTAAATGCAAATGCTTAAATGTAAATGATGGAAATGTATACCTTGTAGATCTGCAATTTGTTGATGATGATTGCTTTGCTTCTTGAATGTAATCACAAGTGTTGCATGAAATGGAATGTAACATGACAAAACCATAACACACACATATGCTTGTAAATGAAAGTTGTAATGTTGCTCCAATGGATGAATGAAGAAGATACATGAAGAAGAAGACTTGATGGATGCTTGAAGACTTGAATGCTTGATGAAGACAGACCTTTCGCTTGAATTTTGCCTATTTTGTATTTCATGTCTATCCTGTCTCTGCAAATAAGAGGACCAACTCCCCTTTTATACATGCCTCGGAGAATTAATTCATCTCACCAAAGACCAACATCAAGGAAGTTTGGAATCCTAAAATGAAGATAGGACCCGGGGGACCTATCTTGGGGCCACCCTAAGAGGGTGGGATAGGGGTGCCACACCCCTGTCTAAGGGGGGACAGGGGCACCATGCACCTGTCCTGTCCTATATTGGGGCCCGGATAGGGTTCTGAGGCCATCTCAGAGCTCAAACATGAAGGGGACAAGGGGTGAAAATGCAGAAAGGGGTCTCGAATAGGAAAGAGGATGTCGTCGCCAAGGTGAGGACCTCAAATATGATTAAAATTGCAGGAGGCACATTTTTATGACACCACTAAGATAGTATGGTAAACATTGAAAAAGATAGTATGGTAAACATTGGAAGATATGAAATAAATTCATCCTATCTTTGGAATCTGATTGGTCAAAAAAAATTATTTTTATGTTTAAATAGAAAAATTTTAAAACCTTGGGCAAAAAAATGAGTTGCCAATTAAGAAAAACAAAAAATCAATAAAAGATAAATCTAAAAAATGAAACCACAACAAACCATAGCATATCCCTATTTCTTATTTGACGACACAATTTCTAGGTTGCATTCTAATTGCAAAAGTGGACCAAAAACACCAACCTTAGAAGGTATGTCCTAATAATAATGCAATAAGAGAAAGATCTCACTAATCCATGTGTATCACTATTAAAAGTATCTTCCTCATGATGAGTATTCTCCATAGAACCATTGGTGAATTTATGACTAGTTAGATGGGAAGTTGTAGTAAGATTAAGGTGAGCTCTTCTTATTCAAGTGAAAAAAGGATATTAACAAGACTTTATCATAAACACAATGTGCAACACCTATGAGAGTGAAGACTAACTATGCAATTTAATAAAATGACCATAGAGTAAATAACAAATGATACTACTTAGCTAAAATCTTAATGAAGATTTGTTTTTGATTAAAAAAGTGGCGTTAACTAGTGAAGACTAACTATGCAACTTAATAAAATGACCATAGAGTAACAAATGATACTACTTAGCTAAAATCTTAATGAAGATTTGTTGTGATAGATATTATCAATTGATTTTCCATTTTGTCATGACCTTGCATTTTGTCAAAAGAATACTTTTGAATTTGTCACCTTTTTTGCATCAATCTAATTTGCTTGCATGATTGTAGAACTAACCTCCACTATTGTGGATATGAAACTACGTGTGGATTTGAACTTATGAAAATAAATCTAAACTCTATTGAGTTTAGAATTTGTAGTCAGCTCACCTTGATGTCCACACATGTCTACAAAGGGGTGGTATTGATAGAAATTGTTGAGGAGCATGCTAGGTTGGTAGTGTTCTCCTTTCATTAAACTCTTTTTACCAATTTTTAAAAAAATCAATAATGATCATAACTATTAGGCAAACATGTGATGATGTCTAAGATGTTGATTTAAGTAGATGATGTAATGTTGATACTTTGATGTGCTCTCTATGTGATAATGTGAGTCAAAAGTAAGAGCACCTAGATTGATGGCTAGATGTTTTTGTAATATATTAGGGTTTGTCTATAAAACCAACATCCTAGCACACAAGTTAATGAATTTCACACTTAACAAATATACAAGAATACGAGATGGAGGGAGTTAGTGAGGGCTCAAATTTTAATTTTAACTTCAGAAATTTTGGAATCATTTTCATACTCACAAAACTAAATTGATTTAGTTTCACACTCATCAATCTAATTCCAAATAATGAATATATATATTAAAAACTAAAACTGATTCATAATACCAAAACATACCACTTATACACAATCATTGTGTAAAAGACAAATAAAACAGACTACCAAACAAAATGAAAATTCAACGGAACTTACAAATTTCAACTATAATACCAACATCTTTTTATAGTTTTCAAATATTTATTCTTACAAAAGACAAATAAATTAGGTATCTAAGATCAATCTTATATTATCTATCGAACACTGTCCATACATATTTGACTTTATTTATATATTTATTGCTGCACATTTGACCATACTAATTAATTAAAAAAAGATCAAATGTACATCCAACGATATATTTGACTTTATTTATATATTTATTGAAGTGCTGCTGCACATCTGACCATCCATACTTATTGATTAGTAAGGTCAAATGTACATCCGTGGTTTAAGAAAATGACTCTCAAATCCCTAGAATGAACGGATGCATAAATTATTCTAAATTATGATATATGAGAATAACCTATACCTCATTTCGGTAGTTTAGTTTCTGGGTTTGGATTTTATATCACTAGAGGAGATGGTTTCAAGTTCAACCACAACACACTCGGAAAAGTTATGGCACTGTTTGGTCCACATACCAATATTCCATTTTAGCGCCAGGTCTGCAACACATGAAAAGTTCAAGTACCAAAAGCATTTTGATTTGATAAAGTAAATAAACATAAATGCAAAAATGGTTGTGTTCATCGGTCAAAACTTGAAATGTTTGCACAGTAAACTTTGAGTTTAGTTTTGCTAAATGTTCCAGGATTCATGTATTTCCTTACAAATCATAAAATTATATAGCCATGGAAAGGATGCTTACAGTTGAAAGAAGCATCCATCTGGTATCCAACTGGTAATCGATAGAACCCATTGAACTTGGATCCATTTGTAGGCGGATGAAACATAGGCCTTTCCAGTAAATCATCAAAATTTGCAGCCACAAATCCTTGATCTGCACCATGCCCTGTAGCTAGTTGATGCACCATATGTTTGAAAACCTTCTCCGAAGGCTGCATATGAATGAAAAAACAGAACAAAACGGCTAATTGAAAATGACATCTAAAAACATTGCAAACTCAAATCCTGTCACAAATCAATTAGAATACGAAATGAGCAACATAAACCAAACAGAATATGAAATCATAAGAAAACCAAGGCACCTGTAAAACAAAAAGCCCAGTGTGTAAAATACAGGGGTTGATAAAGATAGCACAAAACTGTCCACAGTGAAAAAGTTCATCAGTTTTCTGGAGGAAGATATTATCTGCATCAAGCATGACTACCCTCTCATACTCCACAAGGAATCTGATCATGACTCGAATTGCAATGTAAAATTCATAGTCTCTGGGGGTCCCCATGTACATCATTGTAGAATAAGCATGTTTGGTAGATCTCTCTGCAACTGCAAATGCTCCTCTCTGAATAGCATTGCTATTTCTATACCCACATAAAATCAGAAGACAAAACGACCATAAAAATGTAATCTTCTAATGCAAAAACAGAACCCTTCATAACAAAAACCAATCTCAGCTTTCGTTGAAGTTAGTTTTGTAGACTACAGAAAGGATTTTGATATTGACCAGTAATTCAGACTCCTCAATATATAGCACGTTACCGGAGTAAAACTATATGAAAAATTTGTAGAAAACAATTAAAAATAAATCCTGACTAACCCCTCGGACCTGTATCATTAAATCTCATGAGGGTATCTGGAAACAACCAATTAATAAGTTGGAGAAAGACTTCGGTAAAACTTCCTTGCAATTGGATGCTCCTTTGTTTATGGATTTTTCGAAATCTTCTGTTCTAGATAAGGCAGAACATTGCTTGGGTAGTAACGATAATCCATTTCTGGATAAACTATTGAGGTTAATCAGGCTATGAGGGATGTTGGGAAGCGAGAGGTTTATGTTGTGTCTCATGATCCAGAGTCTGTAGGGTTATTTACAAGTAAGGATAAGACAGTAGCTCACCAGAATATTGTGGTTTCGGGGGACAACAATGTGGATGATCTGCTTCCAAATCTCACTACCTCGAATTCCTTGGATAAGTCACTAAATGATGGTGGTGGGAATCCTATCTGTCCTATGAAGTCAAAAGAATACTTAGAAAGTTGTCAGGGGATTGGTCAGATTTTTGCGAAGAATGATGGGGTTGTTTTGGAGTCTAATGTTGGGGTTTCTTGATGATGCTATCCTTGCTCAACAAGTCAAAGAATTGGTGTCTAATTCTTTGCAGCATGTTGATGTGGATGTGGATAATAACGCCACCTTAGGAAATAATATTCAGTTGGGAGACATTCCTGTTATTGTGCTAGATGAAAATCTGGTTCACCAAGTAAATGATCTTTTTAAAGATCATGAGCATCAGATGGATGAGAACATTATGAATAGGGTTAACTGTTCCATTGAGAATGACATGGGGGGAATTAAATCGACCCTTCCTATTTCTGCATCTGCTAACCCTTTGAGGTTTTGGCCTCATCAGAAGTGGGCATCATAGATAATTTAGCCATGACTTCTCCTAAGTCAAGTAAGAGTTTACCAATTGTTCAAACTACTCTAATTAGGGCTTCATCTGTGGTTTCTCCTGGTAGGGGTAGGCCTCCAAAGAATCGAAAGACTCAATTGGAAATTGATGTTGGGATTCAACAATCTTTGTCTCTTTCTCCTGGTGTTGGGAAAGGGAAGCATTCGGTTTCTCTTGGTGACGCTATGAAAAGAAGTGGTACTCCTAAGGGTAAGAGGAGTAAGAGGTCTATTATCAGTCCTCCTGTGACTAGGTAGGCGGTTGTGAAGCATAATCTTCAAAGTAGTTTTGGAGAAGGAAAGTCTTCTCCGTCTAAAGGAAAGAGGGAGCCTCGGTCTCCCCTCGAGAGCAATGAGAATTATATCTTGGAATGTTAGGGGCTTAAATACCCCTAACAAGAGGCGCTTAATTAAGTTCCAGATGGACTTAGTTAAGTGTGATATTTTCATGTTGCAAGAGGCAAAATTGTCAAAGGAGTCTGCTGATTTGGTTTTTTCTTCTCGGAGAAAGTGGGAATTCCTCTCCTCTCCAGCTTGTGTGCATTAGGGGGTTTGGCATTGCTTTGGAATAACTATAACATTGAGGTTGAGCTAGTTGCTTCTACTGCAAATTGGATGTTGGCCTTAGTTAAAAGCAAGCTTTTGAAGGTTAAGTTTTGGCTTTTTAATATTTATGCTCCTTCTGGTATTCAAAGGAAGACTAAATTATGGGGAGATCTTAAGAGAATTTCCTCCCCTTTAAGGCATGGTCCCTTTATAATCTTTGGGGGGTATTTTAATGCTATCACCGACTTGGAAGAAAAGAAAGGTATTCTTCCTAATAAAAAAATTATGGAAGACTTTAGGATGTTCATTAAGGACATGGGTCTTTTTGATTGTCAGTTTCATAATGGGATTTTCACATGGACAAATATGCAAAGAGATTTTTCTTAGATTACGGAAAGGTTAGACCGGTTTTTGTTATCAGATGTTTGGATTGATTCAGAGTTCGAATTTTTTTCCTCTATTCGTCCAGTTTCAGGGTCAGATCATTTTCCAATTTCCCTATCAATTATGGAAGATAAAGCTCCTTTTAAGTCACCTTTTAAATTTGAACCTATGTGGTTTAGAGATTCTTCCTTTTTGCCTTTGCTCAAAAAATGGTGGAGTTCTGCTCCTTATTGCTCTGGATCTCGAATGTATCAGATTGCTAAGAAGTTGAGATTTTTGAAATTTAATATTAGAGAATGGAATATCTTGCATTTTAAGAACATCTTTCAGGAAAAACAGAGGATTCAAGATATGATTGAATGTCTTAATTCACATGTGATTTAACATGGTATGGTGCCTCTTGTTTTTTATGAACTAAAATTGCTAAAAGCAGAGCTTGAAGAAGTTTTGTCCAGAGAAGAAATCTATTGGAGACAGAAATCGAGGGAGATCTGGATTTCAAATGGTGATAGAAATACAAAAAAAATTCACTCTTCAACAAAAATTAAGAGAAGTAGAAATAGGATATCTTGTATTGAGTGTCCAAATGACAAACTTTTAATAGAACAGGAAGATATTGCTTTAGAGGCAGTTAGGTTTTTTAAGTCTCTATTGTCTTCAGAGCATGGAGATCTTCATAATAACATTTCTTCTAATATTCCTTCTTTGGTATCTTCAGAGTATAATAAAATGTTGATGTCTCCCTTTTCTTTGGATGAAGTTAAGAATGTTGTTTTTGCAATGAACCCTGATAAGGCTCTAGGACTGGATGGCTTTACTCCTTTATTTTTTCAGAAATGTTGGGATTTTGTGGGAAATGATGTATTATTGGACCTTGAGGAAGCTAGAAGGAATAGGTATGTTTTGAAAGAGCTTAATAATACAATAATTGCAATTATTCCTAAAAAAGAGGTTACCAAGACATTTGCTGATTTTCGCCTTATTGCTTTATGTAATACTTTGTACAAGATTTTTACCAAGGCTATTTCTTTAAGGTTGGCTAAATTTCTACCCAAGATCATTTCTTTAGAACAAGGTGGTTTTGTTCCAGGAAGGGAGATGACAGAGGGAGCTATAGTGGCACATGAGGTTCTGCATTCTATTTCTACTCAGAGAATCCTGGCCATGATCCTCAAATTAGATATGATGAAAGCATATGATAGAGTAGAATGGGGGGCGTTGTGTGTTGTTCTACTTAAATTGGGCTTTTCCAAGGCACGGGTCAAATGGATTTGTGCTTGTATTTCTTCTGTAAGGTTCTCGGTTCTAATTAATGGCTCGCTTTGTGGTTTTTTCTCCTCTTCTAGGGGTTTGAGGCAGGGGGATCCCCTATCTCCTTTCTTGTTCATTCTTCTAGCTGAAATGTTCAGTTGGGCTATAAGAGCTGCTAAGCTGGGAGGGCTTTGGAAGGGAATTAGGATTTAGAATGTTCCACAAAGAATTTCGCATTGTTTGTTTGCAGATGATACCTTGTTATTTGGTCAGGCCTCTTTGGGTGAGGCAAGAGCGATAAAGGGGATAATACAAAATTATGCATCCTTTTCTGGTCAGAGAGTCAATGTTGATAAGTCAAAGATTTTTTTCCTTCATGCTTCACAATTGGTTTAGGATAGATTGAAGATTTTTTGGGGATTTGCATTTGGAAATCTTCCTTGTTCTTATCTTGGTATACCTTTCTTCATTAAGTAGGATAGAGTTGAGTTTTGGGATAAGATCATTTCAGTTATCTCTAGAAGGATCCTATCCTGGAATCATAGATGGTTACCTTTGGCTGGTAAGATTGTTCTTATTAAGTTTGTCCTAAATGTTGTTCCTATTTATCTCATGTATGTTTTGCAGTCTTCGAAAGCGGCTCTTGTTAGTTTGCAAGATACTCTTAGGTCCTTCCTTTGGAGTAATAATAAAGATGGTAAGAAGAAACTCCCTCTAGTAGATGGGATAAAGTTTGTTTGCCTAAAAACCTTAGGGGCATAGGCATTAGGAATCTGGAAAGTCGGAATTTAGCCTTAGGTGCTAAGTTAGTTTGGAAATTGTATGAGAGACCATTCTCCTTTTGGGCACAAATTATGTTTGCTAAATATTTAAATAACGGACCAAGAGAGTATGTTTTTCAAGTTTCTAATTTACCGTTTGGTTCAGCTATTTGGAATTTTTTATGTAAATATAGATCAGTGATTTTGCCTCATCTCTCATGGATTGTTCATAATGGTAGAAAGACCAGGTTTTGGGAGGAAGTTTGGAATGGACATCCCCCTCTGGTGAACTGGAGGGATTGGTCTCCTTTAATTTCCACTCTTTCTTCCCTTTGGGGTGTCTATGTGGCTGATTATTTTGAAATTGAATATAGTGGGAATCTTAAGGTGGCAAAATGGAAATCAATTGAGTTTTTAGATATTGATCAAAATGTGAAATTGGAATATGAAAAGATGTTGGCGGAGAGAGTAATAATTCTTTCTGATGCTGATGATGAGCTTATCTAGACAAGGAATATCTCTGGTAAGTATACAGTTAAGGATGGCTATAATTCTCTCTTGGTTGCTAAAGATTTATCTACTTGGCCATACACCATACAAGCTATTTTGGCATATGGCTTGCCTCCCAAAGGCTGGTGCTTTTGCTTGGTTAGCAGTGCAGGACAGGGTCCTTACAAGAATGAGGTTGGACAGGTTGGGTATTACTGCAGTATTTTCTTGTGTCTTTTGTAATAAAAATTTAGAATCCTCTGCACACTTGTTTCTTCATTGTGATTTTGCCTATGCTTGCTGGCAGTGGTTGTTTGAAAAGCTTAATCTATCCTTTGTTATTGGTAAGGATCTCCTTTCCCAGTTTAGAGCCTGGCCTCTCCTATTTGCCTCATCTTTCTATGCATGTCTTTGGATTATTTCTCCATCTATTGTGATTTGGAATATTTGGTTAGAGAGTAATAATAGGATTTTTAAACAAACAAGTTCTTCCTTGGTTGAGGTTTTATTGAGGATTGAATCTTCCATCTCTGAAGTTGTTTTATCTTTTATCTATAAGAATTTGGAAACCCTTACCTCTTTTTCTCATTGGGATGGTAGGGTAACTCGAGTTTGGAGAATGTTATTAGTCTTACCTTCTCATGGATCTATTTTAAATAAGACTAATGCTATAAGTAAGAGAAATTTTGCTTGCTAGAAACCTCCTCTGCAAGGGCACTTTAAATTGAATTTTGATGGTGCTTCTCGTGGGAACCTTGGCCAGGCAGGGGCATGTATGGTAATTTATGATCATAAGGTAACATTTATTCAGGCTCGTTGTCATGTGATTGGTTTCAAGTCTAACAATTGTGCAGAATTCTTTGCTTTGTCCTTTGGTTTGGATATGGCTATATCTTTGGGAATTAAGGACTTGATAATTGAGGGTGATTCTATGGTTATTATTCAAAGTGTCATGAAAAAGAAGTCGAATTGTTGGCAATTACAATATATACTTGATCATATTTTGCAAAAATTAGATTTTTTTGATTCCTTCTTGATTTCCCACTGTTATAGGGAAGTGAATAAGATTACATGTTTCTTGGCTAACTTAGCCATTGACAGTGATGCTAATATGTGGGAGGTAAGTGTGGATGAGATCCCTTCCTCGGTTTTGGAATATTTGAAGTAAAGAAGGGCATAGTTGTAGTCTTCATCAACCTCCTTATTTGGTGTGGCTTTTCTTTGGTGTGGGTTCTTCTAGGCTTGATCATAATGTTTATTTTGACAGGGTCTCTGATTATGGTTTCATTTTTGCTATGTGGTATCATTCTAACTAGTGGTTTGGAGAATTGTGTTTTATAGACAAGGGTGGTTCAGGC
The DNA here is from genome assembly GCF_030272615.1 of Cryptomeria japonica. NCBI lineage: Eukaryota > Viridiplantae > Streptophyta > Pinopsida > Cupressales > Cupressaceae > Cryptomeria > Cryptomeria japonica. Next base: position 409,152,980 of record NC_081415.1, read on the forward strand.
TGGTGTTTTTTGGTAGCAATGGATATGCATCCTTCGGTGATCATACTTTAATCTTCCTTCTATATGCTTATGTTGGCGGCTTCCTTTATATCTAATGCAGCTTATGTAATTGGGATGGGTTTTTTGATGTACTATGCCAATGGGCATTTGGTATTGGGTAGAATAGGCTTGTGTTACTTAAGCAATACTAAAGGGTTTTCTTACTGGTTCTTTCCCTTCAGTGCTTTTTGAACCAGACACTATAAAAAACTTTTAAAATTTAATATAGTTCAGTGGTTCTATCCACTTTTATAAAAAAAAAATATATATTGCAACTCAAGTAGGATGATACATAGTTGCAGGTTTGAGGGCTGTTTACGAGAGGAAGATATAACATTGAGCACCCAAAAAAAAATTTATGAAGTTTGACTTTCATAAATTATTAAAAAAAAAGGTAATTCAAAAGATTTTATAAATTTAATTTTTTTTTTAAATTATACTATTAGAGGAGTCTAATGGTAAAATTTGGTTATCTAGTCATTTTTTAAAATTAGTTGTGTGTTTATTGCGAGGAATAGTTTTGATATATGCATATATTGATAAATAGTAAAATCTTGTTTGAAGTTGCATACCATTCTATCCAAACATTTTCAATGAGACCATTGTTTTTGTTAAGCATATTATATTCTTCTTCATGGATTTCTTGATAAAATTATTTAATATTGAACCCAATCCTATATATGTGATTGTTGCCAGAGCTATTTTCACACAATGAATAGCAAAGATTAATCCATCTTCACATGTTAAACTCATTACATTTTATTTCACAAACCTCGTACAACATTTTTTTCCTTTTTGCAACTGATTTTTGGCTTATGCCAATATAATAATGGCTCTACAATGCATTATTAGGATCTTGTAGTGAAGATAATGTAAGGATTTGTTAGAATGGTATGTTGTATTTTGATATAAGGTTGGGAGTATGTTGGACTAAAGACAAATTTGTTACATTTGGTGAAACATTGCATCTACCTCATAAGGACATCATTTATTCCGAAGCTACATTAACCATATTTTGAGAAACTATCTTATCATATTATAAGAATCATATACCCCAAATCATTATAATTGATAAAATTAGAGCTGAGCTTCAAGCTCAATATGGAAAACTACCCATTGAATGACTATTAAAAATCTAATAAATAATCCCTCTCTACATATGCTCCTATCAAGGATACTAGTTTTATTTATCTATGTTTATGAGTGTTGCACTAGTGGACAATAAAAAAAATGAGGGGAACTTCAGAAGACTATTCTTAAGAGAAAAGGGCTAGAAAAGCATTTACTAAATGTAGAGTTCATCACAACTTGGAAGAAACTTTGGATTCCATTTTAGAAAGGAGTTCACTCTTATTTGAGATCTGATTGATTGACATGGAGGTGGATTATCTTGAAAATTCTTCTATGATGGATTGTGATCTTGAGGAATGGGATAAGAGAGACGATGATTATCAATTTAAGAAAAGAATTAGACATTGGCTATTTGGGGAAACAAAGGTTCACCACTCTTGCAATACACTTATCAGTAGCTAATTTGCATTTGCAGCAATAGAAGTAATGGGACTAGAGCGTGCAATTAAAGTCACAAATGAAATTGGAGCAGTTGATGCAGTGCTTGCTTTATATTCTCAAATCAAAAAGCATTCATGGATAGGGAGAAAGACACGGTTCTTGCCTCAACAAATCCTCAACAAATAACTTAATATTGCTTTCAGATTTTTTTTTGGATTATTGGCATTATGTCACTAATTCTAATTAAAAGTTAAAAAATAAGCTCTCTTTGTGAAAAAGTTGAGTGAGATTTAATCAAAATAAAGTTTACATTTAAATTAGTATATGTCAAAAAAAAGTAGTCAAGAGGTAGTTATAAAGTGTTGCTAGGTATTTATTCTATAAAGTTTGTAAGTACCAAGCTATTGCCATTGTTAAAAAAAGGACTCTTAAAAAGGGGAACTTGCGAGGAAAAGAAATTGGAGAGATTGTGAGGAAAAGAAATTGGAGAGATTTTATGAGAATTTTTGGTTTGACATTTAGTAGTTGGGGTTTTTTACAATTCTAGAAAGATAATAAAGAAAGTACTTTGATAATATGTTTTGAATGTATTTTGGAGGTATAATTACTAATTTTTCATATGTTCAATTGGTAATCCTTTTTGTCTTGGTGGAAATCATCTGTCATCTGTTGAAAAGCTTATAAATCGTGCAATTGTTGTAATGGAACACAATCATATCTCAGTTTCTTAGTTTGAATGTGATGAAGCAACCAATCTTTTCGTATGTTGAGATTTGTTAACCTTCTTTCATCATCATTGCATATATAAACATGTTTTGTAGTAAAACTCTTAGCAACAATCAAGAAGGAAGACTGAGAGTGGGGGGTATGGGGGTGAATCAATCTTCATCGGATCAAAAAAATTAAACTCCAAAACAAAACTGATAAACTGCAACAATGACCAGATAAGCAAATTAACAACAAAGCACACAACACCAAGATTTTTGACGTGGAAAACCGGGTTAAGGGAAAAACCACGGTGGGAATCTACCCACAGTAAGATGATACTGTGCAGTAGTATGTGAAAAATATTACAATGGGGAATGCAGATGCTTTCTGGCACACTGTCTAGAGCTCACTGCTCAAAAGATATTTGCCCGGAAGGCTACAACCCTCAGGGAAGTCTCACTAACTTACAATATGATTCAGACTACAATCCGAAAGAAATGAACTGCAATTATAGCATCTACAAATGCTTGATGATAGTTTTGGTTATGCACAGTTGTCTGCTCTACAACACCGATCTCACCTCAACACTTCACGGAATGATAAATCTCTTGTTCACACATTCACCTCTCTCTGATAATGCAGACACAATACTGACACCAAAACTAAGTGAATAACTCACCTATATATACAATTCATCAACCTTGATAACAAGGTCGGCTAAACCCTCAACCCTCAATTCACAACTACAAAAATTACATTATACGATACAAAGATCGATGACCACACCAATATTATGATTTACATTACATAGCATGGACCTAATTCAAATTTCCAAATGATCACATCCACCGAAAATCACGCCAAAATCAACCGCAACATGCTACACCACTAGAAATACTGCATAACACGAAAATCATCACCGATTCATAGAAATCGCCAAAAAATAGCACAATGATCAATGTGGATCACCAAAACAAATAGGACACGACTAGGAAACACCAGCAAGCATGTTATAATCATCACCAACAGCTGCACCAACACCACTTATCAAATCTTCATCGATCAACTTCAAGAACACAACCAATCAACAACTGTCACGAAGAAAGATAACTTGTAGAGCACCAAATCATGAACCATCTGAAATGAAGATACACAAGATCATCCCAAACAATATCCCAAAACCTCAGCACAAGATTTGATCACATCGAAATATACCAGAGAAAATATCGGATTCAGCAAAACAGTGATCAACAAAATCAAACTACAAAATCGGATCAGAAAATCTTCCCAAACTCACTAGAATCAATCACAGGAATATGTTGACATCAATGACAACAACATATCCTAGAAGCAACAATTATCAACCAATCCAACAATCTCCCCAACAATCCAACAAAAACCCCCTTGTAATTTGTAATAAATTATGAAATGTCAATTAATATTTGTGTGTCTATCTTTAGGATTTATGTGATTTATTTTCCTTTAGTATTATATTTTCTCCTTTTTGTACTTTCAAGTTGAAAGTACACAAAAACTATAAAAACCTTCATCATGCAAGGGAGTTGCACCTCTTAAAAGTTTGTTGTTCTTGTAATTCCAACTATTGAAACTTTTGTTGATGCTCATTGGATGAATCACATTGAAATTTGTAGTGACAAATCGATGCTCCCATTATTCATTGGGGGATCTAGGCATCGAGGAATCTAGGCTTTCGTAAACAAAGGCATTCATTGAGGAGCTGGTACAGAGGAGGCGAGCCGGGGATTGATAGAGGTTTTAACCTGGCCCCTACTATTCTAAGGGGATGATGGAGGGAAACGATAGAAGTTTTGATCCGTCACGCCACCAACGCAACCCAACTCCCCTAGTCTAGTTCATGCATTGCCAGTCCAGTCCATGCATTGCTGGTCCGGTCCCTGCATGGCGAAAAGGAGCATCCGTTAGAGTCGGCTATAATCCCCTCCCATTGTAATTCAAAAGCCTGCTAGCCCTCCAATTCTATGCCCCCCACCCCCCCAAAAGAATAGTTACCAACATGACAAGAAATTGATTTGTTGAATATATTGTATATTAGAAACAATAAAAAAATTGAACCAAAATAATTAAAATTCATGAGAATTAAAATTGAAAAAACTAGTTATTGTAGGTTGAATAGCTAGGATTACTTAGGAAAGAAGAAACCTTGGGATTTTTTGTGAGTTTTTATTTCAGAATTAAATTAGGATTGAAATATGAAGATGTAGGGGATCAAATTTTTGATCATATGATATGTATTTTGATGCTTTAATTTCTTATAAATTTAGAGAAAATCAGTGTTCCATGGGGATGCATATCCCCCACCCTAGGCCCACATCCCCCTGTCCTTGAAACCCATCCCCAAAACTTAAGCCCTTTGTCCCCCCATCCCTAAAGCCCATCCCCGTGTCCCCCCATCCCAAAAACTTAAGCCCTTTGTCCCCCCGTCCCTAAAGCCCATCCCCGCATCTCCCCATCCCCAATGCCCATGGAAGATTGGTAAAAAGTATAAGCTAGAGAGCTCAAAACTAGTTGTACTAAAAAATAACTTGAATTTTTTTGGTCATATATCTTAACAATGATCTAGATACCAATTTTTTTGAGATATGTGGTTTCAAACTAGGAGATCAATTGTATAATTTATTTATTTATTCAAACTTGACTATTTTCCTAAAAGATGGTAAAATTATTCTGAGAAGTACTCATCTAACATCTTGAATAAAAGTTGTTTTTTAATTGGGTTCTCGTGAATTTTTCATGAAAGGTTTAAAACCAAGGTAGTAAATTATTATAAGAAATATGTCATACTAATTTATTTATTGTGATATTTTAATTAATTTATTATTATTTATATGTGATTATATTATAACAATAATGTTTCATAGTAATTCTATTAACTCTGGAAAGCTAGATTGAATAGAGAACTCAAAAATTTAGTAGGTGATTAGGAAGAGTATTTTAAAACTCAATGTCCTTTTCCTCTATATTTCTAATATCAAATATAGTGTGTGCATTTGGAGTGTCTATTGATGAGTATTTTGACTATAGTAAACAACATAATTAGTATATGTTAAACTAAGTGTGTTGTCCTTATTTGTATGGGTTAGGATGTGTTATTCTTTGCATGCACACCCCACCCTTTCTCTTCATGAATTGGGTACTTCTTTTCTCTTTTCTTTTCTTTTACATTTTCCATCTTTAAAACCTATAGTCTCTATTTTTATTTATTCATTTTCTACATGTATTTACTACTTTCTAATAATTTAGTTCCTTTGTGAATCTTAGAACAAGATTTTGGTTCTTAAGGAAGCTACATATCCAAAGAAGCCCTAAAAGATCAACCTTTTGAGGATCCTAGGAATTTTGGAATTGGCTTCCTAGGTTCAATTTCCATCTTCCTTTCATTCCCACTCTATCGTTTTGTGATTTGTGAATTATTTTGTTAGACCTTGGAAATTTAAGAGATTTAGGGACATTTTGTCTTGGTTCTAAATAAAAAATTATCTCAACCCAAGATTTTCCAAACTCAAGCATCATTATTTGTAAATATGTAAGATACAAAATTGTTATAGTTGAGTTTCATGTCCATTTTTATTTTGTATTCGAAATTCTTGATTGTGGTTTTTTAATTACCGAGTCCAAGTTAATCTAATACATTATTTTGTGAATTCTAACTATACTCATTAGATTCTGACCAAAATTTGATGATTAGGGTTATAATGTTTCTCTAGAGTTCATCTTCACCATTATATATTTTTCATACCTACCTATTTTTGTCAAGCCTTCTTAAAAAATGCATTTTGTTCATATCCTACAATCATAATATCATAATCCTTGAGGAATTTTATTAAATAATTCATGTATCTTGTCTATGTATATGCATGGTGCATGTCATCCTACTCGAGCATTTCCCACAAAATCATCTTATTATATTCTTCTTCGTGGGATTCATGCATTGTATAATTTTGTTTACCTTGTTCTTGAACTTATTCCTAGATGATCTTCCTAAAAATTGTTATTTAGTATTGAATGTATACCAACCACTACAGATTCTATATATTTGATGGATTCTACAACTGTTTTCAGATAGAGTATATAGTAGAGATCAATCCATCTTCACATGATATTATATTCTATTTCACAAACCTTATACATTTTACATCATATTTCATTTCATTTTTCAATTTTTTTCAAATAGTTTACATGTCTAATTAATGATTTCTTCCAAGTTAGTATCAACTTCAACAACTAAATATTTTTAAGAAGAATTATTATATTTGATAATTGATAAATTGGAATTGAGCATAAAGCATTGACAACTAGTACAATTGCTCAATATAGGAGACCCTTGGTTGGAACTACCCTTTGAATGACTATTAAACATCTAATAAAGAATCTTTCTCTACATATACTCCTATCGAGTATACAATTTTATTTGTCTATGTTTAAGAGTGTTGCATTAGGTGAGAGGAGGGGACCTTCAAAAGACTATAGTTAAAGAGAAGAGGGATAGAAAAATTTACTAAATGGAAGATTTCGTATCTTGGAAGAAAAATTGGATGCCATTTTAGCAAGAAAATTACTCTTATTTGAGATCTACTTGATCAAAGAACTACTTTGGGAAGGACTCTACAAAGAAAATATCATAATATTTAAATTTGGATTTTGATCTTAACACTTGGGATAAGAGAGATGATGATGACCAATTTAATAGTATAAAAGTACACATTGGCTTCTTAGGGGGAACAAAGATTTACCACTCATGTACACTTACATAAGCTAATTTAAAATAAGTAATAGAAGTAATAGGACTAAAAGGTGCAATCAAAGTCACAAATGAAACTGGAATTGTTGATACAATGATTGCTTTATAATTTCAACTCAAGAAGAATTCATGGATTAGAAGAAGACACAATCCTTGCCTCAACAAATCAATAATTTAGTATTTCTTTCAAGCTATAGGTTTTGAAGTTATTATATGTTACTTATTGTAATTAAATGTTAGAAAATAAGCTTTCTTTTTAGAAAAGTTGAGTGAAATAAAATCAAATAAAGCTTATATTTACATTATTATATTTTAACAATGTAATTAGGAGGTAGTCATAAAGTGGTTAGTAGATAGTTATCAAGAGAAGCCTATAGATACCAAGCTATTGGCATTGTGAAAAAAGACACTTAAGAGGGGTATGATTTTGAGAAGAACATTTGGAGAGGTTTTATGAGGACTTTTGGTTTGACACTTTGTATTTGAGGTTTTTTGGAGTTGTACATTTTTAAAAGATAATAAAGAATGCATTTGGATCGTAGGTTATGAATGTACTTTTCAGTTATCATTATTATTTTTTCTTAAGTCGAATTGGTAATGGAACACAATCACATCTTATTGTCTTAGTTTGAATGTGTTGAAGCAAATTGTCTCTTTGTATATAGAAATTTGTTATCCTTCTTTGATCATTATTGCATATCTAAACATATTTTGTGGTAAAACCCTCTTGCAATCTATAATAAGTTATGAAATACTTGTTGATATTTATGTGTCTGTAAAGCGGAAAAATCGAACCCTAGTCGTTCTCCCCTCCCCAACTCCAAGGAGAGAGAAGGGAGAGTCACTAGGGTTGATGGTTTTCACTTAGGAGAGACTTTGCATTCAAAAGAGGGGTTGAAACCCACAAGATCCAATCCCACGCAATGCAAGATTGGATTCTAAATGATTTTCAACGGTTGTGACATCAAGGATACCCTCTTTTATAAAGAATGTAGATAGAAAGATTGAACTAGGAATGCATGTAAAGTAGGAAAGATTCGCTTATAAACAGAGATAGGGATATGGGATGAAGCTGCGGACCTGGAATTAGCAGTAAAATGTCGAGACGGTGCTGTTCTGCAAATTTGAGCGAAAGTTGACAGGACGATGGCGCTCGACGTGCACACGGTCCTCCGAAAAATCCGCGAAACGAAGGGGGATTTGTTCGTCTCTGCACAAGGATTCCAGATCTTCAATTACAACCACGTACCTGCAACCTACACACAGAAAAGAGAGGACAATTGGGGGGTTAGGGATGAGGGGTTTGCCTTTAGGTCAAACCCCGGTTTTGGAATTAACCAAGAAATGAGAATGCTGTAAATGTAAATGTTTGTAATGTAAACAAGTACTGATACCTTGTTGTAAGAATGTTTGTATTCTTACATGCGAAGGTGTAATGTATGTAGTATGTTGTATGTTGTATGTGATCTCCTCTTCAATGGTTGAATCCTTGTCTTGAATGCAACACTTAGCCTTGAATGGAGACTTAGAATGCTCAATTGCTTGAAGGAATGCTTGAATGCTTGAATGTTTGAATGTTTGCCTAGCGCTTTCGCCTCTTGTACACATATGTCCTCTTTCCTCTTTGACCTCCTCAAATGGGAGAGGAAATGTAGTTTATATACTTGTCAATTAGGGCTAATAGACTAATTTTCTCGACCTTGGGCCGACCAGGAAACAATATTTTCCAATTTGCAAACTTAAAGACCCGAAGCCCCATAAGAGACCGGGCCCAAAATAGGGCCAGGGACCAGGGCGCTGGGTGCCATGGTCCTGGGGGACCAGGGCACTGGGTGCCCTAATCCTGAAGGACCAGGGCGCTAGGCGCCATGGTCCCACCTCCAAGGACAACAGGGTGCAAGGAGGATCAGGCCAGGGTGCTGAAAAATGCAGTTTTTGATGTCATGAACAAGTTGCGGGGTCTCCATTCAGGTTCCGTGTTGCATCGCCATCGTGAAGACCCAAATGCAGTCGAAATTGCAAGTGTCACAATTTTAGGATGCTACATTTAGCCCCCACTTTAGCGGGAGTATAAGCATACGCTCATACTTCCAGTAAAGTACAAGGAAACAACATTGAAAAGCTTTCACCACGTCAAGAAGGCAAGATACACCAAGCCCCTAGTGGACTAAGGATCTTACGACTTCGATTGACAAAGTAAAAGGGAAGATCATGAGGGAGAACCATGACTGTCAGTAGTAAGGTTCCCTCACTATGAGTCATGCAAGAAAGATATCAAAAATTTTTAAGGCAAAGCTAAATTTGTCAAGAAATTTTCAAGTATCTTGAAAAGATATGAACGGGATGTATGCCCCCCTACATTAAAGCGATCGCACACGCCTCACCTGGGGTGATTGCTTTAAGGTAGTGATACATATAAGAAATGAGAAAGGAGCACGTTATCGCAAGGATTTAGCCCCCAAGTGTGAAATAAGCCCAAGGATAATAGACACAAAACACAAAGCACAAGGTGATTTCGCTTTCCTTGGGGTCAGTATGCTGTATGATAATTCATGTATATCATATGTATGTATGCATAATTGTTCTTCATTCCCCAATCAAGGAAGGTCACCTAGAAGAAGGGAACACATGTGTCTTTTGAGTCAACATGAGAGAGACCAAAAGAGATCTCAATGTTTTGCATCGTCCTCAAGTAGACAACACTAAGGACAACAAATAGAAGAATGAGAATAACACATAGAAGAAGTAACAAAAGAGAGGAGGAGAGAGTCTGCTATGCTAATGAACTAGTCTAGTACGTCATCTACCCCCCGATCTTGCTGATCAATCTTTCGGGAAGGTAGAAAACACGCTAGAGGAGGAACATCCAACACAGCAAATGGAGCTATCACAAGATCCAAACAAGGGCTATGTCCATGTTCCGAGCCACGGTGTTCTTGTCTAGGAGCTAGGATAAGTGCTTTAGAAAATTCGTTAGATAAATGGTTATCAACATCAACATATTCATATTCACTATCAGAATGAAGAGGAGTAACATTTTCATCATGAATAACATTTTCATCTATATCATCAAGATTTATAAAAATAGGATCTTTAACTCGCACCGGATCAAGACCATCATGCACCTTATGTTTAGGAGATTCCGGCTCAATCATCGGCTGAGGAGAAAATGGAATAATATTGGCTGAAGGTGTTTTTGGGGATTGAGAAGCAGCTGCCTGAGCTCTAAGATGACGCTTTCATCGGCTTTCACATGTAGAACGATTCCATCTAGTCTTAGTAGGAAGTTGAGAAGATTGAGGAGGAGGAATGTTCTCATCCTTACCACTTGGGTGTTTAGGTTGTGGTCTCTTAGGTTGAACAATAGGAGAAGAGGAAGGTCTCTTCTCTCCATAAGAGGAAGGAGGAGGAACTGCTCCATACAAAGGAGGAATATTCGATTTAGGAAGGAGACCAAGTCCATCATGACGAGGAGGTATAGGTCTACTTTTAGGAAGTTTATTAGATATAGGCATAGTCACATTCATAGGAATGGGTTGGGAATCTTCTTGAGGAAAGACATTAGTTTTATCTTTCAAAGGAAGAACTTCCTTCTCAAGAACGATAGGAATGTCAAGTTTGGGTGTTCTAGGTTCACTTAGAGATAGGATCATATCTTTTTTCCACTTTTGATAAGATTTGAAAAGATGATCACTTCGCGGAGGAAGAGATTGGAATTGTTTAGGCCAAAAGTAATCAATAGGAACACTAGAAGTTCTTTCAGCTAGTTTAAATAGACTATGATTGACAGTAACAACTTCACCATTATGGGGAAATTTCAAACACTTGTGAATAGGAGAAGCAATAGCTTTCATGGAAGATAGCCAAGGATAGCCTAGCTTCACATGAAATTGTTCGGATGATGGAATAATAACAAAGTCCACATCAAGGGATTTGTTATGGACCTCAATAGGTAATGTAATAGAACCAATTGTAGGAGAAGAAAATGCATCAAATAGTTTCACAACCACATTTGTTTCATCATAGATCACTTGATTCAATTGCAAAGTAAAAAGAAATTCTTCAGTAATGATATTAACCATACAAGAAGGATCAATAAGCACCCCACGGCAAGGTGTATGCTTGACTTTTGCAACTATATATAAAGGACCATCAGGTGCCCTGATAGTTTCACTGGAATCAAATGTGATGGAAGGTTCTTTAGGGATTTTCTGCTGCTCTACAAAGTTAATCACATTCGGAGTCATAGACACAAGATCATCAGGTGAGACAGAGGAATCAGTAGTATCAATCACATTAGAGGTATGAGAAGGCAATGGATCAGTAAAAATCTGAAGATTTTGGTTAGGAGGAGCTATAGATGTGTTGCCTTTATCATTCACACCAGAAATAGAGATAGTATTATTATCAATCAAATCTTGAATTTTACCCTTTAAAGCAAAACATTTTTCAGTATCATGGCCAGGATGACGATGAAATTGACAAAAAGATTTGTTATCAAAATAGGGTGAATTAATCTTTGTAGGATCTATTTGCCTTATAGGAGGAAGAGTAAGCACATTTTGTTCCAATAACTTATTCATAATACTATGCAATGATTCATTCAAAGGAGTAAACTTTCTTTCTTTCTTGAAAAACTTAGAAATGGGAGGCACACCTGATGCTGCATTCACATTGTTGTTGATGATGTTTTCATTGAATTTAATGGACTCTCTGTTCGGTTTAAACTTCCCAAATGGTTGTTGACTACTATCACCCTTATCACTCGAAGCCATAGGATTTGCTTGTTCCATTTGACTCACAGTCAGTTGATAATTGTGAAGAGTTGCGCACAACTGTTGGAAAGAAGTAAACTCAGAAAACAGGAGTTTTTCTCTAATATCTTTTTGCAAATTAGAAATAAAGATTCTTTGAATGTCATTGTCAAGCACTGGAAAAGAAATTTGAACATACAAATGCTTATATCTACCAATGAAATCAGTCACTTTTTCTTTAACACCTTGTTTACAATGCATTAAATCAATCAAAGTAACTTTAGGACATATATTGTTTTGAAATTGTTGAATAAAAGCATTTGCAAGTTGTTCGAAAGAAGTAATAGAATAAGAAGGCAATGAGCAATACCATTGTAGGGCTTTATCTCTTAATGTTCTAGTAAACAGTTTTGCAAGCAACCTTTGGTCATAAGCAAAATCAGTACATATTGTTTGAAAGGTCTTAACATGTGTTAGAGGATCACCCTTACCATTATAAAGCTCCAAATGCGGAATTTCAACATGTTTAGGGGGGATAGCTCGAACAATGTCAAGAGAAAGTGGGCTCGCAACATCAAATGTGGGCACACTAAACTTAGATTGATTCATAGAGGCAATTTGTTGCTGCAAAGAAGAGATAGTTTGTGCAAGATTGTTAATGGTCACTTCAGTTGAAGAGTTCATATTAGACGTGTTAGATTGTGATGGAGGTGTTATGTTATTGAAAGAAGGTAGAGAGTAAGGTGGTGGGACACTATGATAGTTAGTCATAGGAGATGATTGGAAAGGAGGAACACTACAAGGAGGAATGGAAGGGTTAAATGAATTGCCCCCTTGCATCATGTTTATTTGTGGAGATATAAGAGGAACACTCATTGAAGGAATGAATGCAGAAGTCGGATTGAATGGAGGAAGAGGGTTGATTGAAGAAGAAGGATTGCCCCCATGACTAGTGATCATAGGAGGAATGTCTTGTATTGAAGTAGTCATTATGTTTGATGTAAAAGTAGGTATACTAGCAATAGGAGTTGTCAAAGGAATAGAATGATTAACTTGAGTAGGAGGTTGTGTATAACCTAAGGTTTCGGCACAACTTTTCATAGGCATCACATTCGAATCCACAATGCGTGCAATACCACGCAAAATATCAATTCCATTCTTATCACTTTGAACCATACGTTTTAGACCCTCAATTAATGAAAGAGCTTCACTATCGGGGTATTCTTGAGACATCCATTGTCGAAAATCATCAAATTGGTCATCCAATTTTGAAAGTTGTTCTACAGAAACCTCATGGAGAGCTTCTTCATCATTAAGAGGATTAGAGGAATTACCCATGTCCTCGTTAAACAGGCCATTCAAATTAGGTTCCATCTCCTCAGTAATTACACCTTGGAATGACTTAATTCTAAGGCTTCATCTAACGAGAATAGTGTAAGTAGGACTTATTGTTGTAAAACTCATGCACTAAAGAGAGAGAGAGAGATTTTGAATTTTAGAGGTAGCAAATTTCAATAAAATCAGCCAATCTCCTAGATTTAAGCTGTTAAATGCAATCAGGACAATCTCCCGAAATTTCAGAAAAAATGTCAGGGACCGTGGCAAACAGAGTGCACACGGTCCTCGCAACTTTTTTTGAAAATTTCAGGGATGAAAGTTATGATGATTTTAAAGCTAATCTGAAAAAATTGAGTGATTTTACGATCTGTAGATAGGCCAAATTAAAGTTGCAATCTCAAAATTAAACCCTACCAAGATTGTTGAAAAATGTAAATTTTGAATCTTGAAAAAGAGGGGGAAACTGAAATTTTGAATTTTATGATTTTAGAGGGAATACTAAAAGCAAAGCAGGCTTTGAAATTTAGAAGTTGACTCAATTTCATGCAAAATTCAAATTTGAAAGTGGAAATCAAGGTTGCCGCAATTAAACACCTAATTTCAAAAGTCACAAATTGTAAAAATTTGAATAAAGCACTGAAATTTCGAATGAATGCTAACACACTTTTCAGATTTAGGACAGTAAGGAACACAATTTTGAGATGAATTTCAATTTCAACAATTTTTGAATGATTAGAAGCCTCAATCCAAGCAATCGCTAGACCAACTTTGACTTTAATTTTGAGAGTGTTAAAATTGATAAAATCAACCAAAATTCTGGATTTTAGCAGAAAAATACAGTAAGATCTAGCTCCCAAAATTTCAGAAAAAATGTCGAGGACGATGGCACTCGGGGTGCACACGGTCCTCGCAACTTTTTTCCAAATTTTCAGGGATGAAAGATATTGTGATTTTATTGCGGAATCCAAAGTTACAGCCGATTTGGAGGTGTTTTGATCAGTGAAATTATCAGTCAAAGGTTGAATCAAGAAGGTCTTAAAAATTAGGGTTTTGACATTTAACCACTTAATTTTTAGAATTAAAGCACAAATATGAATTGACAATTTGCAATAGAAGGGTAGATCTGAAACAAGCATTAACAATTAAACATTTCACAAGTTTAATTACTTAAAAAGAAAATTTTAGGGTTTTTATGCAATCAACCTCTAAAATTTGCAAAAGATCAAACATGGAAATATAATTAGGAAAGCAAAATTTTCAGATCTAACCATGAATAATCAGAATGAGGATGTTCTTGTCGGGTTCACCAAAATGTAAAGCAGAAAAATCGAACCCTAGTCGTTCTCCCCTCCCCAACTCCAAGGAGAGAGAAGGGAGAGTCACTAGGGTTGATGGTTTTCACTTAGGAGAGACTTTACATTCAAAAGAGGGGTTGAAACCCACAAGATCCAATCCCACGCAATGCAAGATTGGATTCTAAATGAGTTTCAAGGGTTGTGACATCAAGGATACCCTCTTTTATAAAGAATGTAGATAGAAAGATTGAACTAGGAATGCATGTAAAGTAGGAAAGATTCGCTTATAAACAGAGATAGGGATATGGGATGAAGCTGCGGACCTAGAATTAGCAGTAAAATGTCGAGACGGTGCTGTTTTGCAAATTTGAGTGAAAGTTGACCGGACGATGGCGCTCGGTGTGCACACGGTCCTCCGAAAAATCCGCGAAACGAAGGGGGATCTATTCGTCTCTGCACAAGGATTCCAGATCTTCAATTACAGCCGTGTACTTGCAACCTACACACAGAAAAGAGAGGACGATTGGGGGGTTAGGGATGAGGGGTTTGCCTTTAGGTCAAACCCCGGTTTTGGAATTAACCAAGAAATGAGAATGCTGTAAATGTAAATGTTTGTAATGTAAACAAGTACTGATACCTTGTTGTAAGAATGTTTGTATTCTTACATGTGAAGGTGTAATGTATGTAGTATGTTGTATGTTGTATGTGATCTCCTCTTCAATGGTTGAATCCTTGTCTTGAATGCAACACTTAGCCTTGAATGGAGACTTAGAATGCTCAATTGCTTGAAGGAATGCTTGAATGCTTGAATGTTTGAATGTTTGCCTAGCGCTTTTGCCTCTTGTACACATATGTCCTCTTTCCTCTTCGACCTCCTCAAATGGGAGAGGAAATGTAGTTTATATACTTGTCAATTAGGGCTAATAGACTGATTTTCCCGACCTTGGGCCGACCAGGAAACAATATTTTCCAATTTGCAAACTTAAAGACCCGAAGCCCCATAAGAGATCGGGCCCAAAATAGGGCCAGGGACCAAGGCACTGGGCGCCATGGTTCTGGGGGACCAGGGCACTGGGCGCCCTAGTCTTGAAGGACCAGGGCGTTGGGCGCCATGGTCCCACCTCCAAGGACAACAGGGTGCAAGGAGGATCAGGCCAGGGTGCTGAAAAATGCAGTTTTTGATGTCATGAACAAGTTTCGGGGTCTCCATTCAGGTTCCGTGTTGCATCGCCATCGTGAAGACCCAAATGCAGTCGAAATTGCAAGTGTCGCAATTTTAGGATGCTACAGTGTCTATCATTGCGATTTTTGTTATTCAATTTCCTTTAGTTTCTCTTTTCTATTTTATAATTTAAAGTTAAAATTACATCAAAACTACATAAATTATCATCATATGTGTAATTTAACCCTCTCAAACATAGAGAAAATTTGTCACCCCAATAACAACTTATCCAACTATTGGAACTTTTGTCAAGTTGTTCATAGGGTGAGTCACATTCAAATCTCTAGTGAAAAATTATTTTATTACCAACATGAGAAGTTTTGAATATACTATTTTTGATTATGGGAAAAATAGGTTTTGAAGGGACCCCGAAACCCTTTACATAAGAACCTTAAAAGATAAGAGCATTAAGAAACAAGACAGGACAGACTGCAAAAAAACCAGTAAAGTACTGGGCAAAAGCCAACGCAAAAGCCCAACATAACTAGCAACATCCAGTCAAAACAAAAAATAGACAAATTACTTAATGTTTTTAAGGGCATTAGCCAATTTTTTGCTAATCCCTTGCATTTCTTTGATATTATCTGTGAGAATTGGGATTTCCTTGGAAGAGGCCAAGGCAACTTTTTTCATACTCGCCCTAGTCCTTTTGGCCGCACCTCCAAGAGAACTATCCACATTCCCAGCTATTGGGAGTATTTAAAAGCTGAGTCAAGTTTATAGGCCTATTTCAAAATTTTGCTCTGCATGTCAAAAAAGTACCTAAATAAGTCAGTTTGAATGCCTAGTTAGCAAGGGGGTAAAATGGAGCCAGTTGATTTTCAGAGGGTAAGGCTCGGGATTCATGTCCCACACCTTTCATTTGGCCTATTCAGTGATGTACAACTTTCAGAATTCAATTTGGATAAGTTTACTAGGTACCCATTTCGAGGGGTGAGCTGAAAGTGCATTCTAGGCACAAGTGCAAATTTTATTAAGTAGCCTACTTTGGGTGTTTATATCTTTTGCCCTGTTGGTCTTCATGGAGAAATTAAAAATGGATTCAATTGTATGCATAAAAGTGAGTTACCCTGCAAAATTTCAAGTCTTGACGAATCCGTTTACTCCGTTTTCATAGCCAAATCCGTTTGTAGTTTGTGATGTTCGCACAAGTGTAAAAATGTCTCGGTGAATGTCATGTCAGAATGTTTGTTCCAGGCTAATGTTGGTATAAATGGTGAGCTACATTTCAAATTTCAAGGCTCTATCAATCCGTTTGATCGGTTTTCAAATGGACTCATTTTGCCATCAAATTCAGTTATCCGCACTTTCAGTGTTAGATCAGTTAATGTAGCCGTTTTGGTGAGCGCGCCGTTTGCATCCTGTCAGTCTGGTGATCGAACTGAGAATTCAAATATTTAATATGTACTTAAAGGTACCTATGTTCCAAATTTGAGAGCCTACGGAGGTCGTTTGATATTTTTGAGAAAGGCATCATGTGTTGCCAGAACATTGACTTCATCAAGTCCGCAGTGTCGACAAAGCCAGTTGGCCATTTTCAGAAATTAATTTCTCTTCACTCGGGACTCATCTTGAGAAACCGTTTGGTAGATGTCATCCTTTTATATCAAAGTACACGCCTGTCAGATGGCGAGCTCCAGAAAGGTGTTTTGATAGGTTTGAAAATTACGTCTTCGCGATTAAATGCGAAAATTGTGGCGTAATTGCTTGAAGGATGTAAAATGCAATTTTATGATCCGAAAATGGTGCCGATCGTTTCCGGAGGCGTGTTTGAGGTTCTTGAGGTATTTTAGAGGTCAATTGCGTGAAAACGAAATTTTTTTTAGTCGGACCCACTTTGGGGCCCGACTTGGCTCATGCCCGCGGATTGATTTTATTGGCGACTTTGTTCACTGAGAGATTTTTAGAATATTATGAATGTGGATTGTGATCACGAGACATGTCAATAGAGTTCAAGAAGACTGTAGTCCTTCAGGCGATTTCAGATTGGCGGTTTTAATGTCAAGTTCTCCTTCAGCGACACAGAAGAGATTTTAAAAATGTAAATGTATTTGGATTGTGATGTAATGAATGGAATGGCACTCTTTGTAAAACTTTCAGCAAATTCCATTGGCAAATTTAGCAAGCAAGCTAATCTCCTCCTTGCTATTCATGGTGTTTGAAAGGGGATTAAATAAATTTCAACTAATGTAGTTGGCATATGTCAGCTTCCTCTTCAACAAAATGGGGGAGATTCAAGTGGAAAACAATCAGCAAATCCAATTAAAGAATGGATTAGAATCTTCAAACAAAATGAAATTAGCAGCTGTAAAGTCATCGTCAGCAATGCTCATGTGGTGAGTTGAAGTAACTGCAGAGTTTTTCAAACAAATGTAATTAGAAATAAAGAGCAACTCCACACCCTTGCTAATGTCCCTCCCCTTTTTGTGGTCTGTGAGTAGTGAGGTTGCAGAGGTTTTTGAAACTATTTTGAAATTGCATCATCCTCCCACATGATGGCTGGAAAAGGGTAGCAGCGGCTTTAACCAAGTGCAAGTGGCATTTTGAAGTCATTTTGCCCCTTCACATGGCATGTGAAATGCTAAAAACATTTTAACAGATGCTATGGCAGATCATGTGGTATTGAAAAGGGCTGCCAAACTCATGTGGCATGTAAACAACAGCAAATATAAACTTCAAAGAATTTACAATTGGAGAGTTAATGCAAACAACAATATCATTCCCTGCGTGGATAGTTTGGAGGCCACATGAAACTTGCAGCAAGTGCAACTTGGAAGCTTTGCGTAGTATGGTGAAGGGGCAACAACAGCTTCAGCAAATGGCGATTTCAATGACATTCAAACTCCCTCACAGTGCTGGTTGGGCGTTGAAGTTTCCAAATTTGTGCAAATGGAATATGGGCAAAAGCCATTGAAACATGGAACAAGTTAAATAGAAGCAATTGCTCATGTGGTCTAAGAGTGTAGTAGCCAATGCAAACAACAGTCTGGCAGCCCCCTTTCACATGGCATGTTTGAAGCCACATAAAATAGAAAGGAGCCATTATAAACCTCAACAAATGTTTTAGAAGGCACCAAACCCATTGAAATGGTGTGGAGAAGGCGTTTTAATCCTTCAGCAAATGAATTAGAAGCAAATGCAAACACCAGCCGCCATTTAAAACCAAGAAAACCTTCAAAATGCTGTCCCAAGCATAAGATAATTATCCCACATTGGCTGTGCACTGGGAGCTTTTAGTATTTATATACAAAAACGCACTATACTATAATGTCTAAGCCATAAAGGCTTTTGACACAAGGTGCCTATGGGCGCCCAAGGCGGGCCCATGCGCGAGAACGCTTCCCGAGGCAACAGAGGAGTTGATTGGATGAAGACCAAGTGGACCCCACGCAGGCACACTTCCCGAGGCAAATAGGTGAAATTTTGCAGACGAAGGCCGGGTTAATGAGCGAGCAAGTTCAAGAGAGATCAACGGCTCGCGCTATTTCGCGAAGGGAGATGCACGTAGTTTAAACCCCGCGAAATAGCGAAAGTGAACGAGAGCCGTCAACGTGTCGTGATAGGTGGCAGTCTAGCAGGCGGGTCCCGGTGAGGTGGCACACAATTGGCGCATAGGTGGCAGTCCAGTGGTGATGACGTGGCAGCCAAGTGGTAGTGACGAAGCAGATGACGTGGCGATGATGAGGTGTCATCCCAGGTGGCATCCGGTCAACCCCATTGACCAATCAGATCCCGCCACGTGGTAAGGCGTCAGAGCACAAATGGAGGCAAAAATCAAATTTAAAATGATTAAATGATATAGTTTAAACTATAGAGAAATTCGAAAAATTTAAATGATGGGTCCATGTTAAGGATTAGTTCACCCAGGGCTCAAATTTTTGCCAAAGTATAAAGTGTTATATGTTTTCGGAAATCTCTCGGAGTGAGGAATCCGATTATGAGGTTAATTTTGACAAATGTGAGATATTTTGGAAGCAATATCCACGGGAAAAAATTCAGTTAGAGGGGAGACACTTGGCAATTTTCAGTTGTAGATTTGATTCTCTTCCCTCCTCTTCTTATTCCCCATTCTTCTCAGTTGTAGGGGTTTCAGTTTTTGAGAGATTTGCTCCAAGGGAGAGGTCCGAAATTGCAGGTTCCAGTGATGGCATCCTTTTATCAATGCAAATGACAGTGTGTTCGTCTATGTTTTCAGTGTTGTCTTTACTCTAGGTTCAGTTTCAGTTTGCAAGTTCACACATATGCAAGGCATGTGTGAGTTTCCATGAAATTGTCTCCAAAATGTGCTAAGAGTGTAATGTTGTCTTTTGGGTATTCTTTAAGGAAGGATTTAAATCCTAAAACCCAGCATTAATGATTTTGAATGCATATTGGATATCTACATATAAGTATGGTTTTGTGACAGAGCAGAGGATTGTATTAATGTAAGGCATTGATACATGAAAATTTAATGTTGAAAAGAACTTGCATCTGAGATTTCTCATCTAGTTTTATGCATGACTCTGTGGCCTGGCTAAGACACTGGTCTCTTGTAATATTGAAAGGTTGTCAGAACACCATTTAAAAATCCAAAATCAAAATATCTTTTATATTTTATGTTATGTGGAAATTTCCCTCCATCTCATGATTCAAAATGTTGAGTTGCAAGTGTGGATCTAGCCCATCTGCAGTTATCTCTTAGTTTTTGAACCTTTTGAGATCCATCTACTTTTGATTGATGCAATCTTGTGTGTAATAGATCTGATTAAATGCATCAAAGGTATACCCGCCTAGGTTTTGCAGAGCCTAAAGAGTAGAAGGATTCATATCCTTGTCATGTTGTCCAAGCCCTAAAGTGTTTCGTAGACTGAAATTGGCCATTTCATAGAAATATTTGCAGGTGTTCTTGGGTTATCACTTTTGGTGAACAACACCAGCCTCAATAGCATCATCATCAACATCAAGGTCCACAACAGGTTTGGAAGTGCTGGAGCCATCAAGATATTTGGCAATTTCCTCCATATTCTTGGTCGAAGAGTTGAGGATATCTAGAATCATAATTAGGAAGTTCTTCATGGTTGTCTTTCCTTCCTTGTTGATCTGAACTTCCAACTTCTCCACTTTTTCATCCATAACCTTTTTCCACTGCTCCTGTTTACTTTCACCTTTCTGTCCCTGCTCTTCCTATTGATTAGCTATTTTTTCCATTTTATTAATTCTGTCATATACCCACCTATCAAAACCTAGATGAGCATCAGACTAGTTCTTAAGCTTATCCAGAATAATCTCATCTCCATCTCTATCCTTTTCCTTTCTCATATCCTCCTTATCCTTGTTCTGCTCAGTTTCCATTTCCCTTTCGTCCTTATTAATCTGGTTGTACTGCTCCTCCATAGGTTGGTTGTTAAAATTATCAGTACTCGCGTTGTGGGTAGGGTTGTTCTGATCAAAATCATCCTCTTCTCCTCCTTCCTATTCCCCCACTTCCTCACCTTTTTAGCTCTTCTCCCCATCAGAATCATCAGTCTCCATTTCACTTCCTTCTTTTCCCATATCCTCAGGATGAACCTTTGTATCCTTTTGTTTATCCATGTCCTCAACATTTTTCTCCACAGAGGCTTTTTTAACCTTTTTACTCTGTTTCAACTTATCCTTAATGGGCCCAGATTCCTCAATTTTCCTCTTGCCTTTCCCTGGTGACACTGACAACCTTTTGTTTTCCTGAATTGCCAAAATCTTACAATACTCATAAATGAGCAAAATAAGGCCATAATGTAGCACAGGAGAAGAGGGGTTCTTACTGTGCTTGTTCAATGAGCATGACAGGGACCTGAAAAGGTAATAGGGAAGATAAACCCTCTTCTCATGGCTAAAGTGATTCAAAAGTAGAAAGTGATAGGTATGGACCCTAGTGAAATGATTCTCCATAGTGATATACTCCATAATGGAATTAAGCACACAACCCCAAATTTTTTTAATATTAGACGCATCATAATACCCCCTAGATGCTTTGCCTAATTTCACTCTCTCCTTATCTTTGTGTGGAAAGAGCTTCACAATATTATTGGACACTTTTAGGTCCCTCAATACATTGAGACCAGAATGTGGCATATGTGTGACTGTAGAGATGAGGTCCATGTCCAGCTTGAATTTTACACCATGAATTTTGAAGGAGCCATTTTTCCAATTTTCAGTCACTCTGGTAACCGCCAGGTTAACTTTTCTTTTGTCACAATCCACTAGTTTTTCCATGAAATGCATCATGAAGTCCTTCTCCATCTTTGTCCATACCTTAGGCATCTCCCGTCATCTGGAAATATAATCAGGTTCCTCTCTTCTAAGATCACCTCCCATTTTTGAATTCGTTCTGTAATTTCTCTGCTTTTGCAACTTCAGAGCAATCTTCCAAATGACACTCAGCTTTTTGAAAATACACACCCACAAAGCATGCAAAATTTTTATATTCTTATTTAGCACTCTGCCCTTCTGACGAGCTATCATTACCTTTCTAACGATTTCATGATTAATCATTAATACTACCATGATTAACGTGTGATCCTTCTTTCCCCATAGTTTTGTCCTTTCTAATGAGGTCTTTAATATTAAAATTAATATTATCTTCACCATTCCATATGCTTTGATCTTCAGAAATAACGTCAAGGTTAGCAAGACCATCCACTACGACATTTTTTTCCCTAAAAGCATGCTCAATAATAATTGATTTAAGGCTAGAAATAATTTCTCTGGCTTTAAAAATGATATTTTTGATAGACCACAAAGGTTCAACTTCACCCTTAAGGCATTTAATAATATTAAGAGAATCTCCCTCCAACCATAGATTATCATGAATGAGATTTTTAGCTATAATCAATGTATTTAGGGCAGCCGAGGCTTCAACATGATGACTAGTTTGGTTACCCAAAGGGCCAACAACAACCACAAGGCAACTTCCAGCAAAATTCCTAATAATGCCCCCATAGCCAAGATTTCCCTTAGAGGCCCCATCAAAATTTGCCTTGATCCATCCTTGGGAAGGAAAGCACCAGAAAAGACCATCTCTACCTTTATCCTTGTTGTTTCTACTATTGGAAAGGTTCCATCTTTCATTAAAGTCTTCTTTAGCAGATAAACTAGTATCAATTCCATATAAGCATTCATGGATCCCTCTATGGATTTTATCCACCACCACTTCAGGGTTCGCACTTTTTTCCCTAAAAATCTTGTTGTTATGCTTCTTCCAGATGTTCCAGGTGATAGTAGGGAGAATAAGTTTCCAAAGCTCAACATTCTTATAATTAGAACTAGAGAAATACGATTACTGCCAGAACTCTTCTAGAGAGTTCAGGAAAGCCAAGCTCAACTTCCACTTACTAAGAATAATATTCCAAATATCCTGACTGAAATTGCACTGGTAGAGGATATGTTGGGTAGACTCCTCCTCCCTATAGCAAAGAGAGCACCTGTTAGGAAAAAAAATCTATGCTTATGGAGATTATCAAGGGTTAGCACCTTATTTTAGATAAAAATCCAAAAGAAGATATTAATTTTGGGAGTCAACTTCTTTATCCACACTTTCACCCACAAAGGGATCTCTTCAGGAACTTTGCAATGGATAGAAACCGTTGAAGACACAGAATATTTCTCATTAGAAGTTTCCTTCCAAATCAAACAATCCTCAGATTTTGGAAGAAGGCAAGGTCTCCAAAAATTTTAATCTCGGACAAAACTGGCTAAACTCAATCCACTTCCCATTTCTTCAGTAGTCCCTAACAAGGTCTCCATACTTGCTTTTAAACTAGTCTTTCCATTCATTAAGAATGGGGATTTCCTCTAGTGGTTTATCCATTAGCCATCCATCCTCCCAAAATCTAATAATTCTCCCATTCTTCAGTTTCCACTTTCTTCCAGTAGTAGCCCAAACTTTGGCCATTTGAACAACGTTCCAAATTGCAGAACCTTCCACAAGAAAGGATTTATCCATAAATTATTCCTTAGATGGTTGCATGTGAAGGTATTTCTTTTTCCAAATGGAATTCCATTCCCTTTCCTCCCCTTTAATTCTCCAAATTTGTTTAGATAACAAGGCATTATTCATAGTCATAATGCTCATTATTCCCAGACCCCCAAAAGCCTTAGGAGTGCAGATTTTATTCCAGACAATAAGGGGGATTCTATTTTTATCTTCCACTCCTGACCATAAGAATTTTTTTTGAATTCTTTCAATGGCCTTAGCAAACTTCCTGGGGATTTTAAATAGACTAAGGGCATAGATAGGCAAATTTTGAAGGGTAGCCTTAAGCATCATCACCTTACCCACTTGGCTGAGGAGGGCTCCCTTCCACCTAGCCATTTTGGAATTGAATCTATCAACCAACTTCATCCATAAATTCTCCGAAGGCTTTAAGCACAGAGGGAGACCCAAATAAGTAGAAGGAAACTCAACAATTTTACATCCAAGGATCCTTTCAATCCTTCTTTGTCTATCCATAGGGGTATCGATGAAGAACAAATAACTCTTATCCCAATTTATTTTTTGACTAGAAGCAGCTTCATAGAAATCCATAACACTCTTCATATTTCTCGCTTCTCTTATGGTATCTTCTCCCATGGTAATAGAGTCATCAACAAACTATTCATGAGTACAAGTTAAGTTGAACGAGGAAGGCTTAAGGCCTTTGAGTTTCCCTTCCTCCACACTTCTCATAATAAATCTACCCAAACTTTTTGCCAGGATAGTAAAAAAAATAGGAGAGATAGGATCCCCCTATCTTAGACCTCTAGAACTTTTAAGAAAGTGGATGGAGATCCATTAATAATAACTATAGAAGAGGTAGTACCAGTCAACTAAGAACAAAGTTGTACCACCTTTTCCCCAAACCCAAAAGCTTTCATAATTCTGAAAAGGAATTACCAATTCACTTTGTCATAGGCCTTGGACATGTCCAGCTTAAGAAAAAAAGCCCTATTTTTTGCTACAGTTAAAGAATGAATATTATCATACACTGAAATGATGGAATCCAGAATCTGTCTATCAGGGACAAAACCATTTTGTTGAGCCAAAATAATGCAGGGGAGGATATCCAACATTCTAGAAGTGAGCACCTTTGATATTATCTTGTAAATAGAGTTACAAAGACTGATAGGTCTAAACTTATTGAGAGAATTAGCTCTAGGGATCTTAGGAATAAGGACAACAAAGGTAGCATTGAGTTCTTTTATAGGCCGCCTAGATCCAAAGAATTTTTTAACTCCATTACAAATATCAATCTCCACAATATGCCAAAATTTTTGAAAGAAGAACATAGGGAATCCATTTGGACCAGGAGACTTGTCTCCAAGAAAGGAAAACACAACCTTTTTGATCTCCTGATTCAAAGGGATCCGAGAGAGAGTTTTGTTGTCATCCTCATTTAAAATGGGAGGGATAGCTTGAGCTAGAAGGTGTTAATTTCTGATACCCAGAGAGTCCACACCTCCCAAAAGATTACTAAATAAATCCACAACTTCCTTTCTTATTTCATTTTCATCCAACAAAATCCCCCTATTGCTGGATAAACTGGATATCCTGTTGGCCGCCCTATGCTTGAGAGTAGTCACATGGAAAAACCGGGTGTTATTATCACCTTCCTTCAAATACAACGCTCTTGATCTTTGTCTCCAAAAAGTTTCTTCATTAGAGATAATTTCATGGTATTTGGAGAGCAACCCATTTTCAACATTCCTCAAATCCTTAGAAAGACCTTCAACTTGAATTTTATCTTGAACTTCTTTAATATCTGTCTTAATATGAGCTTTCATTTCAAAGATATCTCCAAAAGTCTCTTTATTCTAGATTTTGACTTTGGCTTTGATAATATTAAGCTTTTTGGCCACTCTAAATAAGGTAGTACCCTCAACCTCCAAATTCCACCATTCAGAAACAAAGTTTTCCAATGAAGGGTGGGACAACCAAGCTTTTTCAAATCTAAAAGGGAAATTACGCTTCAAGGAAGTGGAATTGGCAGTGAAAGAGATATGATAATGATAAGAACCAATCTTAATGATAGATGCCAAAGAAAAATTATACTTAGAGAGCCAATTAGGAGAGATCAGGGATCTATCCAACCTAACTTGAATAAGATCAGGGCCAGTTCGTCTATTGGTCCAAGTGTAATTAATCCCTTGGAGATCCACATCCATCAAAGCTTGATCATTAATAAATTCCATGATATCTTGTCTTCCCTCCAAATGCAAAGGAAGGCCTCCCATATTTTCATCCTCTTTTATAGGGGTATTGAAATTTCCCATAATCATCCAGCTTTTATCGGAAAAACTTTATCTCTCTTCAGCAAGGCTCCTCCAAAATTTAGCTCTTCTGGCTTTAGAATTAGGCACATAGATATTAGTGATAACCTAGACAAAGTTATCCTTAATATGCTCAAGCAAAACTGAGGTCCTATTAACCCCTAAAGCAATATCCTTACCTTTAATAGAATTCTGATTTCAAAAGATAGCTGTACCTCTAGAGGCACCCTTCGAGATTGTTCCAATTACCCCATTACTTTTGAAAATTCTAATTCTTTCCACTTTATCCTTACACGTCTTATTTTCTTGAATAAGAACTACATCCAGTTTATGATCTCTAACAATATTAGGCAACACATCTTGCTTGTGGGGGGCGTTCAACCCTCTGATATTCCATGAAATTATCTTCATACTTTAACTAAGGATAAGGCTGACTTAATGGAGCTATGTGTTCCATCAACACGGTTCTTCCAACTTTCCTGTTCCCTCTAATTCTTTAGAGAGGGTCTCCCCCATTTTTTGCTCTGACTTCCAACATCTGCAACCTTCTTATTCTTGCTTCTGGTTGAAATACCTCCATTGGGTCCTCCATTATTTGACTTGCCTTCTTTAATACCAAAAATCCTAGGATTTCCCTCAAGACCCACCGTCTCCATGCTTTTAGGAGGAGTTTTGCATTGGGAGTTCAGGGTCATATTTCCAGTCTTCTTAGGACTTCCATTGGTTAATAACAACAGTGGCACAATTTCTGAGATATTACAACCTTGCACTTCATTAAAGTCTTCCTCATTTTCTTTATTATTAGATGAAGCTGAAGCATCATCATTGGAAAAATCATCAACTTTACCCCAAATGATAGGATCAACCTTCAAATCCTTTGATTTAGTTTTTTGAACTAGTTCTTCAGTTCCATTCTCTTCCTCCTTGTTACTTTCTTTTTTACTATTAGAATAGGCACAATGAGATTTTTCCTTGTTATTGTTCATACCCTTCTTTTCCTCATTTTCCATCTTGGTCACTTCCTTCTCAGGGATAACCTTTGAAGGTGGATCATCATTCTTCCCTTTCGTTTGCCATTTCTGCTTCAAGTTGCTATCAGTTTTACTATTCTTACCCTTCTTGGATGGACAAGATTTCGTCCAATGACCCGACTTTTTATAATGAAAACACACAAATGGGAGAGATTCATATTTGATCACTTGGGTCCATTTCCCCAGTTTACACAAAATCTCAATGGATTGAGGCATATTCGTCATTTGATTAACATTAACACAAATACGAGCAAAAACCAACCTAGATTTGGCTCCAGTCATCGGGTCGATCATCAGAAGTTCACAGAATGAGCCCACAATCCCTTTAAAAACCTCCTTATTCCAGAACTCCAATGGATGGCCAGGAAGACGCATCCACACAGGCGTCGACACAAAAAAGGAATCATCCATAGGAAGGTTAGGAGCCAATTTCTGTAAAGTCAAAGTTGACTTGCCAAACATCCACGACCCTTCACAGAGCGCTTTGTTCATATCTTCTTCATTATTAAAAGAAAAGGAGAAAAACCCCCTAGGCAAAGCCGCCACATCCACTTGACCTTTGAGAACCCATTTTCTCCTTATAAAGTTCCTTACGACATCGATGTTAGGCCTAAAACTAGAAAATTGTCCAACCAAAGTTGTAGCTAATCCATAAATAGTGAAATCAATTAGCTTATTCGACACAGATATAGCAAAAACCCCTGTCGCCGGATCAAAAAGATTTTTAACTTTTGGAAGTCCAGATTGCACCAAAGGCTTGACTCCAAAAAGAGCCATCCATTTCTTTTCTTTACCTCTATCATGAGGGTCCCCAGTTTTGGAATCTTTATCTTCCACCGATTTGACTGTCGCCTTGTCCCCCTCAGTACCCTGAGATGCCTGGGAACCTACATGATCTCCAGCTTCAACCGCAGAAAGACTGCCATCCCCATGAAGTCCGCCATCCCCATGTTTGAAATTTGAATTTCCCGCTCACCGCTCCCCTCCTCCCACAAAGTCCGAATTACAAACAATATAAATTTTAAACCAAGAAATTTAAAATTCATGAGAAATAAATTTGAAAAAACTAGTTGTTGTAGGTTGAATAACTAAGGTTACTTAGTAAAGAAGAAACCTTGTGAAATATAGAAACATCATGACTTTTGTGAGTTTTGATTTCAAAATGAAATTAGGATTGAAATATGAAAATATAGGAGATCAATTTATTTTTCTAATGATGTGTATTTTACTTTTTAAGTTCTTATAAATTTAGAAAAAATTATAAGATAGGGAACTAAGAACTAGTTGTACTTAAAAACAACTTGATCTTTTTTGGTCATATATCTTAAACAATGATCTAAATACCACTATTTTTTGGATATGTAATTTCAAACTACGAGATAAAATTTATTACTATTTTATTTATCAAAACATGCTAACTATTTCTTTTTTTAAATTGTAAAATTATCATGAGAATCTGAACTAATCTATTACATCTTCAATAAACTTTGTTTTATGAATTGGGTTCGTATAAAAAAAAATTAAAACCAAAAGTAAAATATCATATGAAATATGTAGGTGTCACTTTATTTAATATGATATTTTAATTAATTAGTGACTATTTATCTATGATATATTTTAAGAATTTTTTTTCAAACACTAGCAAGTTATATTGAAGAGAGAACTTGAACATTTTAAAACTCAATGTCATTTTCCTCAATGTTTCATCCTTATTCGCATGGATTAGAATGGCTAATACCAAATATAATGCATGTTTAGAATGGCTATTGGTTAGTACTTTGACTACAATTAAAAAAAAATAGTATTTGTTGTGTCATCCTTATTTGCATGGATTAGAATGTTTTTTGGCTTTGCATACACAACCCACTCTTTCTCTCAATGAGTTAGGGACCCCATTTCTCTTTCCTTGGTTCTTATGTTTCATCTTTGAAACCCATATTCCCTAATTTAATTTATCCATGTTCCTTCATATAGTACTTTCTAAGATTTTAGTTCCTTCATGAATATTAGAAGGAAGCTAGGTATAAAAAGTAGCCGTAAAATCTTAGCCTTTCAAGAAGCCTAAAAAAAATTGGAATTTTCTCCTTAGGTTCAATTTTCTTGTGCCTTTTGTGTTTTGTGAATTATTTTGTTAGACCTTAGTGCTTGAAGAGATTTAGGGATTTTTGGACTTGTTCTAAACCAAAACACAAATCAAAATTTTTCAAACTTGATCATTATTAATTTTACTTGATCATTATTATTCATACATATGTAAGGTATACAAAATTGATACAATTGAGTTTCATCTCCATTTTTATGTTTTTTTCAAAATTACTAAATATGGATTTTAAATGATTGAGTCAAATTGATATATTACCTCAATGTGTAAATTCTAACTATCCTTGTTAGATTTTGAAGCTTATGATTATAAAGTTTCTTTGGAGTTCATCTTCACCCTTTTATCTTATAATTTTTAATCTATTGGTTTAATGTGATTGCTTTAATGAGATTTGTTTCATTTATTGTTATTTTTTAATATTAATATTTTTCATTGAGATCATTTTTTAGGTTCTTGGATATTTATTTGTTATGATTTTTTGTGTTTAAATCTTAATTAAAAGGTTTTTGTGGTGTTTTGACCATTCAAGTTCATACCAAGGTTCAAACTTAGGACTTGTCAATATGATGTCTTCGGCCTTACTCAATTCCTAGCTATAAAACAAAGATATAAATATCTAATAAATTCTCTCTCCCTTTTCCACTGAAGATTTTAAGTAGTTTTAAAAAAAAATCTAACTCACTCTTCTCATTTGTTTGTTATAACTTTGGTTCCCTAACCCTCCAAAATCTCTAGCATGGTCTTTATCTTAGTCACTCATTATTTTTCTTCATTTTTTAGAATATTTTATTAGTTCCTTAACCTTTCAAAGACCCCTAACATATTCTCATTGTTTTAATCAAATGGTTGAATTGGTTTTCAAACTGGTCAATATCTCTAACATAATCTCTTATTTATTTATTAGAATTTCTTCTTGGTTTTGAAATCACAATAGATCTTTGGTATGGTCTCCCCTGGGTCACTTCTCATCTCTTCTTAATTCATCAAAACTTTGAAGAAGTTCTAAAATCTATCTAAAATTTTGACATAATCTTCTTTTTATTTCAAACCAGTGTTTCATGTGTTTGTCAAATATTCTTAATATTTTAAAAAAGTGTCAAATTTTATAACATACTCTCATTTTTGTTTGTCATTCCTAATTATCAAAATTCTCTTCTACGTGTTTGTCAAAACTATCAACTAGTTTTAATGCCCTTATCAAAGCCCAATGTGTTTGTCACCCCACTATTGTTTTTGTCTTCCATTCAAACTTGGAACTTGATTCCATGTCTATGTTCCCTCTCAACCTATAACACAATATATTTAAAATGTTATCTTGGTTCATTCCAGATGTCAAGCTCTAATGAGAACATAAGACATGAAATTCTATGTTCTCAAACCACTCCATCACCTAAAACCTTGCAAACAAAGATAAAATTGAAACTTAAAATTCCCATTGGTACAAATTTTTTTGGCATCTCTTAAATTCATGAGACCTTTGGGCCAAAGAATGCACTTGTGTCACACTTTGGACCAACAAGGGGTAGCCCGGTCGGACCGAGTCCGACTGGACTACCCGAGGGCTGCGTGGTGCCACGTAGTGTTGTGTGGCACCTTTGTGGCTACAGGGGTCTGGTCCGACAATCGGCTTTATAAATGGAAAATTTGGCTGATCCCCCTCATTTGCACCTTGAGGAGCTTTGGGAGTTTGGCGAGACTACCTAAGGAGCTTATTCCCAACCCCCAATTTTCCAAGTGTGTTCATTTTTTTTGCTTTTTTGTTTGTTTTGTATTTATAATTTAAAAAATTAATTTGTAGTTTATTGATTTTTTAAATTTTTAACAAAAACATTTGAAAAATGTTTTAAAAAAATATGCATATATACCTATTAAATTAAAAAAAAAATCATTTTCTCATTACCCTTACATATAAACAATAAAAAATTATAATCAATATACTACATATAAAAAAAAATTCCTGGTACTCACAGAAAGACATAGACACATACACCTACACCTACACACACCCACATCCAGACTCATGTGCATGTATACATACAAATATACATAAACAGGTGCATACACATGCATATATAGATGTGCATGTCTGTGCATGTGTATGTTTGTGTGTATGTATGTGTACATGTCCATGTGTATGTATATATGTATGTGTCACGAGTACCAAAATGAATTTTGCACCATTCTACTATCTCACTTGAATTTCTTTTGATGTTACTTGCACATTAACTTATTTTAGCAATTTAACTTTGACCCATAAGCTACATGCTCTCTTATAAACGTAGAACATGTACCTCCAAGTTTATGTTGGCGAAGTGCACGCTTCACACAGGCTCCTGCTCCATCATGCCCTCCTTTTCCATGTCCACTCTCAAAAAAGTTCCACAAAAACTTTAGACCACGTTTAGCATGTTGTTGTGACAACCAATTGAATGCTTTCGCGGATTTAAATTGTCTTGTGAAGTTACAATCAAATATAATATTTATTAGTTTAGAAAACATAATTATACTATATAATTAAAAGACTTAAGTAAAACTTAATTATGCTTACCAACACATCGATCAAACCAAATCCAATGTTGTGAAGCACTTATCTGACGATGTATGATATTTTCAAAAAAAATCTCAAAAAAATATGCTACATAACTCCTGTCATGACAAGTATCATCACTGATATAAAAATGAACTTCCTTAATGATAATGCATTCATCTTCATCATATTCTATACCATCCACATAAAACTCTGCATGTCTATACAAAACTTGTATGAAAATCGCAACCTGCTCAGAATGATAGTATTGAATTTGAATCTCTGTACGAGGACTGAACGTATAGTTCTCAGAGAAGTCTACTATGGAAAGAATACAAGCTGGAGGAAGGAAATATTTCGAGATACAAAACTATTTTGCTTGCCATCTTGCACCATGGCAGTGTAGGATATGTGGATATATCATGTTCTGAAATCTACACATGAACTCTTTATAAGGCAATTCTCTCTCTTTTAGCACATTTTTTTTTTATTCAGCTCCTCACTTTGTTTGGTATTTTTCATATTCAAATCTTTTCCATAGAACTTGCACTGAAAGATCAACATTGTCAATTTGTACAAATTTCTTCAAATCTCCACAGCCAACACATGTATTTTTTATACATTATATACTGTATTCATCTAAACCATCTAATCTGTCACATAAAATAGACTTCACAAATTGTATCGTACTTGCAAGGATTTGTACATTTGGATTACTTACTGTCATTGCCTTTTTATATGAATGGAGATGCAGCTGAAATTCAATGTGAATTCGACAACAAAATGTTTCACGTACCTTATTGATACAAACAAAACATGTTCATAATCTCTCAAACGTTCTTTTGACATATCTTGGCATTTGGAAATTCTTGTTTGAATGCTTCAAACACTTGCTTTGTGTTGTGTCTACAAACTATTTTGGATGTGCAATTTTTGTACAATCTGTTGCCAATATACTGGATTTGGTTAAGTATTGTCATTGATGTCAACACTGTATCTCGGTTGGACCTATCCTGGTTATTCTTGGTGATCATTCTGATTTGCTATGATTAGATCTCTGGAATTGGTTTTGGATGCTTATTATGATGGTTATATGCTTGCTATATTCTAGTGGTTTCTTTATTTGGTTATCACTTCTGGTATTTCCGATTATCGGTTGGTTTGTGCCTTTATCGACTATCTTTTGGCTTTACTGGCTTCTAGCATTCCCGGTTAGCTTTACCGGTATGCTATTTTGGTGACTTGGTCAATGAATTTTGGGTCCGTCTTATGGTATTAGTTTCTTTTCATGTTGTTGGTGCTTCTTGATCATATCCCAAGCATTTGGTGACATTTCTTTGGATGGTGTACTATTATGATGGTCCTATTTGGATCTGGTTAAACTTTCACGGAGGGTTTCTACTAGCAAGTGAAGCGTGTTGGATTTTGGTCTTAGTGGAATCCCCGATGGGTATAATTGTTTAGTTACTCTATTTAGGTCTATGCTATGTAATATAAATCATAATATTGGTTTGGTGGTATCATGTGATGTAATTTTTGTAATTATGGGTTTATGGGTTTAGGGTTTAGCTAAACTTTTCAATAAGGTTGATGATTTGTATTTATAGGTTACTTATTCATGTAATTTATAGATCGATGGTTATGGTTGGTTAAGTCTGCATTATTAGAAAAAGATTAAGTGTGAATAAAGTCAAATCATTCAGGTGAAGGTTGGAAAACATTTGTATTGCAGAGAAGACATCAATGCTTAACCGAAACTGTATCAGGCATTAGTAGATGCTGCTTTCATAGTTCATTGTTTTTTCAGATTCTAGTCCGATGATTTTGTAAGTTAGTGAGACTTCCGTTTGTGATGAGCAGTGTGCTCTAGGTTGTTGGCCTTTCTGCATGTGTAGGCCCCTTTGTAATTATTCACAATACTACTGTAGAGTATTCATCTAATTGTGGGTAGGGTTTCCCATCATGCTTTTTCCCTTTTCGGGTTTTCCACATCAAAATATTGGTGCTATGTGTGTTGTGCTTTCATGTTATATTCTTCATTGGGTTGTGCTTAGGTTTAAGGTTTATAATTGGATTAACTATTGTTATTGTTATTAACTTGATTCACCCCCCCTCTTAGTTTATTGTCGGTATCAGTGCACTCAAACAATTTGTATCAGAGAGAGGTCATCTCTGCAGAAGCTTAATCCCTTCAGGAGATATGATGGCAAATTCATCTAGTTATACATTCCATCCTTACCAAAAGGAGAGTCCCAGATTTGATGGTACAAATTACAAGATATGGAAGGAGCGAATGAAGATTCATCTTAGATGTCTTGGAGCTAAAGTCTGGGAGATAGTTGAGAAAGGGTATATACCTCATGATCCTAATTTTGGAACACCAGCACCTGTTGATGAATAGAAGAGAGCTGAAAATGATGTGAGAGAAAAAGAAGCATTATTGAGTGCCCTATTTGATGAAAAGCTATTGAATGTCATAGAGTTGGAGAATGCTAAGATGATCTGGACAAATCTTGAAATTCTTTATGAAGGTGACCAAGCTATGAGGATTGCAAAACCTGAAGGTTTTCGGGTAAGGTATAAAACTTTAAAGATGGAAGAAGATGAGAAGATAGGTTCTTTCATGGATAGAGTCAATGAGATTGTCATGGGTATCAAATGTTATGGTGGATCTATTAGTGAAGATGAAATAGTGTCAAAAGTTCTAATATTTCTACCTCTGGCTTACAAAATGAAGGCTACTTCTATCAATGAACTCCGAACAATGTCAAGTACCCCTGTGACCAGAGATACATTACTGGGGAAATTGATTTCTTTTGAACTTGAAGAAGTTGGAGATCAGAGTGCTGCTAAAACTAAGAGTGCATTTAAAGCATCTATATCCGTTAAAAACAAGAAAGATTGGAAAGAGATGTATGATAAGGATATGGAGGAAATTGAGAAAGAAGAAAAAGATCTTGAAGAGATGGAAGCTCTGATTGCTAGAAGAATTCCTAAAAGCTGAGTTGGAAGTAATTATGAAGGAAAATTCCCTTTTAAATGTTTTTCGTGCAATAAGATTGGTCATTTTGCATCTAGATGTCCTGAGACAGCTACAAGGAATCATGAAAGATTTGTGAGGAATTATAAGCCTAATCCTGAATATCAGAGCAGACCTAGATTCAAAAGAAATAAGGATAAATCATGTTATTATGTTGGTGATGATGATGGTATTTTTGATGATGATGATGATGATGAACCTGTGAGTGGATCTGGTAATGGTACCTCATCTAGCAAAGATTGGGTCTTTATTGCTATCGAGGATGATTCTCTGGAATCTGTCATTGAACCAACACATACTAAGGAAAAGGTCTTGGTTGCTAAAATTGAAGAGAAGGATGAATGGGTTATAGACATTGGATGCTCACATCACATGATTGGTGATAGAAGAAAGTTCTTATCATTACAAGAATTTGATGGTGGATTGGTTAGATTTGGAGACAACAAAGCATGTATGATCAAAGATAAAGGAACAATATCATTGGATGGTAAGACTAATACTGATAATGTTTATTATGTTGAAAGCTTAAAACATAATATTTTAAGTGTAGGTCATATGGTGGATAGAGGATTTCATTTGCAATTCAAGGATGGAAAATGTAAGATCATTAATATATCTAGATTGGAGATTGCTTCAGGAACTCAAATTAATGGTAATATCTTTCATTTGAACTCAGATGAGAAGGCTTTCTTGATTACTCAGATTGATGAAAGTTGGTTATGGCATAAGAGGATGTGTCATGTTAATTTTGATTGCATAGTAAAGATCAATTCAATACTGGGTGTCAGAGATTTGCCCAAGATTGTTAAACCTCATAATCCGATATTTAGAGAATGTCAAATGGGTAAGCAAGTTAGAACTTCTTTCAAAAGTATACATGATAAATCTAATCAAATTTGTGATCTTATTCATACTAATTTGTGTGGACCAGAAAGGACTAAAATTTTTCAAGGTGATAGATATTTTATGTTACTTATTGATGACTATTCTAGAATGATGTGGGTGGCATTTTTTAAAGAGAAATTTGAAGCTTTTCTTTAAGGCTATGGTTGAGATTGAGACAAGACTGAAGATAAAGTGCTTAAGATCAGATCATGGTGGTGAGTTTACATCTGGTGAGTTCAATAACTTTTGTGAAAGGAATGGTATTAGGAGACAACTTTCTGCACCTAGGGCTCCACAATAGAATGAATTAGTGGAAAGAAAGAATAGAACAATTTTGGATGCTGTAAGGACTATGATCAATAAAGCTAAATTACCTCATATCTATTGGAGAGAGGTTGTCAATACCATTGTATACACTTTCACTTTCAACAAAGTACACATTAACTATGGTCTGGTCATACTCCTACTGTCAAATATTTAAGAATTTTTGGAAGAAAATGTTACAATAGAAGAGATGATGCATTAGGAAAGTTTGATCCTAGAAGTGATGAAGGAACATTTTTGGGTTATTCTACTAAGAGCAAAGCATATAGATGCTATAAAAAAAGATTGAATAGGATATTGGAAAGCATAAATGTCAAGGTGGATGAGCATGATAGTAATTAGATCAAAGCATATGATTATGGATTGGAAGATGAATTTATCAGACCTAAACTGGTAATGAAAGAATCAGTTTAGAACAGTGGACCCGTGACACTGGTAGCATCAGAAAATTCAACAATGATAGTGGAACAACAAAATGAGTAGGCAAATCAAGAAAATTCAAAGACTCCCAAGTATGTAAAGCTAAATCATTGTGGAGATTAGATCTTTGGGGATTATTGCAAGGTGTGCATCCTTGTTTTCCTTGTGTTGTCCACCACAATGCTTGGGTTTTTTATATGGTATGCATTCTTTCCTGGCAGAAAGAAGTTGGTTTCATGGCTTAGTAAGAAACAATCATGCACTTCATTATCTAAAGCTGAAGAAGAATATGTTGCAGCTGCTACCAACTGTACTTAGATTTTATGGATGAAATAGATGTTAAAGGATATAAGGGTAAGTTATGATGAGCCTATTGTTATTCAATGTGATAATATTGTTGCTATTGATATATCAAATAATCTGGTATTTCATTTTGTATTGTCATAAAATTGCGATCCTTACAATTTATGACTGCATTAGGGTCCTCACGCATGAAAACTCGAATTCTCTAACCTGATCAGAGACCAAAGAGTTCTCGGCTTGCGAAAACAACTTCTTCCTGGGCCTCCACATCACTCTGTCTGCACTCTGCCCTGAAGACAGAGGTAGGACAGGGGCGTGGTACCCCTATACCCCCCTTGGATAGGGGTGTGGAACCCTTTTCCTCCCAAGATAGGGGCGTGGTGCCCCTGTCCCTGCCCTTTTTTGGGGCAGGGCCTTTCTAGAGCAAGCATTATGGGTCGTGCAATGAACGGGAAATTTCCCTGATGTCAGCCTATGACAAAATTCAAATCCTTCAAACATGTATTTAAGGGGCATCCATCCTCTCATTTGCATAAGTTGAAGTTGGATAAGATTGGAGTATACACAAGTGATCAAGCATTCAAGGGCATTTAAGCATTCTTTTCTAGCATTGAGCATTCTCAAGTCTCCCTTCAAGGCTAGGTGTTGCATTCAAGTCAAGGATTCAACCTTTGAAGAGGAGATTGATTTCAACATACAATTCCACACAAGAATTCCTATCAACATTTCTATGATAACCTCCCTTGAGGTGATTTACAATTTAGTCTTTCATTTATATCTACTTGCAAGTACTTTCTTTCATTACTTGGTTAATTCCAAAACTGGGGTTTGACCTAAAGGACAACCCCCAATCCCAACACATTTCCCTCTCTTTTCTGTGTGTAGGTTGCAAGTGCACAACTGTACTTTCAGATTCGGGCTTCATTTGCAGAGACAGAAAAACCCTTTTCATTTCGCGGATTTTTCAGAGGACCGTGTACATTTCCGCCATGGTCCAAACAACTTTTCATCAAATTCGGAGGCTGACTTCGTCTCAACATTTTGCTACCAAATCCTGGTGCACAACTTCATCCCATATTCAGATCTCAAGTTATAATCAATTCTTTATCACTTTTGCACTATATAGTTCAATCAATTTCCTTTCCAAATCAAACAAAGGAATAAGGGGATCAACTTAACATTCTTAATTCATTCAAAATTCAATCTATCATCTTTGTGTGGAGATTGAATCTAGTGAATTACCCCTTATCTTCCTAATGTAGTGGTGAAAAGTTCTTGAAGGATAATCAATAGTGAAACTCTCATCACTCTTTGAGGGAAAGGGTTAGTTTTCCTCTTGATCTATCACTCATCATTTTCCCACCATTACACATTTCTATAAGGTATAATTTCTTGAAGGAAAAGGTTGAAGCAAAGGAAGTTAGATTGGTTTATGTGCCTAGTAAGGAAGAAATTGCCTAAAGACAATTTTGAATATCTCAAAGATCAGTTGGGGGTTACCAACCCTCCAGAAGAGACTTAGAGATGTAGAGATGCATCAATTCAATGAGCTTATCAGACATACTTTTCTGATCCAGGTTGATGAAGATGGTGGTACTACTCAGGGGGAGTAGTTAGTTGTTTGGTTCAATATTATTCATTTAGTATCCATCATTTGTCATTGATGTCAAAGGGGGAGAAGGTATTCATGTGAAAATCGCTAGATCTTTTGATGGTGTTTTGGAGATTGTTGGCATTCCTTGACACTTGGATGTTTTTCACATTCAATGTTGCCATCAATGACAAAGGGGGATATTGTTGGCAATATGTTGGATTTGGTTAAGTGTTTTCATTAATGTCAACACTGTATCCCAGTTGGAGACTATCCTGATTGGATCTATCCTGGTTAGTCTTGGTGATCATTCTGATCTGATATGATCAAATCTCAAGAATCAGTTTTGGATGCTTATTTTGATGTTTATATTATTTCTATATTCTTGTGGTTTCTTGATTTGGTTATCACTTTTGGTATTTTTGGTTACCAGTTGGTATGTGCCTTTATCGGCTAGCTTTTGGCTTTACCGGCTTCTAGCATTCCCGATTAGCTTTATCAATATAATGTTTTAGTGACTTGTTCAGTGGATTTTGGGTCTGGCTTATGGAATCAGTTTCTTTCATGTTGTTGGTACTTCTTGATCATATCTCAAGCATTTGGTGACTTTTCTTTTGATGGTGTGCTATTATGGTGGTCTTATTTGGATCCGGTTAAACTTTCACTTAGGGTTTCTACCAACAAGTGAAGCATGTTGGATTTTGGTCTTAGCAGAATCCTCGACGGATATAATTGTTTGGTTACTTGATTTAGGTCCATGCTATGTGATGTAAATTATAATATTGGTCCGGTGGTATCATGTGATGTAATTTTGTAATTATGGGTTTATGGGTTTAGGGTTCAGCCGACCTTGTCAATAAGGTTGATGATCTGTATTTATAGGTGACTTATTCATGTAAATTATAGATTGATGGTTATGGTTGGTTAAGTTTGTATTATCAAAAAAAGGATTAAGTATGAATAAAGTCATATCATTCAGGGTGAAGGTTGGAAAGGTTTTTTATTGCAAAGCAGATATCAGTGCTTAACCAGAACTGTATCAGGCATTAGTAGATGCTACTTTCACAATTCATTTGTTTTCCAGATTGTAGTCCAATGATTTTGTAAGTCAGTGAGACTTCCCTTTGTGATGAGAAGTGCACTCTAGGCTGTTGGCCTTTTTGCATGTGCAAAACCCTTTGTAATTTTTCACAATACTACTATAGAGTATTCATTTGATTGTGGGTAGGGTTTCCCACCGTATTTTTTCCCTTTCCAGTTTTTCTACATCAAAATATTGGTGTTATGTGTGTTGTGCTTTCATGTTATATTCTTCATTGGGTTGTGCTCCGGTTTAAGGTTTATAATTGAATTAACAATTGTTATTGTTAGTAAACTGATTCATCCCCCCCTCTCAGTTTACTACTAGTATCAGTGCATTCCAACACCATCTTGAACTCTAATATGTATAGTGTCTCTTCTATTGGAAGAAACACGAGAGTGACTGGTCCAGTATTCAATAACAAGTCTTCTTACATATTCAACAGTTCTATCTTTTCGAGGAACCCTACAAATATTGACCCAATTATTTTCAATATTCTTATCCAACCTATTTCTTTTCCTAATATATCTATGGACAGTTCTTCTAGACACATTCAATAACTGAGAAATTTCTTATGTTTGTCTTCTCTATGATAATTTATTACTAGAAATCATAGTCATTAATGTTCTTTGTGCAACACTTAAATTAGCAGTTCGACTTGTGCTCTCGATACATTTCAGAGCTTCTTGCAAATTTTTAACCACTATCTGATTTATTGATCCCTCTAATGATTTCTTCTTGTTATCAACACCCAACAACTCCAAAATGGGGGTCATTTCTTTTCTCCTAAAAAACTTTGCAAACAACCGTGTTCTTCTAATTAGATATTTATCTTGAAAATATTCATCCCAATTTTTTTTGGAGTGTAATTTTAATGTGCTTTCTAGTACCATATCCTTAGCTGAAATCTAATCAAAAAGAGTGTCTCATCCATCTCCATCAAATTGGCCATACCAAAGAAAAAAATTCTAGATTGACTAGGACCATTTACTTGTCTTTCCTAAATTGGGACCACTTCATCGTCAATGGGAAGATGTTCTTGAGTAGGTGTTGTATTATTTTTTTTGTGTCTTTTATTCGATCATACTTTTGTAATCTAGCCCTTTTATTGCCCATTGGACAAACTGCTATTGAGAAGCAATCTGAATCTGCAAACCCCTAAATACACATGCCCACATGCACATATATGTCAAGTCAATTGGACCCAACTTTAAATATAAATATACACATATACACAGTATATACACACATACATGCAGACACACACACATACATGCATACACACAAACATACATGCAGATACATACATGCACACACACACACACACATACACATACACATACACATATAAATAGTGTAGTCACATAAATCTATCCATTTTATTTAAATGAATATTTGCTATTTATTTAATTAAAAATCCACTAGCCATCAGTTAATTAAATTAACATTTAATTAATTCACCTACAAATCATTCTCCTATTAATTAAATAAATTATTCAATTTATTTTAATTAATTCATTAAACCAAAATTTACAATCAATTAAATGAATAAATTCTATTTATTCAATTTAATCCCCTTTCTTCTTTTAAATAAATTAAATAAAATATTTATTTAAATCATTAAATCCCCCCGCTTGCATTTTCGTACAAAAGCAAGTTACAACCACAAGTTGAAATAAATAAATTTTATTTTAATTAAATCCTATTTTCCCTCACCCACCAAACCCACTTGCAATCCTAACCCCCTTCTAAAACCTATCTAATCCTAATCAATTAGCCTAATCCATCCCCTAAATATTGTCACATCTCTAATCAACTTGGAGTCACTTCTCAAAGACTTCAAAGTCTTTGAAAAGAATTTAATGCTTTGTGTGTTCAACAATTTAACCTCTAAAGTATTCCAAACCACTTATGGCTCTTACATAACCATTTATGGTTAACCCCTAACTCAACCCTCATGTGACTCATGTGTCTCCTCAAGCATTTATTGCTTTGGCCATGGTTATCCCTTTTACCTTTGCACAAGAGTTTATCCATTGGATAAAAGCTTTATTCTTTGAATAAAAAAATTATTCACTCAACCCAACCTTGACCTTAACTCCTAAGTTAACTCTCAGGTCATGTCAAGCATTTAATGCTTATTCCCTCTCCTCTCAACCTATCTCATATTGACACTTGTCATCCTGGGATTGGGTTGAAATCCCTCACATGGATTGAATGCCATTCAATCCTGACCCTTCTTGAGATTACTCAATATCAACCATCCATTGCTCCATTTTTCCTATAAATAGAGCTCATTTCTTCATAATCCAGATCCTAAAAAACTTGTATGCATCTAAGTTATAGAGCATTTCAGAGAACATTTTAGCATAATCAATCATATTCACTCTTTTGGCTTAAAATCAACACTAGCTAATTAGATAATCTCTCATTTTAGCTTTTGCTCACACTTGCATAACATTTTATATTAATCATCTTTTTATCTTGAACCTCCATAAGGCATCCATAGTGCAAAAAGTTGTTGAGAGCTACATTAATTTGGAACTTGGAGAGGAGAGGAACAAGGGAGAAGGAGCTAAGAGCATGGTAGAAGGCATTTGGAGATGCCTTGTTGTATTTGCTTCCATAGTTAAATATTTCATCATGTTTTTAGTGTCTCTCTTGGTATGCCTACTTAGACTAGTTTTTGGTTGATTAACACTAACCCTTCTTTGTTTCTTGTATTTTTGTGTGTTATACGACCACGAATTTTAGTCTAGCATTGTCCATTTTGCAGAGCATCATTTGGTGAACTCGATGTGAATCAAACTTTTTTTTTTTACAAACTAACTTTTGGACTATTTAGCTTGACACATAGGTCGTGCTTTGGCGCTTTCGTTCACGTTTTAGCACTATTGTTCTTACAATGGCGCTATTGTCTCAAATTTAGCGCTTTTGATTATTAACTAGCGCTTTTGTCCATATTTTAGTGCACTTGTATTGGCTGTTTAAATATTTTAGTTTAGTGTGTTTGTCTATACTTTAGCACGTTTTTGTTAAGTAGCGCTTTTGTTGTCACACAGAGTAGCGCTAATGTAATAGAACGTTGTAAAAGAATGGCCTTGTAACCGATAATATTATTTTTTAGGCTTGTGGAAGCCCATCATGTTTTCAGATTTTTCTAACTGTTCGTTTTGTGTATAGGTTTTAAACTAACCATTTTTGTTACTTAACAATCAAAAACACTTCTTTTGGTGCTTTAAAAATCAACAAAACAACTTTATTTCTTGCAAGTTAGGAATCAAATTTTGTTTTGGTGCTTAAAATCAACAAAACAAACTTTATTTCTTGCAAGTTAAGATTCAAATTTCATTTTGGTGCTTAAATCAACAACACAAAAATTTGATTTCCTTGCATCAATCCAAAATTAAAAATTCACAATCCACACTTTGATTTTTGTGCAAGTAAAAAGAACAATCAACTTGTCTCATTTTGGAAAAATGATTTTACTTCATGCAAACGTGTTTTTCATTAAGTTGGCCAAGATTTCAAATTCTAGTTTACTCAAACATATTGCCTTTGAAGTTAAAAAGAACATCATGGTTGTTGGAGCAACATCTCCAATTAGATAGAACATCGTTCCAATGACAAGTTAAAAAGAACAAGTGTATTTTGTGTTTGGCACACTTGTGCAAAAGAGTTGGTCGAGTGGTCCTAGTTCTAACAAACACTATCCTCTCCCTTGGCTTTTGTGGTCCTAGGTGCAAGAGAAAAGTGTTAGTAACACTCAAGTTGTATCCTTTTAAGAGAGGCCTACCAAGAGACACATCACTCTTGGGAACAACCTCGCATAGTAAATCCTTCGAGCCGCTATAGAAATCAGGTGAGAGAAAAAGCTGTAGCCTTGGGTATAGTTGTTCCTATAGTGTAACTTGCCGAAAGGACAAATGGGCCCCACCACAAGTTACAAGGCTCTTAAGTGAGTCACTGTAGAATGAACTTATGTCCAAAAACATCAAAAATTACTAAACACTTTTAAGTAGTAGCCCACCTGTTCTATTGATTGAGGATATTTGTGATAAATTCAGTGCAAGAGCATAGATGATTTTGCTCCCAAGATACTCACCATACATATTTCCTTGAGTAGAAACATGGATTTTTGAAAGGTTACTTGTAGCCTGATAAAAGTGGTGACTCCTCCATGATAGGGATCATCTATTTGTTTTGCTCACACAAGACTTAGTATATCACATCCTTACCTACCACGGTGGGATTCATAAGGTATGCAGTACCAAAGTCGAAGAAATATCCAGATGTGGGCTGAAATTATCGCAACTGGCCATTTGACCTTAGGGATAAAAAGTGTTTGAAGTATTTTCATTTTTGAGTCAAGACCAGTGCAAATTGAGCCGACTTCAAGCTTTGGAAACACCTAAAATACATTTGGAGGAAAGGGTCATAAAAAGTTCAAAAGATTGGGTTGATCTAGACCCATACTTACTTGTGTCTTTTGAGGCAACATTCTTGTGTTTGTGTGCTTTCTTTGTTTTCTTGTCAAAGAAACATCATAAACCCAAATCAAAAACAAGTATTCATCCAACACCAACATTTTCAAAAACACAAAAGATAAAAAACAAAGAGCAATTATCAAAGTATCAAACTATATGACCATTCTTCAAATCTTGAGAAAGAAGAATCTTCATCAAAACATCAACTTGAAGAAAATATCATTAAGCTCAAAGGCTTTTATCAAAAGGAGGAAATTATTCTATCTTAATAGACAAATATTTGTCCCTCATAGAACCTTCTTATGTCACATGTGTCTTTACCTTCAAGGGAAATCAAACGAATTTGATCAAGAATCATTAAACCGCAGAGCTTTTACTCAATATAGAGCTTTGAGTTATCATCAAAATAAGGGAGGCAAGATCAATCTTGCCTTCTTTCCAGATATTTGTATCACATATAACGAGGCTCAGGCAGAACCACAAACCCCTGAACAAGAAGAGGAAGAATTTGTTCCTTTTATAACACAAAGTTTTTATTGAAGTTGAACATCTCATCCATTGTCACATTCACATCTCATCAAATCCATTCCAACTCTCAAAACATCAAAAGGTTTTTGTCCTAAGTTCTATTTTGATATTGCTTGAATCAAACACAAACACATCACTTTTTAGAATGTCTCTACATCTAGGATAAACTCATTGTAAGAGACATTTCTACGCAGGTCAAAACTAGTCTATGAGTGAATCCTCTCATTACTAGGTACTTGAGTCTATAACACATCTCAGATTTCTCTAAACTTTATCACATCAAACTTTGTCAATCAAACACAAACAAGAAATTCAAGGAAGAACTTTGGTAGCATCTACCTTTAGTGCTAGAGATCTGTATGCAAAACACTTCACCAAACATCAATCTTTCATTTCATCACCAACTCATCA
Organism: Cryptomeria japonica; assembly: GCF_030272615.1. Lineage (NCBI taxonomy): Eukaryota > Viridiplantae > Streptophyta > Pinopsida > Cupressales > Cupressaceae > Cryptomeria > Cryptomeria japonica. The sequence goes on from NC_081415.1 coordinate 409,197,620, forward strand.
TCATTTTCATTAAACTTCAACAAAAAATTGTAAACAAAATGGCTCATACCAGATCTAGGTCTAGACAACAAGAAATTGAAGAGGAAGAGGAGGAAAATCTTAATGAATTCCAAGAAGCCCTTGGAGGAAATGTATATGATGAAAATCCAAGTACTCCTACTCCTACAACAATAGAAAGAGCACAACACAACCCTCTCTTTAACAAACTTTTTGATGAAATACTGAGGAGCAATGTTGATGCTCAATTTTTAAGACTTGCTCAAGAGGGGGCTAAACTACCCTCTGACTTTGATGTTGCACAACTAAGACAAGCATCAGAACACCAAAGTCATAATGAGGGTGAAAGAGGTTAAGATCACATCAGATATAACCTTCATCAAGGTAATCCCACACCTCCTCCTCCTCCAAATGAAATAGACATGTTGCGGCAACAAGTCAAAAATCTCACCCAACAACTTCATAGTGGTGTAAAAACTAATCAATTTTCACTCAATGACATTTGTCCCTATCCCTTTGATAGGAATCTTCATATGCCACCTTTTCCACGAGGGTTTGAAACACCCAAGTTCAAAAAGTATAGAGGAAAAGGAGATCCTCGTGATCATGTTAGAGAATTCCATGCAGCTTGCCTCGAAGTGGCATATGAGGACACATACCTAATGCGACTTTTTCCCCAAATCTTGGGAGGAACAACCACATCATGGTTTTCTTGATTACCAGGTGACATTAGGACATTTGAAGAACTTATCTAGAAATTCCTAACACATTACTCACACAACATTGAACGTGATATCACAATGGTTGATCTATGTAACACTAAAAAAAAACCAGGTGAGCTATTTTTAAGTCTTTCTGCAATGATGGCATCAAATGTCTAGCAGACGTTCTCTTCAGTTACCTGAACAAGAACTAGTGGAAATATTTATTTCCAATTTAAATGATGAAATGGAATTTCACCTAGACGTAAAAGACACAGACTCTTTCAATGACATGATCACCAAAGGCTTAAAATGTGAGCGGGCTCTCATCAAAAAAGGGCTTATCAAAATATATAATGAGCCAAAGGATTTCCCTCGCCCGCACTTCAATAATGACAAGCCTAACTTCTGAAACAAAAACAAAAATGTCATCAATGACAGGGTTGTGGATGCAAGAACTATCAAAAGTGCACAACCTATGGTTCGATTTGCAGGACGACACCCCCCACCCAAGAATAACACAGTTGCTCCTCCAAATAAAGGCCACAACACATCTCAAGAGGAACCCAGATAACATCAACAAAATTTTAAACCAAAATGAGCATACACTCCCCTAGGGGAACCCATTGAAACAGTGTTACGTTGGTTGGTTTCTCAAAATCTGGTTACCTTACCCAAAACATCAAATTATGAACCTCAAGTCAAACCTTCATGGTGGAGGAATACTGAACATTGCGACTTCCATCAAGGGAAAGGATATACGACAAGCAATTATCACTAATTGAAAGATCTTATTTAGGATCTTATTGACCGAGGTGAAATCAAAATCGAAGGGCATGACCCAGAGACAACAAACAATGATCATCTCATGTTTAAAAATCCACTTCTATCACAAGATCAAAGGGGTCCTTCCACTTCAGGGCGAAACACAGATACCACTAATTATATGCAAGCCACGTATAATTACATTGTGAATCACCTGTATGATGCCAGTGAACAAATTACGACTATTACCATAAAAAATCCCAGCTCCACTTGCAATGTTGTTACATGTCGTGACAAGATTACCATAAAAGAAACTCCACAAGACACCCCATCTATCCCAAAGCAGTATAACCTTATGGAACAGTTAGACAAAACACCTACACTGATATCTATCTTAGAGATATTGCACCTATCTCCATCCCATAAAACAATCTTGGATCAAGCTCTCCAAGAGGCGTCAGTCCCTGCAAACCTAAATACAAATCAGTTCCAAGCTATGGTTGGAAATCTAAGGTCATCACCTTGTCTCACTTTCTCTGAAAGCAACAACTCGTCTTTCCAGCAACCTCATAACACCTCACTCCATATTGAAGGGTTTATCAACCAACATAGGATCAAGCGAGTCTTGATCGACAATGGAGCAAGCCTAAATATCTGTATAGTACAACTGGTCACAACATTGGGATATGCAATTGAATCAGTGGAACCCCACAAGAAGATCACAATCAAAGCCTATGATGATGCAAAGCGTTCATCCAAAGGAGCTGTAGTGCTACCAATCCGAGTGGGCCCTGTGGTGAAACACATCATCTATCAAGTTCTGGACCTTCCTCTACCATACAATTTGTTGTTAGGAAGACCCTGGATACACACCATGCAAGCCGTTCCATCCACTTACCATCGGTGTATCAAGTTCCCACATAATGGTGTAGAAATCACAATCCTGGGCGATGCAAACCCCTTTGCATATTGTCGTAATATAAGTCATCAACTAGAGATTACTATTCCCAACAATAGAGAAGCCATCTCATCCACATCATACATAAGTCCAGCCTCTCTTTCGAGTTCACACACCACTATACCTAAGAAAGAGAAGCTCAAGATGAAAATAGCAGAGGAAGGTCCTGGGGAGTACAATTTGAGCCAACTCTTTTGTGTTGGACAAATGCCTACTTCTCCTAGAAGTCATGGTAAACCTCAATAGTTAATTCAAACACCACTGTTCAAGCCAACATGCACTTTGATGCCTTTCATCCTTGGAAAGAGTCAAGAAGAAGAGACCAGAGATGAGGACTTAGCAGAATGGATCTATAAAGATCCCAACACTACCGATATTTTGCAAGATAAGCTCCCCACAGATCATTATGGCAAAGGTCTTCTCATTATGCAAAGAATGGGTTATGATGGTCAGAGTGCTTTGGGACCTTGCAAGCAAGGATGACATGAACCACTGCAGCTAGAATTAAAGCCCAAAGATAACACTAGCCTAGGCTTTCAAAAGGAGATTCTTCCTAAGCTCAAATTCAAAGGGAAACCTGCCAAACCACTCTATCAGCCTATTACAAAGAGGTCACCTTTAATTATAAAAGTAGCATCAAACACCATAGCAACTACCCCATTGAGGCTAAAAATCCCAGCAAAACCATCTACAATACCCATCATCCCACCGATCAAACTAGTGACCCCATCAGCAGTAGCAATAACATCAATAGCACCATTAGCAGCAATAACTATATCAGAACCCACATCAGTATCTACGACACCAGCAATTCCCACAGAAGCAATAGAGTCAATACTACCAATACTCCCTGTATCAGATTTATTGATCCCCATAATCCTTCCTGCAATGCTAATCATTTCATCTACAACAGTTCATCAACCGATCACACCTATAGTGTTTAACTCAAAGGATATCCTAGTGTGGTATAGTAATCGGCTACTGGAAAGCAACTCGGAGACTGACTCACATAATTGGGAATTAGATTCCATCTAGCTTAACACTTCAGATGAGGAAGACACATCACCACCTCCACCCCGCAAAGACATCCCTGTTTACGGAGAAGCACATATAAAGACTTCTTGGGTTCCTGAGCTGGAAACTTCTTCCACAAACCCTACATCACATCCTATGCCTAATTCTAATGGGGAAGAGTACCATCAATGACCTTCACCATAACCTCTTAACCCTCATTGACATATCTAAAGAACTTAACCTAATTGATGAGGTAATTCCCATTATCCATCCTAAAATCATCGAATGGAACCAACCTAATCCCCCATGTCTTGACCATTTCCAAAACAATAGGCAATCATTGACTTTTTTGAACTATGGGATAACATACCAAGCAGGGATCACAAAGTTGGATTCACCATTGAACTTAATAGCACAACATACTTTCGAGTGGATGCCAAACCTTTCAGCTGTAAAAATATAACAATAAAACATGGATCTTCCAGTGAAAACCACACTGTGGCACTGTTTGATCCTGCAAAAGTAAAAAGAAAGAGCATATCCAATAGTGAAAACCTCTCTAAGGTGCCTGAGGATGAAAGGTTTCACATTCTCCCCTCTAGTACATAGCAGAAATGATCAACAATTCTCATTGAAGAGACAAAAGAATACGTGGGGACTCTTGAAACTCCTCACCACATACATCTGGCATCTCTTTTAACTCCAGAGGAACAACCTAAGTTTGTATATTTCTTCCAGAAGCATCATATCAAATTCACATGGTCATATGCAGACATGCCTGGGCTTGATCCTGATTTAGTCATGCATCACCTCACCATCACAGAAGGAGCCAAACCTGTCAAACAGAAGCTTCGCAAGATGCATCCCTAGATTGCGGTGCTAGTCAAAACAGAACTTAAGAAACTCCTAGATGTTGCTTTTATTAGACCAATTGGTTATGCAGATTGGATATCCAATATTGTGCCTGTTGATAAACCAAATAGGGGCATCTGTATCTATATTGACTTTAGAGATCTAAACAAGGCATGTCCTAAAGATGATTTCCCCCTACCAAACATCAACATAATCGTAGACCTAACAGCAGGACATGCCATGCTTTTACTCATGGATGGCTTTTTAGAGTACAATCAGATAAAGATCACACCAGAGGATGAAAATAAGATGACCTTCACATGTCCATGGGGAACATACTACTGGCATGTAATGCCTTTTGGTCTAAAGAATGCAGGAGCAACCTATCAAAGAGAAATGACCACCATCTTTCATGACATGATGCATACTATAATGGAAGATTATGTTGATGACTTATTGGAAAAATCACTAACAAGAGAAGGTCATTTGGACATATTAGAGAAAATCTATGATAGACTGGAACAAAATCATGTTCGACTCAACCCAAAGAAATGTGTCTTTGGAGTAACCTCAGGGAAACTTCTAGGATACATTGTCTCAAGAAAATGCATTGAGGTTGATCCTGCCAAAGTCAAAGCAATCATGGACATGCCACCTTTGAAGAACATCAGTCAGCTAAGGGCATTTCAAGGGTGACTACAATCCACTAGAAGATTCATTGCACAACTAGTAGATAAGTGTCACCCCTTTACACACCTGTTGCACAAGAACATCCACTTTTAATGGGATACCAGATGCCAGCAAGCATTCCAGATTCTTAAAGACTATCTCACGAATACACCATTGTTGATCCCACCAGATCTGAGTAAGCCTCTACTACTCTATATCAGCAACAAATATAACATTAGGAGTGCTACTGGCACAACACAATGCAGAAGGGAAAGAGTGTGTTGTTTACTACATCTCTTGCACACTGGCTAGCTATGAACTCAATTACACACCTATTGAGCGAGATTGCCTAGTAGTAATCTTGGCAGCTACTAAAATAAGGTCTATCTATTGACACATAAAGTACAACTAATTGCAAAAATTGATCCACTCAAATAATTACCCAGCAAAGCAGCATTAACAGGTCACTTGGCCAAGTGGGTGATGATTCTAAGTGAATTTGAAATCAAGTATGTGGACCGTAAGGCTATCAAAGGCCAAGTTATAACAGATCAGTTAGCCGATGCACCCCTCATAGGTGATCATCCTCTCATTTCCAATTTTCTAGATGAAGAGATATTCATGATGACAACAGCACAACCATGCAAATTATACTTTGATGGTTCATACACTAGGCGTGGCTCAGGGGCAGGCATTTTGTTTATCACACCTCAAGTTGACATCATCTCAAAGTCTTATAGGCTCACATTTCCATGCACGAACAACATGGCCGAGTATGAGGCCTTGATCACAGGACTCAGGCTAGCCATATAATGGAAGTTACAAGAACTAAAAGTATATGGCGACTCCCAACTGGTCATTCGATAAGCAACAGATGAATATCAGACAAAGGATGACAAACTCATGCCATATAAACAAACGGTGGACAAATTAAAAATATCATTCACTACTATCACCTTTGAGTAGATACCCAAAGATTAGAATCAAGCTGCTGACACTATGGCTACCATCGCATCTCTCCTAGATCTTCCATAGAATTCAACACGCTACAAGTTCTTGGTAGAATAGCTTTGGACTCCCACTTATAATATCCCTGAATCTAAGATGATATGTCACCTTGTTCATTCTGAATCCCCATGGTATGGTGAGCTCTACACCTACCTCCATGATCACACACTTCCTCTTGACCAATCAAATAACCAGTGTAAAACCTTCATTCGCCAAACTACTTGATATACCATTATTGTTGAAACCCTATACTGATGCAGTCTTGATGGTACTCTCCTCCGATGTCTAGAACAAGATGAGATAACAAAGGTCTTGGAAGAGGTACATGAAGGAATTTGTGGAACTCATGCAAGCAGTCCATCACTAGCCAAGAAACTCTTGCGCACTGGATACTGGATACTATTGGCCATCCATGGAAAAAGACTCCTGCTACTTTGTTAGAAAGTGTAAGAAATGCCAAGTTCATGGAGACCTGATACATGCACCAGCATAGGAATTGCAACCAATCACAACACCATGGCCTTTTTGTCAATGGGGCGTTGACCTTGTGGGTAAAATCCATCCATCTTCATCCAACGACCACAAATTCATTATTACCACCACTGAATACTTCATAAAGTGGATCAAAGCTATTCCACTTACCCAAGTCACTAGTAAGTAGATCACCTCATTCATCCTTAATTACATCATCTTCTGGTATGGTGTACCCATGTCCATCATCACAGATAATGGTCTTCCTTTCAAGAATCAGGATGTTCGTGAACTCTGTGAGAAATTTCACATCCAGCACCACTTTTCCACTCCCTATTACCCACAAGGAAATGGTCAGGTCGAAGCATCAAACAAGAACATATTAAGAATCCTTAAGAAGATAGTCAATGATGTTGACCATGATTGGAATGTTCAATTGAATCCAACACTATGGGTGTATCGAACTAGCATTCGAACCCCTACAGGTGCAACTCCCTACTCACTAGTCTATGGTGCAAAAGCCATCCTTCCTATTGAGGTTGAGATACCATCTCTATGGGTTTCCTTGCATAATCTTATAGATGATGAATCATACAGAGTATCCCATCTTTAGGACTTAGAGCTACTTGATGAGAAATGACAAGCTGCATACAATAACCTCAAAGCTTATCAGCAGTGCATGAGCAGAAGCTATAATCATCAAGTTAGACCTCATACATTTGAGGCAGGTGATCTTGTTCTTTGAGAGAATCCTTGCAACCAACCAAATAGAGAACATCAGGGAAATTTTGAATCAAACTGGTTGAGTCCATATGTTATCACTGCTGTATTTGGGTCTGGGGCATATCAGTTGGCTACTTTAGAAGGAGAACCACTAGCAGATCCAATCAACAACATGCACCTCAAAAGGTTTTATACATAAGATGCACAGAGCATCAAGCTCCCCTACATACTGGCGAAAACACCAAAAACATTTAGATAAATGTCCTAAAGAAAATACAAAAACATCAAAATAGTAAAGAAAAAGCATGCATCCAAATAGTGAACAACCACTCCGGTGGCACCTTGGGTAAGTGCAATGGTGAAAACCTGGCAAATAGGTACCACTCGTAAAGGCTATGGCTCCATTGTCTTTTAGACTTGTTGTGATCACATTCATTTCATCCACTCATCCATCAGTCCAAAACCATGGTTTGTTATTGATCTGCAATCAAGGATAGTACTTCACGCGTCTTGCATCCCGCTTTTTCATAGTCATATCTAAACTGGGGGCAATGCCCTTAATCTAGTTGATGGAAGAGGAATCTACATTATTTTGTGATTCATTGAGTTCTTCATTCAAAACTATCTCACAAAATCCAAAAGCATTCAAAACTATCTCACGAAATCCAAAAACATTCAAAACTATCTCACAAAATCCAAAAACATTGAAAAACTATCTCACATAATCCAAAAACATTTTGAAAACATCAAAATCAATGAAAAACATGGCAACACCGTGTACATACAAATTCAAGCAAATATCACACAAACATTGTGAAATACTCAAACGATGACCACTTATCACATCAACCAAACAATCAACATTGACACACAAACTATCTTAACAAGGATGCATCCTTCCTTACCAAAACAAAGACATGATAACATTTTTCTTTGAAAAGAAAATTATGTTTAAGATATCAAATACTTGGTTGATTTGTAGGTTATTTATTCATTTATATCAGGTTCCTACGCTACTCTGGGATATCCACAAGTGATTAGAGTGGTCAAGATGGTTCCTAAGCATCATTTGTATGTCTTCTGTGAATTATTCCAATGAAGTTCTGGGGCATGTACTAATGGTGTCTACGTGAGAAGTTCACTAAGCTATGTGATCACATGCAAAATACACTCATGGATCACTATGGCTTGCTGACTACAACGTATACCTCGAGCATATGAGCATGAACCATTATGGAGGGTCCATATTCTTTTTTCTTTATTTATGCTATTTGTTTGCAGGTACAAATGCTCCATCCTTGGTTCCTACTGCCTCGCCCAAGATTGATACTACCATGCTCAATGATGAAAATAAAGCACTATGGATAGTCATTTCACCTCATCTATATATATTGCATTCCATCCATCCATACATTCAAAAATAGCTACATATCATTCATACATAGTAATGACAATGTGTGCATACTCTATTTTCCTCTTCTTCCATAGGAATGAGTCATAGGTCGTCAATTTCTTCTATCTAACATCAAACCCCCCCCACCCTCCCCATCTCAATAATCAACATAACATACCCTACATCATGCCCCACCAAATCAATCAAGCCATGTTCCTCACCATCCATCTCTAATAGGAGGGGTTGCATTTCCTATCCTAAGTCATCCTATAAGCCAAGTAAGTTACTCTGTCTGCACAAGTACATCGACTCACACACACCTAGACTATCAACATATATTTTGATCAAGTATCTTCGGGTCTCAATAGGTAATTGATCATGGTAATCCTAGACTACATTAGGCATTTATCATAATGACCAAGTCTCAACGGGGCTGCTATGATTAACAACAACCATCCATCACACGCATACACTATCAATTGATCAACCAATCAAACACAATCCAACAAACAATTACATCAATTGTCTAAGTCTCAACGAGTATTTTGCTTCATATACCTTGACTTTATCGGGCAATTACATCAATTGTCTAAGTCACATCAGGTCACTTTGATTCACTTACTCAGACTTTATCTTGTCCAAGCAAACAACTGGCATCAACTGTCATGCTTTGACTCTCGAGGCAATTAAACTGATTGCAACAGATTGTTCAACCAATTTTGATCAATTATACAATATCACTCAAAAGCACAAACACTACATTCACAGTGTAACCCCTATGTACTTTCGAGGCTTGCTCATTTCTCTGTATTCACTTCGATTTCTTCTATTCTTTCACTAATATTGCTTATTTCTTCTCTTCTATCACCGCGCCAATTTTCATTCTTTTTCGAGAGATCGCCCGATTGTTCAAAAAAATTTGGCCCATCTCTCGAGGGGGCATACCACCCATTAAATTAACATTTTATGGGGCATATTTCTTCACACCTATTTTTCTTTCTTTGAAACAACATGATTAACCACACCATCTCAAAGAGGGGCAAATGTAGTCACATAAATCTGTCCATTTTATTTAAATGAATATTTGCTATTTATTTAATTAAAAATCCACTAGCCATTAGTTAATTAAATTAACATTTAATTAATTCACCTACAAATCATTCTCCTATTAATTAAATAAATTATTCAATTTATTTTAATTAATTCATTAAACCAAAATTCACAATCAATTAAATGAATAAATTCTATTTATTCAATTTAATCCCCTTTCTTCTTTTAAATAAATTAAATAAAACATTTATTTAAATCATTAAATCCCCCCCACTTGCATTTTCCTACAAAAGCAAGTTGCAACCACAAGTTGAAATAAATTAATTTTATTTTAATTAAATCCTATTTTCCCTCATCCACCAAACCCACTTGCAATCCTAACCCCCTTCTAGAACCTATCTAATCCTAATCAATTAGCCTAATCCATCCCCTAAATATTGTCACATCCCTAAGCAACTTGGACTCACTTCTCAAAGACTTCAAAGTCTTTGAAAAGCATTTAATGCTTTGTGTGTTCAACAATTTAATCTCTAGAGTCTTCCAAACCACTTATGGCTCTTATATAACCATTTATGGTTAACCCCTAACTCAACCCTCATGTGACTCATGTGTCTCCTCAAGCATTTATTGTTTTGACCATGGTTATCCCTTTTACCTTTACACAAGAGTTTATCCATTGGATAAAAGATTTATTCTTTTGATAAAGAATTTATTCACTCAACCCAACCTTGACCTTAGCTCCTAAGTTAACTCTCAGATCATGTCAAGCATTTAATGCTTATTCCCTCTCCTCTCAACCTATCTCATATTGACACTTGTCATCCTGGGATTGGGTTGAAAGCCCTCACATGGATTGAATACCATTCAATCCTGACCCTTCTTGAGATTACTCAATCTCAACCATCCATTGCTCCATTTTTCCTATAAATAGAGCTCATTTCTTCATAATCCAAATCCCGAAAAACTTGTATGCATCTAAGTTATAGAGAATTTTAGAGAGCATTTTAGCATAATCAATCATATTCACTCTTTTGGCTTAAAAATCAACACTAGCTTGTTAGATAATCTCTCATTTTTATCTTTTTCTCACACTTGCACAACATTTTATATTAATCATCTTTTTATCTTGAACCTCCATAAGGCATCCATAGTGCAAAAAGCTACTGAGAGCTACACTAATTTGGAACTTGGAGAGGAGAGGAACAAGGGAGAAGGAGCTAAGAGCATGGTAGAAGGCATTTGGAGATGCCTTGGTGTATTTGCTTCCATAGTTTAATATTTCATCATGTTTTTAGTGTCTCTCTTGGTATGCCTACTTAGACTAGTTTTTGGTTGATTAACACATACATACACACACATATGTGTACTCGTGCACATATATACTCACACATACATACATACACACATACACACATAGATACACACACATAATACACACATACACACACACACATACACACAGACACATACATACACACATGTACATATACACACATATACACATATACAGACACACATATGCACACACATGCATACACATGAATATACAAACATACATGTATACACATAAATAGATATACACATACACACCTGTACCCATACACACATGCATGCATACACACACATAAACACATAGATGTACATATATACATATATACATATATAGAAACACATACATAAAATTTTTGTACCCATTTAGGTCAAACATCACAAACAAGAAGACACAATAATTGTTACAACTAGTGATACTATAAAAATTAATGTGACCAATGTATATGTTCATAGGCCAAATTCAACCCAATTTTCACAGGTCTAAACACAATCGAAAACACATCAAACACTTTCTTATCCTAAGTTCAATGTTCTCATGGTGGTAACTTCATCCCATAACCTAGAATCTCCATCAGCTCAAGTGTAGGGACACCTTAAGGGGTGTATTCACTAATTTTTCCTTTTTTGTGAGAAAACAACTAGAGGCCTCCAGGACTGGAAGGATGACCCTATCACCCTCTCCTCTAAAAGCTACAAGTAGCTTATGTTAAGCCAAGGATTTCTATCTCATCTCACAGGAGCCTTATGGTGAGTGTCTTGGGGGCAAAACCATCTACCCCCTTGCACTGAAGCTATCGTGATGTTTGGACAAAAAAGGGGTGTACCACTACACTAAGGTGTTTAGTGGGGGAACTTTTGTGGAACTTGGTGTCTACCCATGTGGTGGTAACTCATTCAAGAACCCACTCCTTGTTCTTCACACAAATGCATACACATGGTGCAGATACTAGGGAGTACTTGTTGGTTCCCCAAAGGGTTTAAACTGCAAAAGGAAAAAACCAAGTCGATTCTTCAAATATATATGGAGAAGCCAACTCCAACTATCAATATCCTCTAGAACTTGGACCAACTGACAAGGATTCAATAGATCCTTCTACACTCTGGGCTCTACAAGACTTGGGAGGGTGATCCCTTAGTGAATTTATAATCTATGTTCCATACTTACAAATTGCACTAAAACAAAGAAAATAATCTCATATACAGGCTCAACAAAGAGGGAGAATGCTCAAGAATGATGAATTCTTCAGTGATCCTCAACCTATTGGAGCATGAGATGGATAAAACATATAATAACAAACATGAAATGAAATTTATTCTAACAATCAACAATTTATGGCAAATATAGATGAACGAAGCACAAAACTGATTGTTAAGACTAAGACAAGTTGTAACTAGTGTCTTATTCCATTGGGGAGTCAAATTAATGAAATGTAAGATGAATTACAACATAATTTATCTGATAGCACATTGAACTAAGAATATATTACATTATAATAGATCTCTACTATGACCCAAACCCAAACTACTTATCAAAATCCTTGCACAAGGCCTACCACTCTGCATTTTTTTTTAAGCATTTAATTGGTCCCATAGATCAAAGCATAAACACAAATCACATACATCACAACAATGCAATGAATGAAAGAAACTCTTGATTATATTTAATTCAAAAGATAATAGAATCATACAATGGAGAGAAATAGGTTTGGATTCTATTTCACTAACTCAAATGTTATATCTATCATAAGACAGTATATAATTTATTCCTTCAAAACCTGCACAAAATATGACATAAGACTCATTCTATTTTTTCTCTACAAAAAAGACTTTATACATTTCTCATTTGCACCTAAAACTTGCTAATGGAACCTATGACTCTGATTTAGAAAACTTTGTACAGAGTTGGAACAGGAACCCCATCTCTTGGCCTTGAATTCCCTTTTATAGAAAATAAGGGAGAAAACAAGCTTCAGGCCAAAGGAGACACATGTCATTAAAGTAATTGGACATACATGATTCTGTTACAAAATATTTCTTTGACGAATGTCATAACCAAGACCAAATATCTTTAACTGCTTCACCATAACACTCCATGCACTCTGTCTTCCTTGTTATTACCGAAAAGATCTTGATATGGGCCCATTTTGTTGTTTCTTGTGTTAAAAAAGGTAACCGCTACAAGAAGACAACCATTTACCAAACTGTCACATCAATAAGTTAGCTAACTAACTGCTTGTAGTCTTTATTCCTCGTTCAAATATGTCTTTCTTTATTCATTGTATTCTTCCTCAAATGGCCACCTAAAACTCATGACCTCATCAAATTTTTCCCTATATGGAGTATACTTTACAACAACTTGATTTTCTTCTCTTTCAAAGGACTCAAAGAATTTCCCTATGCACACAATTTTATCCATACTGTTCTCCAACAAATCAATATCCAAATCCTCACAAATTAGTTAATCCACCTGAGTGTTGATGATTCTCTCTTCATCTTCCTTCCATAGCTGTAAAGGCTTGACCACTCTATTCTCATCCAAAATCCCTGGTAGAAGTGTATTAGTTAACTCATTGAAACTCCTCATCAACTCTCTTATTTTCTTATCTATGCTTTCTGGTTGGATTTGAGCTTCTTGCATTGACTTCACCAACAAATAGGCTGGCTGAAGTGTAGGTGGCCTCTCAACATGATATTTAGAAGCCATTGACATTAGTCTAAGCTCATTTTCCATTTGTAACCATTTGGTAAACAAAGGTATTGCCACCTCTTTATCCTGATCAAAACCTTGAATATTAAACAAAAAAGAATACAAAGACTGAATAATATTCAATCTATTGTCAACATTTTCATTTTGATGAGTAAAGATAGATCTAAATATTTCTCTTTGCTTGAAGGCAGACTGATCCTTTGATTCCTTCAGTTTGTTCTCCAAATCTGTGATCTTCTCTAACAGTTGAGCCCTTGTTGGATCAATTGACTTGGTTGGTTCTTCAACAAATGGCTCCGATGAAGAACATTGAGTTGTTGCATCAACAAGGTTAATAGGAGGAGACCTTGATGTTGAAGGTACTGAAGTAGTTATAGGGGCAGTAGGGGATACTTCCAATTGTTTATATTCTAGAAATTGAACCTTAGACTACAATTCAGTACATCTCTATTGCACCTTGTTATATTCTACAAATACTTGTTCATATTTTCTTTGGTATTCTTCTCCATCTGCCTTTTCCCTCTTAGTTGTTTCATGGGCCAATTATGCCACATCCATAGTTAACTTTGAAGCTTCCACATTTGATGTATCTATGACTCTCTTAATTATTAGGCTTCCCTCAAATTAGGGTTGATATCACCAATATCAGGTCTTCTAGGCCCTTGTACCAATGACCAAATGACTAGTGTGGCATAATATTGCACAAATTTAGATCCTTTTAATGCCAACCTAACTTCTTCTTCATAATTGAAAGGTTGATGTTTTGATTTTTTAATGGCATCAAAGGCCACTGCGTCAGCAATATCCCACTCAGGTAGAATTAGGACCCTTTCTTGGTTGATGATTCTTCTGCCTTCTTCAGTAGTGAGTCTCCTAAATTCTTCCATTATCTTACCCTTTACTTCATCCTAGTTCTCCTGATCAGTTTTATCTATCTTTTGAGATTTTCTTTCTTCATATCTCCTTTTGTATTCATCAATCTTCATCTTCCATACTAGCTGCAATAAAGCTTGGCTTTGTACAAAAGCCTCATCTTCAATAAATTTATCACATGCCTCTTTTCTTGCATCTCTGAAAGCTCTACCTTGGATATCCAGTGGAGCAAGGTCCCAATCTAATGACCTTGGTGGAGATGGGATTCCAACCTGCAACTCTTCATTAGTAAGAATGATCAGATTCTCCTCCTCCAGTTCTTGTGTAGGTTGTTCTTTAGGCTTGTCAATTTTCTGCCTTTTAGATGGAGGAGGTGAAAGGCTACTTTCAGGTGGAGATTCAACATCTATAATCACTATCCCCTTAAGGGCCCACACTGAGGTTCAAGGGGTTTTCCTTGTTCCATTATCCCCTTCCCCTTCCTCTTTATCTCTTCTTCCTTTTCACTATTACTTTCATCTCTTAATCTTCTGTAAATAATCCTCTCTCTTGAAGGCATGTGGATAGGTCTCTCCTCCTTTGGCTCCCCTTCTAGTGGTGATGTTGATCTTTGTATTTGGGGCCTTTGTTGTGGAGGCTTTGACAATGGCTTTTGCTGGGCTGCTAATTTGGGAGGTTCTTTTCTCATACCTTGTCTACTTGCTATCTCCAATTGCTCCACCTCATCCATCAGGTCATACATGACTTCATCAAATTTTCTATCAATTGATCCATTTTCTTATAAAATGGTTTGAATTATCTCAATGGATCATACTTTGGATCCAACCTATGGACTTTATCAAGCAACTTCTTATTAGCCAGACATCTTTCTTTTCTGACCTCTTGTTTATTCAAATTAACTCATTCTTGATCAAATCTTCTAGAAAATCAAAATAATGAGGCATTTGGGTTCCTTTGATTCTTTTTCTAAACATTTGATAAAAACCCTCTAGGTCACTATGCCTCTTTATGCTGACTCTCAAACAATAAGGAGAAAGAACCTTTTCAAAATGGACCCATCTTCCTTTAAGAATTACAAAATATGGGACTATAGTATAATCAAGAAAAGGTACCTTTACCTTTCTTTGTTAGCTCATCTTCATGTATGCAGCCCAATTGCCACATAACTTCTGTAAATCCTAATCTAAGTGGAACATTGAAAGTTCATTTTGCAGGATTATCAGTATCGTCCCCCTCTCACTGACCTTATGGGCTTCTCGGGAGGGCAGGCCCTTCTACCTAAAAAGAAGATGATAACAATTTCTCTTACACCCAACACCTAATGGAAGATGGGGGGAGTTCAAATACTTTTGTTATTATCTTTAGGGTTCTATCTAAACACAAAGCATGCCAAAGACATAAAACACCTCAAGCAAGTTAATTAACCCGAAAATGGAATAAAGATGTGAGCCTAATTAAACTAGAAAGAAAAAACAAATAGACATGTAGACAAACTTTCTAATAGTATTTAAATAAAAAATGGGTAAAAACTCAAATCATACACGTAATTAAATACTAAAATATTAATAAATTAAAATTAACATCAAAAATATTAAATTGAATAAAAAAATATTTTGTAATAGTCGTCAACAATACGTCCAATGGTCGTCAAATTGACCCTGATAACCCAGCTAGTTGACTTCGCAAATAAATAAATAAATCTAATTTTGCCCCATGGTCAGATGGGGGACCAAGTTTTGCAGGAAGGAGTCTGACCGGACTCCCTTAGTCCAGCTAGACTAGCCGATGTGGCCTACCATGTGGCACCAAAATGGCCATGTTCTCTGCATTTTTACCTGATTGAACTTCTGGCCAATTTTTCGTCACACAATTTTATTTTTTTTCCAAAAAATGAAAACATACCCTTTTGTAGAGCTCGAAGTCACGAATCTGATCATATAGTTTTTTTACTATTTTGATAATTTTTTATAAATTAAATGTTGCGAGTAGCTTTTTAATGTTAAAAAGAGGCTGATTAGAAATTAAAAAATAAATATTAAATGAAATTAAAAAAATTAATAAATTATTATACACTAGATGAGAGAATCTTCTCGAAAAGGGTTTTTTTTTTCGGATAATGATAAATTTAGTAGTCAAAAGGTGACACTGAATGAAAACTGTCAAATTTAGCCATGTTGGACTTCAAAATATTATAACAAGAAAAATATATATCAAAATTTATTTTTTTTGTTTTTAACACTGCATATATTTGTTCTCTATTTGAAAAAAAAATCCAAAAAAAATAAGTCCATTTTCATTTTTTTTGGTGGCACCAACTAAAACCCCTCATTTTCAGCATTTTTCAGCAATGAAAAATTTGTCTTTGAATTTATTAAAAAAATATCAATTTTTTTCTTAAAAAATTTGAAAAATAACAAGCATAATTTCATTCAGAATTCTATATCTGATCTGTTTACATCATTTCAAAATTCAATTTAGAAATTTCACTTTTATGCAGTCAAAGTTAAGCAGTTTTTGTTATGTTGGCCGATGCCTTTATAAAAGTGTGACACAAGTTTGTGCTTTTACACCTTTAAATCCCCAAAATTTTAAAAGGTGTATAATTTTCAAAACATCTGAATTAAAAGGTTCTAAAGTATTATGAAATATTTACAAAAGAAAAGGGCACAATCAAAGAAATAGTTTTGAATGAAAAGATTCAAAAATGAAGGAGGAATAGAATGGACCTTACACTTGAGGCTTCAGACTTTGAACTCAGAGCTAGGTTATAAATTATTGAAGAAGCCTAAGAAGTTTTGACCTCAAGTTATTTTTATGTGAGAGTTCATGTTTAGGTTAGGATATAGAACTTTTAGTTCCAAATCACAAATCCATTAATCCAAATTTCCATCTAAGCTCAAAATTTCAAAAGGATAACTCATTGATTCATAGGATTGACTCATAGGGCAGCTCATAAATATGAAATTGATTTTATTGTTTACAACAATATATATTTATTATAGGATTTTATTTTATAAGATAAATGAAAAGATTGGAAAGGTTGATAAAATCTGAAGAATAAATTTGAAGAAGATGTGAGAACATGCTCAAAGACTTGCTCAAAGACTTGGGGATGTCTAGTTGGAGATGATGAGATGAAAAATAGTAAAGAACATTTTTATTTTTGTAGAAAGAGAAAAAGTTATACCATAGATTTTTTTTAGCAAGAAGATGATTAAATCCATACCTATACCTATTAAAATATTGTAAAATAAAAGTACCTAGATTTTTTAAGAATAGATAAGTTCAAATTGGAAAAAAAAATCACAATGCAAAAGAGATTTTAGTTTTTCAAAATTATAAAGTACAATATTATTTTATTTCTAACATCCAAACTTTAAAAAGAGTTTATTATATATAAATATAAAATGCAGCTAAATCATAGCTATAAATGGTTGATTAATCTTCACCATTGGATTCTATGGTGAATGTTTTATGTATTCTCTTATAAAAGGAAATTTAATGTACTTCATATGAGTAGAATTGTTGATTTTCAATGGAGTTCCAAAAATAATATTTCCAAAAGTTCCATGGTTTCTCTTTTCTTAGTGGAATCGTTTTGACAAGTCTTTTCTTAGTGGAATTAATAAAGTTTAGTTTATTTTACTTATATTAATTCATAGTATGTTATAATTTCAGCATAATTTCAAAGTTAAGACTCTTTATCTTTCCTCTTTTTCTGATCTTCTTTAATAAATTATTTAAGACTAATAAAAAATAATCAAAAAAATATTAAAAATTAGCTTATCTTATATCAATTTCAATGTTCACGTTTTATCACATTTAAGATTAGGAAAGCTAAATTTCAAAGTCATTTTAATTTCGTAAATTTATTTGCCATCAAGACCTAATCATTGTTGTATAAATAATTGTTGGCAAGATCACTGTAGGACAGACACAATTATCGTGATTCATACCACACTTCACTGCAAGGAGCTTATGGAGCCCAAACTGAAGGGACATCATGTGGACTAGGAGTAGTATTAATGCAACGCATCCCATTAATTTTTTATATGTAAATATATAATGTAATAGAGAATGCTATGAGATAAGAGAGAAGAGAATGTATGTAATATGATATGATATATAATATAATAAAAATATAAGGAGATACAAGAATATAGTGAAATTTGAAATACCAACATAAATGTACTTTAATGATTATTGTTAATACAAATATACTAGAATTATATATGTAATGTGTTATGACTTATGAATGTTTTGTGTTTTAGTATCTAGTTAACTAGTTAATGTATAGAGTGAATTAACTCCTTGTTCCCTTTTTAATGATTCTAAGGTATAAATACAACATTAAGAAGTAGGAGTAGAATTTTTTTGATAAATTCTAATACTATCTCTTTGGTGTCTACCAGAATCAAACACACCCATGTTCAAAACAAATAAGATATCAAGATAGATTACAAATTGAAGTACCTACAAAATTAAAATGGCAAGTCCAAATGGTGAAGAAAGAAGACAAAGAGACAATTTTGAGAGAGAATAAAGATGCCATAGAAAATTGGAAAATGCAAAATAGATGAAGAGTGAGTGCAACAAGGAGGATGTTGGTAAGTGCACCAAGGTGGGTGCTAC
The DNA here is from genome assembly GCF_030272615.1 of Cryptomeria japonica. Classification (NCBI taxonomy): domain Eukaryota; kingdom Viridiplantae; phylum Streptophyta; class Pinopsida; order Cupressales; family Cupressaceae; genus Cryptomeria; species Cryptomeria japonica. The sequence continues at coordinate 409,216,765 of NC_081415.1, forward strand.
TAGAAAAGGGAAAGAGAGAGAAAATGGAAGAATCCAAAAAAAAACTAGAATCGTGGTGGGAAAAAGTAGGACAACCCATAACAAGTTTAGAGAAGAGCATTGACAACTATGGAAAATTTATAAAAAAAATGTCAAGTGACTGTATTAGCATGAAGGATCCACCCTGCTACAACTTTCTAAAAGTTTGAAAATCAGACCAAATCTATCAAGCATAACAATGAAGTTAGATGATAGAATCCTTGTATTCCTTAAGACTCCAATGAATTTTTTCTTCATTCAAGAGGAATAGTTGGCATTAGTTAATAGAATTATAGAGAAATTAGGAAGAGAACAAATAGAGAAATAAAATAAATCCATGTTTAACTTAGGAGAAGAGTTATGTTCATTAACCTATCAAATGCCATAAAAAATACAACTTTGAGAGTCACAACCCTTGAACTATGATCCATCCCCTATATCATATAAGATTAGGAGGATATTAATTAAGGGGATACCATATAAAGAAGAAGAAAGAAAATAGGAAGATAAGGCATTGGATTAGAAAGAAATTCTAGGAGAAGAGTATGATGAGATAAAGTTGGTAAGAGATAAGGGCAGAGAACATAAGCCCCATATAGTCAGAAGTGTGGAGAAGTAGAAAATACACACTCCACCACTCTGTAAACCCAAAATTTGAAGGATTAGAATATTTGAAAGGATACCACAAAATTTGCAAAGCATATTTTCCTTTTTGAATCACTTTGGGAGAGGACAAAATAAAATGGTTATACTTTGTAGCGTCCTTACAGAAGAATACACTAGACTAGTATTAAAAAAAATTATCCAAAGAATGAAAAGGATTGGGAGGAGGTGAAAAAATATTGTTGGATATTGTTGCTGCTAGGATATGTTGTTGTCATTGATGTCAACCTATTCCTGTGTTTTGGTGTTGCAGTGAGTTATTTGGTGATCCAGTGTTTGCAGGGAGTTGATCTTGTTGGTTTATCTATTTGGGATGTTGAATCAACAAGAGAAACCTCATTATTTAGTTATTCCATGATTCTATGTGATGATTTGGTTGAGTTGTGGATTTTGATATGAAGACCATTCTATGTTCAATGGTTGGCAGAGTTTGGTATTTGATCTGATGTGCTCTGGTAGGATCATATATTTGGTTGTGGATTTGGGAGAGTGTTTTGTATGTTCATGTGTTTATTCATTTCAGATGGTTCATGATTCGGTGCTCCTCAAGTTATCCTTCTAGTTTGAATTGCTGTTGATAAGTGTTCTTGTGAGTTAGTGTGTTGATCGATGAAAATTTGAATAAGTGGTGTTGGTGCAGCTATTGCGGATGATTCTAATGTGTTTTTTGGTGTTTCTTGATCTTGTCCTATTTTCTTTGATGGTCCACATTGATCCTTGTGCACGGTATTGGTGGTTTTGTTGATTTGGTGATATTCTTCACGTTATGCAGTATTTTAGGTGGTGTAACATGTTGTGGTTGATCTTAGTGAGATTTCCGATGGTGATGCATGTTTGGAAATTTGATTTAGTTCCATACTATGTTGTCTATTTTATTATTTTGGTCCAGTGGTTGATTTATGTATCGTGTGATGAAATTTTGTAATTAAGGTTTGAGGGTTTGGTCGCCCTTGTAGTCAAAGCTGATGAATTGTATAAATAGGTGTCATATTCATGTAAGTTGGATGTCAATGTTGTGTCTGCATTATCAGAGAGTGGTGTATGTGTGAACAAATGAATTCATCCTTCGGTGTGGTGTATTGAGCAGATATTGTTGCAGGGTAGACAAATGAGCTTAACTGAAATTGTCATCAGACATTAGTAGATGCTATCTTTGAAGTTCATGCAATCTGGATTGTAGTTTGAACATTATTCTAAGGTATTGAACCTTCTCTGAGGGTTAGAACCTTCTAGGTCATCTTATTTTGAGCAGTGAGCTCTAAGTAGTGTGCTTGAATGCATGTGCACTCCCCATTGTAATATTTAAACATACTACTGTAGAGTATCATCTTATTGTGGGTAGGTCCCCACCATGGTCTTTCCCTTGACTGGGTTTTCCACATCAAGAATCTTGGTGTTATGTGTGTTGATGTTATTGTCTTTATCTTTATTCTTGCTACAGTTGATTGGATTTGAGATTGTGATTAATTTGTTTAATCCAGTGAAAACTGATTCACCCCACCTCTAAGTTTTCCTTCATTGTTGCTGCCAATAAATATTTCCTATCCAACTTTGACACTCTAGATATCTCAACTGAGATAGCAAGTAACATTAGTAGAAGTGTGACCAATAAATGACTACATGACCAAAAATTTTAGTCACAAGACCAAATTTTAGCATTTTTTACAAAAAAGCTATGAATGACTAAATAAATGACTAATTTGGTCATCGGGTGAGATCACACAAATAAAAATGACTAATTTGATAGATGATAGAGAAATTCTAAATAAATGACTAAATAAATGACTAGATAATTGTCTCCCTCTTCTCTTAAAGAAATTAGGCACTTGTGGAAATGATATAAAAAATTGATCCTAATATTTTTATTTGTAAATTATTTATTATTTAAATATTAATTTTATCTATAAATAATAAATTATTTTATTAGCAGATGTATTATATTATATTTTTTTATTTCTATTAAAAATATAATAAGAATAAAATTAATATAACATGGTACAATATGTTCATTAACGATGATCATAATTAATACCATCTTGATAAAATTTTAGGACATAGGACTCAAATTTGAGGTGAAAGATTGACATAAACAAATTGTAGAAATACTACATGATGATGATTTTTAAAGACAAACAAAATCCCAATTTTGTTGAAAAGACTTATAGAGTTCAATAACACATCAATCACATATAAGATTTGAATACTACAAGTAGATTCTAGCTAAAAAGTATAATAACTATATTAACAAATCACAATCACCTCTTATACAAACTAAGTAGCCTAATCTAATCCTCATTTCATTAATACTTTACTTGTCATAAATATTGTTTATATTAGATTTACTTAGTTGTTTATTTATCTAAATTAATTAAATTAAAAAATAAAAGACTTACTTTGTAACATTTAAATTTGATTCCTATTCAAAATATTAAATATTTATTGACCAACATTTAAATTAAACATGTCTTTGTAAAATATGACAATTAAGTAAACCAAATTTAATATTAATTAAATTACCCATTGGCGATCACAATTTTAGCCACATTTACTATTAATATTATTTCCTTTTATTATTAAATAGTTCTGAAAATCCATTAAATTAATACTAATACAAATTCATTGTATTATTATTAATTAATTGAACATTTGACAATAAAGTTCCAATATGACATTAAATTAACTAAGTCATTAATAAAGTCATCTAGAAAATAAATCTTCCATTATGGACAACTAATCCCTTTAAAAGATTTAAATAATCGTATATAAATAATTTACCCCCTTCTAATTTAAAATGACTGAAACAATCCATTAATGCCAATACAACTTCAATGTTAATTAAATCGTTCAGTTGTAATTCTACGATTTTAACTATTTTAGAATTCATGTAATTTCCCTACATTAATATTATTAAAAAAAATCATAGGTAATTGTTTACTAATCATAAATTTAATCATTTATATATCTTTACTCAGGTAAAGATATATATTATAATCATAACCAATTGTTTAATCAATGTATATATGTATATCTAAATGTTCACACACACACACACACACACACACACACACACACACACACACACACACACACACACACACACACACACACACACACACACACACACACACACACATACTTGTATACATAGATTTTTCTTCTATATGTATACAATACACATGCTTATATATGTATTCTTAAAAGAAATATAATTACACTTAAAAGATTTCAAACCCTAAATTTCAAACCACTTGCTAGACCCTTTTTATCAATGCCCTAACTTAATACTAAGTTAGGGCATTTGTATCTCCTTACCCCTTATTCTTGTTTGCAAGGCAGAGATATGAAGGGCGGTGAGAGGAAAACTAGGCAGTAGAGGGAAGTTCGAGCTCCCCCCCCCAATGGGCGGCTGTGTGTGTTGCCATGGTGAGATGCGAAAAGGAAGGGGTCAATCCCGTGTGGTCCGCGGCTCCCTGAGGGTCGTGGCGCACATAGTGGGTCGCGGCCCACTGTGTGGGTTGCGGCTCCCTGAGGTGCTGCTTCCCACAGGGGTGGGGTGAGCCTTCAGCTTCCCCATTTCCCCCCTTACACCCTTGCGCATTGCTATTTTTTTTTTTATGAAAATTTATTTATCAATAATTTTTTTTTTATGATTGATATTTGTAATATTTATTTTATCAATAATTTTTTTTTTTTTATGATGTATATTTTAGGTTTGTAACAAGCCTTTCTCCTCACTGTTTTTTCAACCTCATCCACATGGCTATCAATATGCACTTCTTTGGTATGAAATTCCTTTGTCTATGGCTCTGTATAAATTACCAGTAGATTAGAATTCTTCATAGACCACCAATTTTCTATAAATCTTGTGCAAGTTAGGAAATGTTAGAGAAAACTATAAAAACCAGATTTTTGTTTCATCATTCAAATAAGATATTAATTTGTATGAATTTCTCATATGTTCTATATATTAATAGAAATAGTTGGTTTTATTTTCTTTATGCAGATCTATGAAGGCTCATGTGAATATGCAAGTTCCATTGCCACAAAATTGATGGAAGTTGTAGATCGTCCAACAAACTACATTTCTAATTTTTGAAGTACCATTGAAGAGTTGATGTATTTATAGCTAAGGTGATTGAGTGAAACAATTTTTTTTATAGAAATGACACTTGAGACCAATTAGATGGTGATCATATGGGACTTTAGACACAAATGATCACTACTCTCATATTGCAATAGCTCTTAGAAAACCTATTATAGTTCATTTTTCACTATTTAGAAAACTGTGAGTAGAAAAAAAATTCATGTATAACTTGTGATTATTATGTACTCGTGCAAAGTCTTTGCTAATGCATACAATGCACATTTGGAGTATCTGCTCATTATTATAGATCTATTTTCTATTGCTTTCTATTTATAAATTATTTAGTTATGTAATTGGTATTTTTATGTTGTTGTTATTATTGTGTGCTCATATATCACTGTAACAACAATCAATGACTAAATTAATGATTAAATATATGACTAAATATATGACTAAATTAGTGACTATCATGACTAAATAAATGACCAGATAACAATAATCAATGACTAAATTAGTGACTAAATATATGACTAAATGAATGACCAAATCTATGACCAAATCAATGACCAAATCGATGACTAAATTGATCAATCAAAACAACCAGTGGTCACGTGACCAAATTGATTTATGACTAGTAATAAACTATTAATGGTCACGTGATCAAATTTAGTCATTTTTCTACAATTTTTGGTAGTTTATTTAGTCATATATTGTTGTTTTTGTACTAGTGTAAGATGAAGTAATTAGTTCAATAAGAAGATGAATCGGTAAAGGCATGCAATAAAAGGTTCAAAGAAATGTGTTAGAAATTAGAAGAAGAACTAATTGAGAAGAAAAAGACTGAATGGCTCATTTCTAGACTACATAATAACATTAGAGAAACATTAGATGGTAGAATATTTGACAAATACATGGATGTATCAACTATGGTCTACCACATTTAGGCCCAACCATGGAGGAAGGTAGACAAAGATGGAAAGAATGAAGACTTTGAGAAACTACAATTGACAATCGAGAAATTGACCTTGCAATAGGAATCATGGCTTATGAAGAAATGAAGAAGCCTAAACAAGAGATCTAGTATTCATATTATTCAAGGGGAGGACACCCAAGGAATGAATGCCCCAAGGCACAAGGAGAGAGAAAGGTAATTTATTACAAGGTGTAATTACAAACATCACTAGAAAAATTAAATTCATTATATTGTGGTACACATGAAGAATGAGACACTCATCCTAGAGAGAATTGACCATCTAATCAGCTCCACCTTCAATAATATAAAGACCATCTTAACTCTAGATGACTATTATATCATGACAATAATAGGGAGATACATAGAAATATGACCTATGTTAAAGGCCTTACAGAGATACACGTGTATGTTAATGATGGGGGATACATACAACTTCCCTTGAGAAATGAGAGAAATTCTTATTCACAAAATCACCTAGAAGACAATAAAAAATTCAATTACAGAGGAGGAAGAGGATGCATAAGGGGTAACCATAGGAGAGATGACACAACCTATTATAAATTTGGTAAAAATAGTCATTTTGTAGAAAAGCATTGGTCTAAGAAGAAGAAGAGTTGTGCATTCAGTGATGATGATACTCATGATCTATTTAAATGTGAAATGGCATAATAGTGTTCTAATGAATCATTTGGTCTAGAACAATGTCAAAATTAAGGATGTTGGTAATATGCTTCTAGAGTCCCCATGTGAAATTATTAAGGAGAAATTGTCTAAGAAATCTGTTGATACTAAGGTTCTAGAAGAGAAAGGTATTGATATGTAGATTTTATTGAAGGACTATGATGATGCGAAGAGAGACTTGTGTGTGTGCATTAATGAGATGAGAGATTATATCTGTAGTGCTAGCAGAATAGATCAGCAAGTATCATCTTTCATGGCCGACAGTTGTAGTGAAGCACAAAGCTAAGATTGATGTTGTTGAGTGTGAGAATTTGCCAAGATCTAGAGGCAATGGAAAGCACAAATACGAGAGACAAAATATATGATAGAAATAAACTGTATTCTATCAAGATGAAAATACTAATCAACTGGATCATCAATCATTACATACAATGAATATGAGCCTGCTTATATAGGCAAGGCTATATGGATATGTGAGCACACAAACATGACATGTGGCTCAATAAGAAACAATGGTAGGTAGGAGAAATAATATAATATTCCACATGAGGTGGATCACCCACTCAATGTGGAGTGTAACAACAAGATAAGTCCCCAAAAGGTGGAAATTCTCCTACACACACTATCCCAATGTGGCACAAACACCCAAGTGTATCATACCCAAACTACTATGAAATGCATTTCCTAAGTAAACTTAAGTATAGTGTAATAATATCCATGATGAATATTTATTTACACCAACATTGAGAATGAACTAATTTCATTGGGTAAATCATTTTATTTTCTGAGTGATAAGGATGGAGAGCAGAGGAAAAAGTTAAATCCTCTTCAAGATAAGCTGTTATTTTTGCAAAAGAAGAGAGAATATTTTGTGACCATTTTCTGGACAGTAAAGGAAACTGTTGAGGCAAAATTGGAGCATTTTTCATCATTGCTTGATAGTGCAGTTGAATATTAGTAGAATCCATCTGTTCTAGACAACTTTTCCCATGCTATTGATTTGTTGGTCGCGTGCATGAGTATATTAGCTAGCATTAAACTGGCTATTCATTCTTGGAAAGTCCTTCTTATGGAATTGAAAGAGAAGTAAAACCTAATATTTGTGAAAAATAGTAGTTGAGAGTTCATTCAAGTTGGCGCACAATTTTGATATTTCTTTTTGCAGTTGAAAGCATTCATTTTATTTATTTCTTTCTTTTATTTTTCATCAAAGGCATCCTTTGTCCTTGATGTCAAAGGGGGAGAAAGGCAATTGGAGAAAGGTTTTGGAGTAAGTAGATATATGAGTTAGGGGGAGTTGTATGTAGATATGTTCTTGAAATGTTTTTTCATCAATAACAAATGGGGATTTTTCCATCAATGACAAAGGGAGAGATTGTTAGACTTGTGTGAATATTGTCATTGTTGTCAATGATGTTAAACCAGTTATCTAGTTTGGTCTAGATGGTATATGCAGATGATACATATGTAGATGACGTGCAGATGATGTATATAGTTTTGGTATTGTTGGAAGATAGTTATATATGAGATATGATGCAACAAGGCGTAGATGATCTATTGGAGTCACTTTCAGAGATCCTCATCTCTAAAATTATGAGTTATGCTTATTCTAGAATCAATTGTGTCTCAACATATGCTGCATCAGTTATATCTTTTATGTTTTTATGATTTGGTATTATTGGTATGTGTGACATGTGTATTTTGGAGTTGTTGTGATTGAAATTTTGTGATTATGAATTCATATCTATGGGTCTGATTGACCCCTGTTCTATTCCAGTAATAAAGGAATATGCATCAATGAACAAATTGTGTAAAGGAAGTAGAGATCTTGCAAAGGCCAACTTGGTTATCATATTCATGTTTAAGGCTTTACTAGATAACGTGTTGTTCCAAGAAACATGTCACTTATGCTTGGCCAACATATTATCTCAGTGTGTAAGCTTTCCAAAATATATAGGTGTGTGGATATGTATGTGAAGTGAAGAGTGATAGCTAATAGATAAGTGTGTAGTATGTGGAGTGTGAGTTGTGAATAGTGAAGAAGTTGCAATAGAGTCAAAGTGCGGACACCATTGCAGTAATCCCTTACTAGATCTTCTGCAAGTGTTTGGTTTGGCATAGCAATGTTGCATTAATCATTCACTAGATCTGCTATAGTGGATAGTGGTACAAATATCCTCTACCAGATCTACTGTAAGTTTTGTGAGTTGTGATCTAAGCTCAATCTAGAACTAATTTCATGCATTTGGAGATGCAACTTTTCTCAGTTCATTTTTATCTAATACGGTGAGCTTTCGGACAGTGAACCACTTTTGTAATTTGGTAGTGATCCATCTGGCAATGAGCCACCCTTTTTGTAAACACCATATAACTAGTTATATTATCTTGAGAGTTAACACTCTCTGTGGTTTTTCCCATTTGGGTTTTCCATGTATAGAATTTGGTGTTCCTTTTGTGGTTGTGTTTTTTTTTCATGTGTATTCTGCATTTTCTGTTTTATGTTGATGTGTTTAATTAATAAATCTAATATATCAGTAAAAGGTTACGAACTTGTGAGAAATTTTTTAGAATCTATGGGAATAATGATTCACCCCCCCTCCCCGGTGTCTCAGTATCCCAATCCATTCAACCAATCAAACGATATTTTAGGAACAAATAATAGAATGAGAAAACCACATGAGATGGTCTAATTGGACGCCTTCTAGGAAATTTGATTAAGTAAATAATTATTCTTGTTTGCAATTACACTACTTCTGCATGTTTGATAACCAAGGTCATTCGAGAGTTACTATTTTTGTAGTTTTGAGTTCTCGTATGCATTGGTAAGATGTTATAACACATTTGTAGTGTCATGAAATTGTGACCCTTGCAATTGTTGACCATATTAGGGTCCTCATGCATGTGAATCAAATCTCAAAGCCTAATTAGAGTTCAGAGACTTTCTCAGGACTTGAAAACTACATCTTTCTTGCCCTTTGCATTACGTAAATTGCATCCTATCCTGGAAAAAAGGACAAGACAGGGGCATGGCACCCATTTCCTCTACCCTATTTTGGGGCAAGACCCTTTCCTATTTTGCATTGGAGGTTGTGCATTGAGCGAGAAAACTCCCCTAATGTCAGCATGTGATGGAAAATCAGTCAATTAGCCCTACTTGATGAGTATATAAGTCGCATTTCCCCTTCCATTTTGGAATAACATAGATACATGAGATCACACATTCAAACATTCAAGAGCATTCGAGCATTCCTTTCCAACATTGAGCATTCTCAATTTTCCTTTCAAGGCTAGGTGTTGCATTCAAGCCAAGGATTCAACCATTGAAGAGGAGATTCATTTCAACATTCAACTTCATACAAACAATTCTATCAACATTTCTATCACAACCTCCCTTGAGGTGATTTACATTTCAGTCTTTCATTTACATTTACTTGCAAGTACATTCTTTCATCATTTGGTTAATTCTAAAACTAGGATTTGACCTAAAGGCAAACCCCCAATCCAACCCCCTTTCCCCTCTTTTTTGTGTGTAGGTTGCAGATGCCCAGCTGTACTTTCAGATTTGGACTCCATTTGCAGAGATGGAAAAACTCTTTTTCATTTCGCAAATTTTTTGAAGGACTGTGTACACTCCTACCACGATCCATGCAACTTTTTCTCAAATTCATAGGGCAGCTTTGTCTCGACAGATTATTTCTAGATCCAAGTGCACAACTTCATCCTACGCTTCTATCTCAAGTTATAATCGGATCTTTGTCAATTTTTCACTTGGCTATAAGTACACAATTTAATCAATTGAAATCTAATTCCAAAAGAGGCGATTATCTTACCATTCTTATATCACTCAAAATTCAATCTCCTTATCTAGAGGTTGAATCTAGTATATTTCCCCCCTCTTCTAATGTAATGCATGAAAAGTGTTTGAAGGGAAATCGGAAGTGAAACTTTTATCTCTCCTCATAGGGAAGAAAATCTTTCCTCTTGATCTCTCCATCATTCACCTTTTTCAACATTACATTTTGGTGAACCTGACGTCTTACATGCTTTATTCTGGAAATCATTGCATATTTTTCATTTGCAAGTTTAATTTTCATGCAAACTTAGAGGTTAATTCATTCAAAACCCTAGTTTTTAAAATTGAAATTGAACTTGTGTTTTGTAAAAATTGCTTGTTATTGTCTTAGATTTGAAAATTGCTTTGTTTGTCAAATCCAATTTCTTCATTGCCTTGTTCAATTTGCAAATCAAATTCACAAAATTAAGAGGTTAATTGTCAAAACCCTAATTTTTAAAAATCATCTTGAACTTGTGCAAACATTGAATTTTCATTTAATTTTCAGATTTGTGATTGTGTTTAGAATTATCCTCTTTCTTAAAATTCAAATTTTCAATTTCCCTCCTTTTTCAAAATTCAAAATTTAAAAAATTAAGTGGTTAGGTCATAAAACCCTAATTGTCAAAATTAATTGGATTTCGTACAAATTTCAATCAATTTCATTCCAATTCAGATTTCTAAACATTTTCCAAGGTGTCCCTCCCCTTTAGGTTTGACTCTTTTCAAATTTGCAGTCCAATTCCTTTTTTTCTTCAAAACCCTAATAGGGTCCTATTTTCACATTTGAATCTTATTTTCGCCTATCTAGAAATCGTAAAATCCTCCAATTTTTTGGAATTAGCTTTAAAATAATCGTAATATTTATCCTTGAAAATTTTGAAAAAATTGGACAAACCATGTGCATTTATGCCACAGTCCTTGGCTTTTTTCCTGAAATTTTGAGAGACTGTTATGACTGCATTTAATGACCTGAATCTAGAAGATTGGCCGATTTTGTCAATTTTTGATACCTCTAACATCGAAAATATCTCCAAAATTCAATATTTCAAATTTTAAGAGAATTTTTAAAATTAAGAGGTTAATTATAATCTGCCCTGATTTTAAAAATTCTGTTTATTTTAAAATTATCCCCTTGACCCTAATTTTAAAATACCAATTTCCTTTGATTTATTATTTTGGAAATTGTGCAATTATCTTCCTCCAACAAAGTTCAAATTGTTTAATCGTTATTTTCTTAAATTTTGCATTATTCAATTTCTTAAGCTTTGTTCAAAATTCAAAATTTCAATTTTCCCTCTAGTGCATGAGTTTTACCACTATTATTCCTACCTATAATATCCCCATTAGACGAAGCATTAGAATTAAGGTCTCCCAAGGTTTAATTACTGAGCACATGGAGCCTAATTTGGGTGACTTTTTAAAGGTGAATAATGCTAATTCATCCCATCCTAATCATGTCCCTATCTATCCAACTGATGAACCCCATGATGAACACGAAGAAGCTTTGACTAGAGTTTCCATAGATCATCTTTCAAAATTGGACAATCAATTTTATAACTTTCAACAATGGCTGTCCCAAGAATACCCTAATAGTGTAGCTCTTCCATTAATTGAAGGCCTTAAATGCATTATTCAAAGTCATAAGAATGGAATTGATATATTGTGTGACATTGCTCATATTGTTGACTCTAATGTCATGCCTCTCAAGAGTTGTACTAAGAATTTAGGTTATTCACAACCTTCAAATTAAATCAATTCTTTTATTTCTTTGACCAATTCGATGGCTACTTGCAGTGTCATAAATCATGCACCCTTGCTAGGGTGGTACAATTTCACACTTAGGTTAGCACCTGCCTTAGTGTGTCTTACATCTTGCATTTCTTATTTCCCTTCTAAGCATTTAATTAATTAATTTACTTAAATCTAAAGTCATATTTCATTACTTCATCCATCATAAAATTGGGCCATTTACCCTAAGTGTGCCCTTTTTTATTTTATTCCTCCATTAAATCATTTAATCATAAGCCCTAAATATGTCCTATTTTGACCTTTAAGGCTTGATTTCGCATATCAAAACACCTTGAAATCTGTTGTAACTTGGGGATTCACTCTAATATCATCATATCTAATGGCCTTGAAAATTTGATGAAAAGTTGGTCGGATAATGGCGGGAATGCACATGGTCCTCAAATTTTTTCTAGAAATTTCAGGAGCACAATTCTATGATATTATAATGCTTAACCCCAAAATATTTGTAGGAAATTAAATTCCTAGGTCGACATAAAGGCGGAATTAAGTTGAAATTAAGATCTAGGGTTTCATACATAAGAGCTCTCTTTCTTCATTTGAAGGCAACTAAGAGCTATCTAGTCTAAGGGAGTTTTCAGCAAAGCAAGCATAAGGAGTCTTCTATGTAGTGAAAGCGAAGCCTATGTGGAGTCTTCAATAACATTCAAAATCATTCATCAAACATTTGTCAATCATTCATCATCAATTAGGAGACTTGAAGACATTGAAGAATAATAGGAGATCAAGTGGCAATATCTCTTCCTTGGGGATTGGGATGATTTCATGTTATTTTCATGTCTTTGTATGAGCTTCTTTACATCAATTTGTATATTTACATTCATGCTTTATATAATTTAGTGTATTTGGTTTGAAGCATTTTTATTTACATTCGCATTTACATTTAGGGTTTACTCTCATGCGTAGGGTAGCTCTAGTTTCATTCATTTTAGGATCTTGCATACACACAAGGTTCTAGCACACACATTTTTAGTACATTAGCGGCTATTTGTGGAGGTGGAAATTAAAAAAATTGGGGTTTGACTAAGGAAAAACCCCATATAGCCACCCAAACCTTCCCTTTTCAGTTGTAGGTGCAGAAACATGTACCCGGAGGCACTTTCAACTCAACAAAAGGCATAGTAACCACCCAGAATCATCAAAGCTACCCTAATTTGCCTCGGATAGGGGTGTGGTGCCCTTCTCCTACCCAAGATAGTGGCACGGTGCCATGGTCCCTCTACTTTTTAGTGATTTTTTAGCAGGTTGTAGCTTCAGGATCTCATATTTGCAGTGACTCAGTTGCAACCTCCTCTCTACAGAAACATGATAGTGGCATGGGACCCTAGTCCAGGTCAGTTTTGTTCAATTTTTAGCATCAGGTACACATCTATAATCCCCCCCGCTTTCATTCTTTCAGTATCTTAGTTTGAGATCTGCAAGTTTGTTTAAATTTGAGTTCATTTATGCTTCATTCTTTATCTCCTAGCCTAGTTGTTCATTCAAACCCTAGTTTTTCTCAACATTTGCAACAAGAGGAATAGAAACCCTAAGAGGTAATCCATGGCTCTCTCTTTCTCATGAGAAGTATCCAAAGTGATCTATCTCTCTAGGCTCTTTCGTATTCTCAATATGTTGGCAAAAGTGGGATTAGGTCCTAGTCACCCGATCTCGCTTTTCCCGCCCCCACATTTTGGTGAACCCTATGTGAATCCAACCTTATTTAATTCTGATTTATGTTCTCATATCTAAGTGTTTTTTCTATTTCAAATTCAAATTTACATTCACAAGTTTCAATTCCTTACAAATTTCAAAATTTAGAGGTTAATTTTGTTGAAATCCTAATTTTTCAATTCAAAATTTAACTTGTGGATAGCTTATTTTGGATCATTAATTTCAGATCTGATTTAGGAGCACATTTCACTCATAAATTTCATTTTATAAATCAACATTTAGAGTTCTTTCATTGGTTAAAAATGAACATTTCCTTCTATTTTGCATACGTTATCATTTGAAAGAGGAAATTTTTTGTCATGATGCATTCATTTCATAAATGTGATAATGGGTTAGCTTCCCTTGTTTCAATTTTTCCTTCTCCTAAAGAGCCTCCTCCTATCTATGACAACATTTTAGTGCCTAAAAGGGTCCTTACCAATCCCTTCAAATCTCTCCTATTCTCTAAGGATGAAGATTTGAAGAGTGATCTTGACAATTCTCCTAAAATGTGCCCTTCCCATCTTGCTATCTTAGAAGAAGAGGATGATATCATAAGCACCTTTCTTAATATTACCTTACCTTCCTTACATGATGCCTCTCTATGTGAAAAGGTATTGATGGAAATTGACTTATCTTCTCCTAAATTTGGTCTTACCAATGGGGGCATGTTAGTACAACAAGAGGTTAAGAGCACTTCTTCCAAGGATCTCCTTCCTAAGCATGAATATTTGGAGAAAGATGTTCATCTCCCTCCTAAAAGATACTCCCCTAATGAGGATCATTTTTTGCAATAAGATGGTATTGTCTCTACTTTTCCTAGTGATGGTATTTCCTCTTTTGATTCCAACAAAATTCCCACTAGAGATGATGAATTAATGAGAAATACTTTCCCTTCTCCTAAAATTTGTCATGCTCCTAAATATTCCTTAGAGAAAGAATATAAAATAATAATCAATTTCCTTAATTCTCTCTCCCCTAAAGATCCTATTGAACACATTTTAAGGTAAAAAGATGATTTGGACACATGTAGTGATGCTCTACTTCCTAAGGATTAAGAATTAATAAACAACCTTATCCCTTCTCCCAAAATTGACAATAACAATAAGGACATCTTTGTGCAAGATATTTCTAATACTTTTTTCAATGACCTCACTATTTGGGATGAACCATTAGAAGAAGGTGTTGATTATTCTCTCCCCCATGAGAGAACCCTAGCCAAAGGGGATGAAATCATGATTAATAACTCCCTTGATAGCATCTCACCTTCCATGAATCTTAATCATTCTCCCTCTAAAAATAAAGAATCTCCCTCTCCTAAACTTGGTTCTACTCATAAGGATACCCTAGTTCAAGATACGATGGTTAACATCTTTTTCAAAGATCTCCCTCTCAAAGGTGAGACTTTAAAGAGTAATGTTGATCCTTCTCCTAGAGATTTTATTCCCCATGTAGATATTTTGGTGATAGAGGATGATGTGACCTTTCCTACCAATACTTTTCCTCCTAAAACATCAATGCCTACTTCTAGTCTCCCTCCTAAAATTGGTCTTATCAATGATAAAATTTTAGTGCAAGAAGAGACTATCAACAATTCTTCCAACAATCTTGTTCATTCTTCTTCTAAGGACATGTTTGATATTCTTAAACCATCCTCAATCAATTTGATACATGTGAATGAAACACCTAATAAACCCCTCTTCACAGTTCAAGGTGCTTGTCCTTCTCAAAATTCCCCACGTAAGCCTATCTTAGTGGTTCAAAGTGGTTATGCTAATGATTATTTTTGTACTCCTAAGAAACCTATTCTTATTGTGCAAAGAGGTTATTCTACTAAGAGCCCTTATGAGTATGCTAAGAAAATTACTAGAGAGAGTTATCATATGGCTGCTCATACTTATAACACAAGAAACAATAGGCAACCTAGTCCTCCTCTAGTTATCCCAATTTCTCTTCCTAATCCTCAACCTATTCTTCCTCAAGCACCTCATATATCACAGACTCTTAATAAGGAGCATGGTCTCATTGAAAAACTTAAGGCCACTACTGCTAAGATTTCTATTTGGGACTTGATTCAAACTTCACTTGCTTTATCATGGGATGTTACAAGATTCTTTGAAAAACTTGTATGTCCCACCTGCAGTGATACCTAATAACTGTGTGCGAGAAAAGCGGGGCTATGAAACTCAAAATGGGAAAAATGAAGCTTCAAAGAGGCTTGCTCACACACCCATAGGAATTCTTGGTGCAAGTTATGGAGTCATGAAGAATGACTCAACTTCCCAAGGTTGGTTCCATGGCTCTCTATCTCACAAGGTCCCTCAAACTAGTGTTTTTGCTCTCAGATCATTGAGCAAAGTGGTTTAGGGATGACAAATGCAAGAATGAGGGATGCTTTTGATTGATTTTACCATGAGAATGCATCCTATCTATGCATGGTTCTACAAATGCAATAAACTAGATTATAAGATGACAAGATTAGTAGAAATACTATCCTAACATGATATACTAGTTATATGATTTAGTCTAATGATAAAAGAAGTAGTCTAAAATGTTCATTAGCTAATTCTTACTGCAAAGAGAGACTAGATGTGTTTAAAATTGAGCATAAGTATGATACTAAGAGCTTGCATGGATGTAAAATGGAGAAATGATAGCTCTATTTATAGTAAAAATAGGGCAATGGATGGCTAGGATTGAAAGAGTTAATCAAGGGTCAAGTTTGAAAGTTGATCAATCCATGTTTACAATTTTCACCAATGAAATGGTGACAATTGGCAACATAGAGTTGGTTGAGAGAAGATGTAAGAAGCATTAAATGCTTGAGAAGACTTCATGGTTACCCTAGGGGGTAAGGGTAAGGGTTAGGTTAAGGTTATCCATTGGATAAAGCTTTTACCCAAAAGGTAAACTCTTGTGCAAAGGATAAAGAAATAACCATGGTCAAAGCAATAAATGCTTGATGAGACCCCTAGGTTAGATCGAGGTTAAGTTAGGAAAAAAGTCTCTAACCATGCCACTAAGGGTTAGTTAACCATTAATGGTTTGAAGACTTTGGGGACAAATTTGTAAGAGTCCTTCCAAATTTGGGGGGATTCAACAAGTTGGCTTGTTGAATGGATAAAGGCTTTAATGCCTTTTAAAGACTTTACTCCAAATTTGAGAAGTGACCTTCTCAAATTTAGGGAAAAGGGATAATGAATGTGATGCTCTGCAAAACTGACAAGTTAGGATTAAAACCTGTGGTATTATAACACACAAAAACAACAAAAAATAGGATTAATGTTAGTGTTATTCAACCAAAGATTAACCTAAGCAGGCATATCAAAAGAGATACTAAGATCCTGCTAACATATTTAATAAATGAAACAAATATAAGAAGGCATCTCCAAATGCCTCTTAACATGTTTTTAGCTCCTCCTTTGTTCCTCTCCTCTCCAAGTTCCAAATTAGTGTAGCTCTCTGCAGCTTTTTGCACTATGGATGCTTATGGAGGTTCAAGATTGTAGATGATTACTCCAAATGATATGCAGATGTAGATAAAAGCTAATATTAGATGGTATAATGCTAAAATGATTTATTTTAGGCCAAAATAACAATTATATGAGTTGATTATGCTAAATGCTGTCTAGAATTTACTATAACTTAAATGCATACAAGTTTTCAGGATTATGACTATGAATGCTAAATGCTTGAGGATTTGAAAATGAGGAATGTGAGCTCTATTTATAGGAAAAATGGAGCAATGGATGGTTGAGATTGAGTAATCTCAACAAGGGTCAAGATTGAATGATATTCAATCCATGTGAGGGCTTTCAACCCAATCCCAGGATGACAAGTGTCAATGTGAGATAGGTTGAGAGGAGAGGGAATAAACATTAAATGCTTGATATGACTTGAAGGTTAACCTGGGAGTTAAGGTTAAGGTTGGGTTGAGTGAATATATTCTTTATTCAAAGAATAAAGCCTTTATCGAATGGATAAATTCTTGTGCAAAGAAAAAAAGGATAATTATGGTCAAAGCAATAAATGTTTGAGGAGACACATGAGTGCAAGTTGAAATAACCATAAATGGTTATGTAAGAGCCATAAATGGTCATGTAAGAGCCATTAGTGTTATTGGAAGACTTTGAAGGTTAAATTGTTGAACACACAAAGCATTAAATGCTTTTCAAAGACTTTGAAGTCTTTGAGAAGTGACTCCAAGTTGCTTAGGAATGTGACAATAATTAGGGGATGGATTAGGCTAATTAGGAAGGGTTTAGAAGAATCTAGAAGGGGGTTAGGATTGCAAGTGGATTTGGTGGGTGAGGGAAAAATAGGATTTTTATTTAAAATAAATTAATTTATTTCAATAAATGTGTGCAAGTTGCATTTGTAGGAAAATGCAAGTGGGGGGATAAATGATTTAAATAAATGTTTGATTTAATTTGTTTAAAAGAGGAATGGGGGATTAAATGAAATAAATATGATTTATTCATTTAATTGATTGTGAATTTGGTTTAATGAATTAATTAAAATAAATTGAATAATTTATTTAATTAATAGGAAAATGTTTGAAGATGAATTAATTAAATGTTAATTTAATTAACTGATGGCTAGTGGATTTTTAATCAAATAAATAGGAAATATTCATTTAATTAAATTGGATAGATTTATGTGACTACATTTGCCCCTCTTTGAGACGGTGTGGTTTATCATGTCATTTCAAAGAAAGAAAAATAGGTGTGAAGAAATGCCCCATAAAATGTTAATTTAATGGGTGGTATGCCCCCTCGAGAAGTGGGCCGAAAATTTCAAAAAATCGGGCAATCTTTTGAAAAAGAATGAAAATTGGCAGAGTGATAGAAGACAAGAATGTAGCAATACAGATGAAAAATAGAAGAAATCGGAGGTAAAATGGAGAAATGGGAGGCTCGAGAAGTTCACAGGGACCACGACGGTGAGCGGAGGAAAGTTATGATTACGGCGAAGGGTTTATATGGGGAGAAAGAGGTGAAAACAGGGTCATTTGTTACCGCGACCATAGTGACTTCAGAGCTCTAATAGTGACATTTTGGAGAGCGAGTAGCAGTCAGGATGCTGGTACCAGTAGCAAAGCACCGTTTCGAGCGAGTCCGTGGATTCCTACAGCCAAAGGACTACGGACCAGCAGTACGCAAATTTGAAATTTTGAATTTGATGCATTTTTTACATGTTTTTGGCTGAGTCCAAGTTGAGTCAGGACAATAGCGCTAAAACTATGTTTTGGTGCTATTGTCTAATTAATGAGATCTTTTGTGCTGCAATGGCACTATTGTGATGTTGTTTGAGCGCTATTAAAAAGGTTAGTGCTATTGTATGCATATTTGAGCGCTATTGTTTTTCTAGCGCTATTGAGGGGTCAATTGAGCATTGTTGATGTTAAGTAGCGCTTTTGTGATTTGAGTGCTTTTGTAGGGTTGATTAAGCACTTTTGTTAGGGGTTTAGCGCCATTGTTTAGAAAGTAGTGCTATTGTTTGCAAGATAGCACTTTTGTTTAGGAAAATAGATGTCTCGGTTTGTGTGATAAAAAATCTCTCGATGCCAATGATGGATGGATAGGGATGTGAAGTGAGAGTTTTTTTGAACCATAGTAGTCATGATGAGACTTAGGTCATTAGGATAAATGTCTGTTGAAGTCTAGGTGTGCCATAATTGCTTATCTGTTGAGACCTGAAGATACTTGATCAAAGTATCTATTGATGGTCTAGGTTTAAACTTAAGAAAGTTTGAAAACAAAATAACTGATGATGATTGATTGATGCACGTGTGTAGCAGGACCTACATGTCTTACAATTGTGCGAGAGACATTCGGCTACACAGGGGCTACGCGATTGGCTGACAGAGGCTGAGATTGATTGTATTGCAACAACTGGGCTATATGATGTGATGCATATGCCCGTGATTTGGATGAATCACGATTTGATTATAGCCTTGGCAGAGCGCTGGCACAATGAGATCTGCACATTTCACTTAGCGTAGGGGGAGATGATGGTGACATTGGAGGATGTGTGGCACATCCTGCATATTCCCATTCAGGGTGAGCTGGTCACTTATGATAGATCATGGGGGACTCTAGTGGTACAGAGATTCTTTGATGAGGATGTGTACATTGATGACGGTTCGATAGCCTGGGAGGATATCGCGGCATTGTATGAGCCATTACCAGCAGTTTTGTCTGGGATCATGGGAGGGCTACTGTGTCCTGATAGGCAATTGCATGGTCTGGTCGTTGGGTGGGGATAGGCTATAGAACAGATGATGACAAAGGGGACCCAATTCGCCTAGGGACCATGCGTGTTAGCACACATGTATCAGGAGTTGCGTGAGGTATTGTACCGCGGGAGAGGCTCCTTGGCAGTGGGAGTGATGCTGTTACACATTTGGACATGGGAGCACTTATCGGTTACTCGACCAGTGAGACTGAGGTTTCAGGCAGTTGACCAGCCCTATATGTTCATGTACAGTGGTATGATGAGTCAACTCCACCTGGGGAAGTTAGAGTGGTGGTGACGGGCATTAGATGACATGGATGTAGTGATTTAGATACCCTACATGGAGTGCGAGCCCTAGGAGGATGATGCAGAGGCATTTCCATATGTATTTATGACCTGATTCCTCATTAGGAGGACATGCTTTGATGTAGAGAGATAGGTGTTGGGCAGGGTGATAAGGCAGTTTGGACGGCAGCAGGGATTGTCGAGGGGATCAGGAGAGTACGCTAGAGTGGTTTGAGAGAGATATGCATGGGGGCCAGTACTTCCTTATGATCAAGCATTGGCAGAGTTCCAGATGCTTCAGGTGAGGCCATGGGATATACGACCGAGGGTGATAGATGCAGGGGTATCGGAGGAGTATATGCAGTATATGGTGGCTCATCCGATCCCGCAGATATTAGATCCAGCAGAGCCGATTCCTAATTTTGAGGAGGAGAGGGGATGGAGACAGAGGAGGGGAGGAGGTTGAGGACCGATGATAGGTGGATGAGGGAGGGGGGATGGTGGTGACAGAGGAGGAGGAGATGGTGGAGGTGGTGGAGGAGGTGGAAGAGGTGGCTTAGGTGGTCGGGTCCAGCGGAGAGGGAGAGGTGGATTGCCACATTGGATATCATAGGGAGCGTTGGTGCTGGGAGGAGTTAGATTAGGTGGCCGAGGTATGGAGAGGAAGCCACTAGAGAGGCACCTATGGATACAAGGGAGGGAGTGATAGGGGGTGGTGATCTTCGGGATCATATGCTAGCTCATTTGCAGACTTGACTGACAGCAGTTGAGACATAGGTGGAAGATCTGGAGGCAGAGGTTGTAGTGAGAGATGTGCAGCTATTTGTAGTGCTGTGGGAGAGGGATAGAGCAATGGAGAGATTAGCAGAGCTATAGGAGAGTGTCCGGGTTGGAGTAGGAGCGCAGGGTCCTACTGGGGAGGTGATGAGACAGTTTGGACGGGCACAGGCTGAGATAGAGTATTGGTGGGGATTATATGAGCAAGTGGTGCCAGCTAGTCAGCAAGCACTGAGCTATACACAGATGCGATAGACTAGGTCAGAGCGGTCTCAGAGGATGCAGAGTAGTGGGGGTGTTATGGGTCCATGACAAAGAGAGGTGTCAAATGGTGCAAGAGATAGTGAGGGTTTGATGGGGCCTCCACGAAGAGATAGATCAGATGGTGTAGGGACTAGTGGGGGAGTAGGTGGTGATGGTGGTGCAACATTTGGTCAGAGTGGCATCTGAGAGAGCATTTTTGCATGCATGTATTTATATGATCATTTTGGACTATGTCTTGGATGGCACTTGGTAGTCAATTTTGTAGACTTCATTGTACTTTGATACATGAGATGATATATATGAGGAGATCCCATATTTTGTTGGTGATATGCATGTTGATATGTATAGATATAATGCTTAGATGGGTACTTGTATATGTATGCATTTATGAGATGATTCCTATATGCATGTTTTATGATGATTTATGATGTTGGATACTGACATATGAATGTAGGTTTATACATGTGTGCATGTTTTTTTTGATGTATTGCTTTATGTATGTAATGCCATGATGATGATGTATTCTTATGATGATATAGACAGGATCTTGTGCTTCATGTTGATATAATGATGAGATAATGATATGCAATGATGTTAATGCAATGTTTTGAATGAATGATTCTATGTATGTAAATGCATCTAGATGGTTTTTAGATGAATGTAATATGGATAAACAAATGTAAAGTACAAATGTTTATATGATGATTTATAAATGAATGCATACGCATAATGTATATATAAAATGGGATGAACCAATGTTTGAGACAAATGGTTTTATGATTCTAAATGCCTAAATATGATTAAGTAAAATGATAATGTGATGATAATGCAACTTATGGTTTAATAACTGCACCTTAATGCAATTTAAAAAGGGATAATGAATGCAATGTAAATGAATCCTAAAATGAGCATAATAAGACACTTAATAATGGATAAATGAATGCACTTTTTAACTAATGAATAGATAAATGAATGTATGCAACGATAAATGATAAAGGATAATAAAGGATGATAAAATGATAATTGATAACTGACACTAAATGAATGCATAGTAAATGACTAATACAATCAAGGACAATTGGTTTATATGAATGAATCTAAACATTATGCAATTATGAAATGATATAAGAAGACTAATGTTAATAAATGATAATGAACTATATGTATTTTAAACAACTAAAATGATATGAAATGTACTTGATGCAAATGCAACTAAATGTAATGATGATGATATGATCATGATAGATTAATGCAAGGTGTTTTAGACTTTGCATGATGCATTGATGATGTATCAGAGTACTTGGTCACTGTTGTATCCAAGACCAGCTTAATTTTCACATAACTGCTTACATCAACTTTGTTCACATTTGCATACAAAAATCATATATATGAATGAGTGAATGGATGGGTGATATGCAACGGAATGCAACATATAAACAAATGAGATGAAATGATGATCCATAGTGCTCTATTTTCATCATTGAGATTTAAAATGTTGTAAGAAAATACAAGCATCTTGACATAATGTTTCAAGATGGCCAAAGTATTTCTTACATGGATTTGATACAGCAAGTTAATACAAACAACTTGATATAATGGGTCAAGTTGACCAGAGTATTTCTTGCGGAACAGACAAGGATTATCTCCTTTCATGCATGACTTGGATTGTCCTCCTTGATCTTGGGTTGATCATATCCTGAGACAAGTTCATACCATAATAAGAGACAAAAACCTTTATCCAATTTGGTTGAGGTAGGAGGAACCAAAGAAGGAGCATTGTTCTTGCAAACAAAGCAGTATATACATAAAGAATAAAGAATATGTATCCTTGGTAATGGTTCATGCTCATATGGTCAAGGTATATGCTATAGTCAGCAAGCGATAGTGATCTATGACTGCATTTTGCATAAAATCATAGCTTAGTGAACTTCCCACATAGAAACCATTAGTACATGCCCCAAAACTTCATTGGAATAATGCATCGAAGATACACAAACAATGTTGTAAGATCCTGATATAGATAATCCACAAATCAACCAAGTATCCTATAGCTTAACACAAAATTTTCTTGTCAAAGGAAACATCATTTTATCTATGGTTTGGTAAGGAAGGATGCATCCTTGTTGAAGACAGTTTGAGTGTTGATGTTGATTGTTTGGTTGTTTTGGAGAGTGATCATCGTGTGAGTATTTTGCAATGCTTGTTTGGTATCTTCTTGGATGAGTATGGACAATGTGTTTGCCACGTTTTTGTTTGATTTTTGATGTTTTATCATGTTTTTGGATTTTGTGATTGTTTTGAATGTTTTTGGATTTTGGGAGATAGTTTTGAATGAAGAACCCAATGAATCACAAACCAATGTAGTATCCACTTCCATCAATAGGTTAAGGGCATTGCCCCCAATTTAGACATGACTATGAAAAAGCGGGATGCCAGATGCATGAAGTACTATTTTTGATTGCAGATCAATAACAAGCCATGGTTTGGGCAGATGGATGAGTGAATGGAATGAAACATGATCGCAACAAGTCTGAAAGACAATGGAGCCATAGCCTTTACGAGTGGCGCCTGTTTGCCAGGTTTTCACCATCGCATTACCCAAGGTGCCACTATAGTGGTTGCTCACCATTTGGATGCATGACTTTTCTTTACTATTTTGATGTTTTTGTATTTTCTTCAGGTCATTTATCTGGATGTGTTTGGTATTTTTGCCAGTATATATGGGAGCCTGATGCTCTGTGCAGCTTATGTATAAAACCATTTGAGGTGCATGATGTTGATTGGATCTTGTAGCATCCTAAAATTGTGACACTTACAATTTCGACTGCATTTCGGTCTTCACAATGGCAACGCAACACGCAACTTGAATGGAGACCCCGAAACTTGCTCACGACACCAAAAACTGCATTTTTCAAGTACCCTGGCCTGAACCTCCTTGCACCCTGATGTCCCGGGAGGTGGGACCAGAGCACCCAGCGCCCTGGTCCCTTAGGACCAGGGCGCCCAGTGCCCTGGTCCCCAGGACCATGGCGCCCAGCGCCCTGGTCCTTGGGTCCTATTTTGGGCCCGGTCTCCTAAGGGGTCTCGGGTCTTTTTGTTTGCAATTTGGAAATTATCATTTCCTGGTCGGCCTAAGGTCGGGAAAATCAGTCTATCAGCCCTAAATGACAAGTATATAAACTACATTTTCCTCTTTCATTCGATATGATGGAAAAGGCATGGAAACTATACTCAAGCATTCAAGCATTCAAGCATTCCTTCAAGCAATTGATCATTTCAAGTCTCCATTCAAGGCTAAGTGTTGCATTCAAGACAAGGATTCAACCATTGAAGAGGAGATCACATACTACTACAACATACAACATACAACATCTAAACCTTCACACATAAGGATACCAACATCCTTAGAACAAGGTATTAGTACTTGTTTTACAGTCATTTATATTTACAGCTCTTGCTCATTTCTTGGTTAATTCCAAAACCGGGGTTTGACCTAAAGGCAAACCCCTAATCCCTAACCCCCCAATCGTCTTCGCTTTTCTGTGTGTAGGTTGCAGGTACGCGACTGAAATTGAAGATCTGGAATCCTTGTGCAGAGACGAACAGATCCCCCTTCGTTTCGCGGATTTTTCGGAGGACCGTGGCGGCGGGCGCCATTGTCCCGACAACTTTTGTTCAAATTTGCAGGAGAGCACCGTATCGACATTTTACTGCTAATTCCAAGTCCGCAGCTTCATACTGTATTCCTATCTCAATTTATAAGCAAATCTTTGTCACTTTCTATGCATTCCTAGCTCAATTCTTCTATGCACATTCTTTACAAAAGAGGGTAGCCTTGCTGTCTTAACCCTTGAAACTCATTTAGCATCCAATCTTGCATTGCGTGGGATTGGATCTTGTGGGTTTCAACCCCTCTTTTGAATGTAAAGTCTCCCCCCTAAGTGAAAACCATCGAATCCTAGCAAACCTCCCTTCTCTCTCCTTGGAGTTGGAAGAGAGGAGAGCAACTAGGGTTCGATCGTGATTTTTCTGCTTTACATTTTGGTGAACCCGACGTGAACATCCTTTCTGATTTTTCATGCTTAGATCTGAAAAAATTGATTACATTTCCATGTTTGATCTTTTGCAAAATTTTAGAGGTGATTGCATAAAAACCCTAAAATTTCTTTTTAGTAATTAAACTTGTGAAATTTTTAATTGTTAATGCTTGTTTCAGATCTATCCTTCTATTACAAATTATCAATTCATATCTATGCTTTAATTTTGAAAATTAAGTGGTTAAGTGTCAAAACCCTAATTTTTGAAACCCTCTTGATTCAACCTTTGTTCGACAATTTCACCGATCAAAACATCTCCAAATCAGTTGTAACTTTGGATTCCGCAATAAAATCACAATATCTTTCATCCCTAAAAATTTGGAAAAAAGTTGCGAGGACCGTGGCGCCGGGCGCTATCGTCCCCGACATTTTTTCTGAAATTTCGGGAGCGAGATCTTACTGTATTTTTCTGCTAAAATCCAGAATTTTGGCTGATTTTATCAATTTTAACACCTTCAAAATTACAGTCAAAGTTGGTCTTGTGATTGCTTGGATTAAGGTTTTTAAACATTCAAAAATCATTGAAACTGAAATTTTGTGTCAAAATTGTGTTCTTACTGTCCTAAATCTGAAAAGTGTGTTTGCATTCATTAAAAATTTCAGTGCTTTATTCAAATTCTTGCATTTTGTGACTTTTGAAATTAAGTGCTTAATTACAACAACTTTGATTTCCGCTTTCAAAATTGAATTTTGCGTGAAATTGAGTCAATTTTTGAATTTCAAAATTTGCATTGCTCTTGACATTCCCTCTAAAATCATAAAATTCAAAATTTCAGTTTCCCTCTCTTTTTCAAAATTCAAATTTTGCATTTTTTGACAATCTGGGTAGGGTTCAATTTTGAGATTGCAACTTTAATTTGGCCTATCTACAGATCGTAAAATCACTCAATTTTTTCAGATTAGCTCTAAAATCATCATACCTTTCATCCCTGCAAATTTCGAAAAAAGTTGCAACGACCGTGTTGCACTCCGAGAGCCACGGTCCCGGACATTTTTTCCAAAATTTCAGGAGACTGTCGTGATTGCATTTAACAGCTTAAATCCAGAAGATTAGCTGATTTTACTAAAAATTGCTACCTCTAAAATCAAAATTTTCTCTCCTTCTCTAGTGCATGAGTTTTACAACAATAAGTCCTACTTACACTATTCCCGTTAGACGAAGCCGTAGAATTAAGTCTTTCCGAGGTTTAACTACTGAGGAGATGGAACCTAATTTGAATAGCCTTTTTAACGAGGACATGGGTAATTCCTCTAATTCTCCTAATGATGAAGAAGCTCTCCATGAGGTTTCTGAAGAACAACTTTCGAAATTGGATAACCAATTTGATGATTTTCACCAATGGATGTCTCATGAGTACCCTGATAGTCAAGCTCTTCCTTTAATTGAGGGTCTAAAACGTATGCTTCAAAGTGATAAGAATGGAATTGATATTTTGCGTGGTATTTCACACATTGTGAATTCGAACGTGATGCCTATGAAGAGTTGTGCCGAAACTTTAGGTTATACACAACCTCCTACACAAGTCAATCATTCTATTCCTTTGACAACTTCTATTGCTAGCATACCTACCTTTACATCAAACATAATGACTACTTCTATACAAGACATTCCTCCTGTGGTTACCAGTCATGGGGGCAATCCTTCCTTTTCAATTAACCCTCTTCCTTCATTTAATCCGACTTCTTCATTCACTCCTTCAATGAGTGTTCCTATTACATCTTCACAAATGAACATGACGCAAGGGGGCAATTCATTTAATCATTCCATTCCTCCTTGTAGTGTTCCTCCTATCCAATCATCTCCTATGACTAATTATCATAGGGTCCCACCACCTTACTCTTTACCTTCTTTCAATAACATAACACCTCCATCTCAATCTAACACATTTAATATGAACTCTTCGACTGAAGTGACCATTAACAATCTTGCACAAACTGTCTCTTCTTTACAGCAACAAATTGCCTCTATGAATCAATCTAAGTTTAGTGTGCCCACATTTGATGTTGCGAGCCCACTTTCTCTTGACATTGTTCAAGCTATTCCCCCTAAACATGTTGAAATTCCACATTTGGAACTTTATAATGGTAAAGGTGATCCTCTAACACATGTTAAGACTTTTCAAACAATATGTACTGATTTTGCTTATGACCCAAGGTTGCTTGCAAAACTATTCATGAGAACATTAAGAGACAAAGCCCTACAATGGTATTGCTCATTGCCTTCTTATTCTATTACTTCTTTCGAACAACTTGCAAATGCTTTCATTCAACAATTTCAAAACAATATAAGTCCTAAAGTTACTTTGATTGATTTAATGCATTGTAAACAAGGTGTTAAAGAAAAAGTGACTGATTTCATTGGTAGATATAAGCATTTGTATGCTCAAATTTCTTTTCTAGTGCCTGATAATGATATTCAAAGAATCTTTATTTCTAATTTACAAAAAGATATTCGAGACAAACTTTTGTTTTCTGAGTTCACTTCTTTCCAACAGTTGTGTGCCACTCTTCACAATTATCAACTGACTGTGAGTCAAATGGAATAATCACATCCTATGGCTCCGAGTGATAAGGGTGATAGCAGTCAACAACCATTTGGGAAGTTTAAACCAAACAGAGACTCCATCAAATTCAATGAAAACATCATCAACAACAATGTGAATGCAGCATCAGGTGTGCCTCCTATTTCTAAATTTTTCAAGAAAGAAAGAAAGTATACTCCTTTGAATGAATCATTGCATAGTATTATGAATAAATTATTGGAACAAAATGTGCTTACTCTTCCTCCTATAAGACAAATTGATCCTACAAAGATTACTTCACCTTATTTTGATAACAAAGCCTTTTGTCAATTTCATCGTCAGCCTGGGCATGATACTGAAAAATGTTTTTCTTTAAAGGGTAAAATTCAAGATTTGATTGATAATAATACTATTTCTGTTTCTGGAGTGAACAATAAAGGCAATACATCTGTAGCTCCTCCTAATCAAAATCTTCAGATTTTCACTGATCCATTACCTTCTCATACTTCTAATGCGGTTGAGACTAATGATTCCTCTTTTTCATCTGATGGTCTTGTGTCTATGGCTCCGAATGTGATTAACTTTGTAGAGCAGCAAGAAAACCCTAAAGAACCTTCCATCACATTTGATTCCAGTGAAACCATTAGGGCACCTGATGGTCCTTTATACATAGTTGCAAAAGTCAAAAATACACCTTGCCGTGGAGTGCTTATTGATCCTTCGTGCATGGTTAATGTTATTACTGAAGAATTTCTTTTTACTTTGCAATTGAATCAAGTGATTTATGACAAAACAGATGTGATTGTGAAACTATTTGATGCATTTTCTTCTCCTACAATTGGTTCTATTACATTGCCTATTGAGGTCCATAACAAATCCCTTGATGTGAACTTTGCTATTATTCCATCTTCCGAACAATTTCGTGTGAAGCTTGGCTATCCTTGGCTGTCTTCCATGAAAGCTATTGTTTCTCCTATTCATAAGTGTTTGAAATTTCCCCATAATGGTGAAGTTACTGTCAATCATAGCCTCTTTAAACCAGCTGAAAGAACCTCTAGTGTTCCTCTTGATTACTTTTGGCCTAAACAATTCCAATCTCTTCCTCCGCGAAGTGATCATCTTTTCAAATCTTATCAAAAGTGGAAAACAGATATGATCCTATCTTTAAGTGAACCTAGAACACCTAAACTTGATATTCCTATCATTCTTTCAAAGGAAGTTCTTCCTTTGAAAGATAAAACTAATGTCTTTCCTCAAGAAGATTCCCAACCCATCCCTATGGATGTGACTATGTCTATATCTAAAAAACTTCCTAAAAGTAGACCTATCCCTCCTCGTCATGATGGACTTGGTCTCCTTCCTAAACCAAAAATTCCTCCTTTATATGGAGCAATTCCTCCTCCTTCCTTTTATAGAGAGAAGAGACCTTCTTCTTCTCCTATTATCCAGCCTAAGAGTCCACAACCTAAACACCCAAGTGATAGGGATGAGAACATTCCTCCTCCTCAATCTTCTTCACTTCCTACTAAGACTAGACGAAATCATTCTGCACGTGAACGCCGACGAAAGCGTCATCTTAGGGCTCAAGTAGCTGCTTCTCAAACTTTGAAATCTCCAAAAACACCTTCAACGAGCATTATTCCATTTTCTCCTCAGCTGGACATTGAGCCTAAGTCTCCTAAACATAAGATGCATAATGGTCTTGATCCTGTGCGAGTTAAAGATCCTATTTTTATAAATCTTGATGATGATATAGATGAAAATGTTATTCATGATGAAAATATTACTTCTCTTGCTTCTGATAGTGAATATGAACTTGTTGATGTTGATAACCATTTATCTAATGAATTTTCTAAAGCACTTATCCTAGCTCCTAGACAAGAACAATGTGGCTCGGAACATGAACATAGCCCTTGTTTGGATCTTGTGATAGCTCCATCTGCTGTGTTGAATGTTCCTCCTCTAGCGTGTTCTCTGCCTTCCTGAAACATTGATCAGCAAGATCGGGGGGTAGATGACGTGCTAGACTAGTTACATTAGCATAGTAGATTCTCTCCTCCTCTCTTGTGTTACTTCTTCTATATGTTATTCTCATTCTTCTATTTGTTGTCCTTAGTGTTGTCTACTTGAGGACGATGCAAAGCATTGAGATCTCTTGATCTCTCTCATGTTGACTCAAAAGACACATGTGTTCCCTTCTTCTAGGTGACCTTCCTTGATTGGGGAATGAAGAACAATTATGCATACATACATATGATATATATACATGACTTATCATACAGCATACTGACCCCAAGGAAAGCGAAGTCACCTCGTGCTTTGTGTTTTGTGTCTATTATCCTTGGGCTTATCTCACACTTGGGGGCTAAATCCTTGCGATAACATGCTCCTTTCCTTTCTCATTCTTATGTGTATCACTACGTTAAAACAATCACCCTCGGTGAGGCGTGTGCGATTGCTTTAACGTAGGGGGGCATACATCCCGTTCATATCTTTTCAAGATACTTGAGAATTTCTTGGCAAATTTAGCTTTGCCTTGAAAATTTTTGATATCTTTCTTGCATGACTCATAGTGAGGGAACCTTACTACTGACAGTCATGGTTCTCCCTCGTGATCTTCCCTTTTACTTTGTCAATCGAAGTCGTAAGATCCTTAGTCCACTGGGGGCTTGGTGTGTCTTGCCTCCTTGACGTGGTGAAAGTTTTTCAATATTGTTTCCTTGTACTTTACCGGAAGTATGAGCATACATACTCCCGCTAAAGTTGGGGCTAAATGTAGCATCCTAAAATTGCGACACTTGCAATTTCGACTACATTTCGGTCTTCACGATGGCGACGCAACACGCAACCTGAATGGAGACCCCGAAACTTGCTCACGACACCAAAAACTGCATTTTTCAAGTACCCTGGCCTAAACCTCCTTGCACCCTAATGTCCCGGGAGGTGGGACCAGAGCGCCCAGCGCCCTGGTCCCTGGGTCCTATTTTGGGCCCAGTCTCCTAAGGGGTCTCGGGTCTTTTTGTTTGCAATTTGGAAATTATCATTTCCTGGTCGGCCTAAGGTCGGGAAAATCAGTCTATCAGCCCTAAATGACAAGTATATAAACTACATTTTCCTCTTTCATTCGATATGATGGAAAAGGCGTGGAAACTATACTCAAGCATTCAAGCATTCAAGCATTCCTTCAAGCAATTGATCATTTCAAGTCTCCATTCAAGGCTAAGTGTTGCATTCAAGACAAGGATTCAACCATTGAAGAGGAGATCACATACTACTATAACATACAACATACAACATCTAAACCTTTGCACATAAGGATACCAACATCCTTAGAACAAGGTATTAGTACTTGTTTTACAGTCATTTATATTTACAGCTCTTGCTCATTTCTTGGTTAATTCCAAAACTGGGGTTTGACCTAAAGGCAAACCCCTAATCCCTAACCCCCCAATCGTCTTCACTTTTCTGTGTGTAGGTTGCAGGTACGCAGCTGAAATTGAAGATCTAGAATCCTTGTGTAGAGACGAACAGATCCCCCTTCGTTTCGCGGATTTTTTGGAGGACCGTGGCGCTGGGCGCCATCGTCTCGACAAATTTTGCTCAAATTTGCAGGACAACGCCGTATCGACATTTTACTGCTAATTCCAGGTCCACAGCTTCATACTGTATTCCTATCTCAGTTTATAAGCGAATCTTTGTCACTTTCTATGCATTCCTAGCTCAATTCTTCTATGCACATTCTTTACAAAAGAGGGTAGCCTTGCTGTCTTAACCCTTGAAACTCATTTAGCATCCAATCTTGCATTGCGTGGGATTGGATCTTGTGGGTTTCAACCCCTCTTTTGAATGTAAAGTCTCCCCCCTAAGTGAAAACCATCGAATCCTAGCAAACCTCCCTTCTCTCTCCTTGGAGTTGGAAGAGGGGAGAGCAACTAGGGTTTGATCACGATTTTTCTGCTTTACAGATCTACTAGTAGTTCTCCTTCTGAAGTAGCCAACTGATATGCCCCGAACCCAAATACAACAGTGATAACATATGGACCCATCCAATTTGATTCAAACTTTCCCTGATGTTCTCGGTTGGGTTGGTTATGAGGATTTTCTCAAAGAACAAGATTACCTACCTTGAATGTATGAGGTCTATCTCGATGATTATAGCTTCTTCTCATGCGCTGCTGATAGGCCTTGAGGTGATTGTATGCAGCTTGTTGTTTCTCATCAAGTAGCTCTAAGTCTTAGAGATGGGATACTCTGTATGCTTCATCATCTATGAGATTGTGCAAGGAAACCCGTAGTGATGGTATCTCAACTTCAATAGGTAAAATAGCTTCTGCACCATAGACCAATTAGTAAGGAGTTGCGCCTGTAGGGGTTTGAATGCTAGCTCGATATGCCCATAGTGCTGGATTCAATTAAACATGCCAATCATGGCCGACATCATTGACTATCTTCTTGAGGATTCTTAATATGTTTTTATTTGATGCTTCAGCTTGACCATTGCCTTGTGGGTAATAGGGGGTAGAAAAGCAGTGTTGGATGTGAAATTTCTCATAGAGTTCATGGAAATCCTAATTCTTGAAAGGAAGACCATTATCTGTGATGATAGACATGGGTACACCATACCGACAGATGATGTAATTGAGGATGAATGAGGTGATCTTCTTGCCGGTGACTTGGGTAAGTGGAACAGCTTCGATCCACTTTGTGAAATATTCGGTAGCGATAATGATGAATTTATGGCTGTTGGATGAAGATGGATGAATTTTACCCACAAGGTCAAGGCTCCATTGACAAAAAGGTCATGCTATTGTGATTGGTTGTAGTTCCTATGCTAGTGCATGTATCAGGTCTCCATGAACTTGGCATTTCTTGCACTTTCTGACAAAGTAGTAGGAGTCTTTTTCCATGGATGGCCAATAGTATCCAATGCGCAGGAGTTTCTTGGCTAGTGATGAACCGCTTGCATGAGTTACATAAATTCCTTCATGTACCTCTTCCAAGGCCTTTTTTATCTCATCTTGTTCCAAACATCAAAGGAGAGTACCATCAAGACTACATCGGTATAAGGTTTCAGCAATAATGGTATATCGAGCAGTTTGGCGAATGAAGGTTTTAAGTTGGTTATTTGATTGGTTAGGAGGAAGGGTGTGATCACGGAGATAAGTGTAAAAATCACTGTACCATGGGGATTCAGAACTGACAAGGTGACATATCATCTTAGATTCAGGGATATCATAAGCAGGAATCCAAAGCTATTCTACCAAGAACTTGTAGCGTGTTGAATTCTGTGGAAGATCTAAGAGAGATACGATGGTAGCCATAGCGTCAATAGCTCAATTCTGAACTTTTGGTATCTGCTCAAAGGTGATTGTAGTAAATGATGCCTTTAATTTGTCCACCATTTGTTTGTATGGCATGAGTTTGTCATCTTTAGTCTGATATTCATCAGTTGCTTATCAAATGACCAGTTGGGAGTCACCATATACTTGTAGTTCTTGTAACTTCCATTGTATGGCTAGCCTAAGTCCTGTGATCAAAGCCTCATACTCTGCTATGCTATTGGTACATGGAAATGTGAATCTGTAAGATTTTAGGATGCTATCACCTTGAGGTGTGATAAACAGAATGCTTGCCCCCGAGCCATGCCTAGTGTACGAACCATCAAAGTATAGTTTCCATGGTTGTGCTATAGTGATCATGAATATCTCTTCATCTATAAAATTGGAAATGAGAGCATGATCACCTATGAGTGGTGCATCAGCCAACTGATCTGCAATAACTTGACCTTTGATAGCTTTACGGTCCACATACTTGATGTCAAATTCACTGAGAATCATCACCCATTTGGCCAAGCGGCCTGTCAATGCTGCTTTACTAAGTAAGTATTTTAGTGGATCAATCTTTGCAATGAGCTATACTTTGTGTGTTAACAGATAGTGCCTTAGTTTAGTGGTTTCCAAGATTACTTCTAGGCAAGCTCACTCAATAGGTGTGTAGTTGAGTTCATAGCCAACTAGTGTGCGAGAGATGTAGTAAACAACACACTCTTTCCCTTCTGCATTATGTTGTGCCAGTAGTACCCCCAATGTTGTACTTGTTGTTGATATATAGAGTAATAGAGGTCTTCTTGGATCTATAGTGTATTCATGAGATAGTTTTTAAGCATCTAGAACGCTTGCTAGCATCTGGCATCCCATTGAAAGTGGATGTTTTTGTGTAGCAGATGTGTAAAGGGGTGACACTTATCTGCCAGTTGTGCAATGAATCTTCGGATAGATTGTAGCTATCCTTGTAATGTCCTTAGCTGATTGATGTTCTTTGGTGGTGGCATGTCCATGATTTCTTTGACCTTTGCTGGATCGACCTCAATACCTTTGCTTGAGACAGTGTATCCTAGAAGCTTCCCTGAGGTTACTCCAAAGACACATTTCTTTGGGTTGAGTTGAACATGATATTGTTCCAATCTATCAAAGATTTTATCTAATATGTCGAGATGACCTTCTCTGGTGAGTGATTTTGCTAGTAAGTCATCAACATAATCTTCCATTATAGTATGCATCATGTCATGGAAGATGGTGGTCATTGCTCATTGATAAGTTGCTCCTGCATTCTTGAGACCGAAAGGCATTACATTCCAGCAGTATGTGCCCCATGGACATGTGAAGGCTATCTTATATGATCCTCTGGTGTGATCTTTATTTGATTGTATCATGAAAAGCCATCCATGAGTGAAAGCATGGCATGTCCTGCTGTTAGGTCCACTATGATGTCGATGTTTGGTAGGGGGAAGTCATCCTTAGGAAATGCCTAATTTAGATCTCTAAAGTCAGTACAAATATAGGTGCCCCTATTTGGTTTGCTGACACGCACAATATTAGATATCCAATCTACATAATCAATTGGTCTAATGAAACCAACATCTAGGAGTTTCTTGAGTTCTGCTTTGACTAGTACTACAATCTGAGGATGCATCTTACGAAGCTTCTGCTTGGCAGGCTTGTCTCCTTTTGTGATGGTGAGGTGATGCATGACTAGATTAGGATCAAGCCCAGTCATGTCTACATATGACCATGCAAAGTTGATCTGACGCTTTTGAAAGAACTAAACAAACTTAGGTTGTTCCTTAAGAGTTAGAAGAGATGCCAGATGTATGTGGTGAGGAGGTTCAGGAGTCCCCACATTGTATTCTTTTGTTTCCTTGATGAGAATCGTTGATCATTCCCGTTGTGTGCTATAGGGAAGGATGTCAAACCTTTCATCCTCAGATGCCTCAGAGAGGTTTTCACCATTGGATATGCTCTTTCTTTTTACTTTTGTTGGATCAAATAGTGCCACGGTGTGGTTTTCATTGGAAGATCCATGTTTTATTGTTATATTTTTGCAGCTGAAAGGTTTGGCATCTGCCCCGAAGTATGTTGCGCTATTAAGTTCAATGGTGAATCCATATTTGTGATCCCTGCTTAGTATGTTATCCCATAGTTCCAAAAAGTCAATGATTACCTCATCATTTTGGAAAAGGTCAAGACATGGGGGATTAGGTTGGTTCCATTCGATGAATTCAGGATGGATAATGGGCATTACTTCATCGATTAGGTTAAGTTTGTTAGATTTGTTAGTGAGGGTTAAGATGTTATGGTGAAGGTCGTTGATGGTACTCTCCCTATCAGAATCAGGCGTAGGATGTGACGTAGGGTCTATGGAAGAAGTTTCCAGCTCAAGAACCCAAGAAGTCTTTATCTGTGCTTCTCTGTAAACAGGGATGTCTTTGCAAGGTGGAGGTAGTGATGTGTCTTCCTCGTCTGAAGTATTAAGTTGGATGGAATCAAATTCCCATTCATGTGAGTTGGTCTCTGAGTCACTTTTCAGTATCTGATTACGATACCATAGTGGGATGTCCTTGGAGTTAAACACTGCAAGTGTGATCAGTTGATGTACCTTTGTAGATGAAATGATCGGTGCTGTAGGAAGGATGATGGGGATCAATGATTCCAATACAGGGAGTATTGGTAGTGTTGACTCTACTGCTTCTACTGGAACCGCTGGTTTCGTAGATACTGCTATGAGTTCTAATATAGTTGCTACTGCTAATGGTGCTATTGATGTTATTGTTGTTGCTGATGGGATCAGTGGTTTCATGAGTGGGATGATGGGTATTGTAGGTGGTTGTGTTGGGATTTTTAGCCTCAGTGGGACAGTTGTGATGGTGTTTGATGCTTCTTTTATAATAAAAGGTTTCCTCTTTGTAATAGGTTAATATAGTGGCTTACTGGGTTTTCCTTTGAATCTGAGCTTAGGAAAGATCTCCTTTTGAAAGCCTAGGCCTGTATTATCCTTGGGCTTTAATTCTGGCAGTAGTTGTTCATGTCTTCCTTGTTTGCAAGGTCCCAAAGGACTTTGACCATTGTAACCCATTCTTTGCATAATGAGGAGGCCTTTGCCATACTGATCTATGGGAAGCTTAACTTGCAACATATTGGTGGTGATGGGATCTTTATAGATCCATTCTGCTAAGTCCTCATCTCTGGTCTCTTCTTCTTGACTCTTTCCTAGGATGAAAGGCGTCAAAGTACATGCTGGCATGATCAGTGGTTTTTGAAGTAACCGCTGAGGTTTTCCATGTGTTCTAGGAGAAGTGGGAACTTGTCCCACACAAAAGAGTTGACTCAAATTGTATTCTCCTGGACCTTCCTCTACTACTTTCATCTTGAGCTTTTCTTGCTTAGGTATAGTGGTGTTTGAACTGGTAAGAGAGGCTAGACTTATGTATGATGTGGAGGAGATGGCTTCTCTATTGTTAGGAATGGTAATCTCTGGTTGATGACTTATATTATGACAATATGCAAAGGGGTTTGCATTGCCTAGGATTGTGATCTCTACACCATTATGTGGGAACTTGATACATTGATGATAGGTGGATGGAACGGATTGCATGGCATGCATCCAAGGTCTTCCTAACAATAGATTGTATGGCAGAGGAAGGTCTAGAATTTGACAGATGATGTGTTTCACCATAGGGCCCACTCAGATGGGTAGTACCACAGCTCCTTTGGATGAACGCTCTACATCATCATAGGCTTTGATTGTGATCTTCTTATGGGGATCCACTGATTCTATTGTATATCCCAAAGCTATGACCAACTGCAGTGTACAAATATTCAGGCCAGCTCCATTATCGATCAAGACTCGCTTGATCCTATGCTGGTTGATAAATCCTTCAATGTGTAGTGAGGCATTATGAGGTTGCTGGAAGGAAGAGTTGTCACTTTCGGAAAAAGTGAGACAAGGTGATGACTTTAGACTTCCAACCATGGCTTGGAATTGATCTGTATTTAGGTTTTCAGGGACTAACACCTCTTGGAGAGCTTGATCCAAGATTATTTTATGGGATGGAGATAGGTGCAATAGTTCTAAGATAGATATCAGTGCAGGCATTTTGTCTAACTATTCCACAAGGTTATACTGCTTTGGGATAGATGGAGTGCCTTGTGGAGTTACTTTTATAGTAATCTTGATGTGACGTGTAACAACATTACAAGTGGAGTTGGGATTTTTTATGGTTATAGTTGCAATGTGTTCACTAGCATCATATAGGTGATTCATAGAATAATTATACATGGCTTGCATATAATTGGTGGTATCTATGTTTCTCCCTAAAATAGAAGGACCCCTTTGATCTTGTGATGGAAGTGGATTTTTAAACATAAGATGATTGTTGTTTGTTGTTTTTGGGTCATGTCCTTTGGTTTCGATTTCACCTCAATCAATAAGATCCTGAATAAGATCTTTCAATCTATGACAATTGCTTGTCTTATGTCCTCTTTCTTGATGGAAATTACAATGTTCAGTATCCCTCCACCATGCAGGTTTGACTTGAGGTTTATAGTTTGATGTTTTGGGTAGTGTTACTAGATTTTGAGAAACCAGTTGTCGTAATACTGTTTCGATGGTGTTAGTGAATAGATTGTCCTCTCACTCAACTTCTCTTAATTTACTCTATGCCCAATATTATGAAGAGAACAGATTCATTCACTATAGTTGAGAAAGTATTAATTTTACTTCAACTTCCTCTTTGAATTTTCTACAGGTACAGCTCCCTCATCTGATTTGCAATGAATTCAGTTTTTACAATTACACTTTTTCCCAAAAGTGCATAAGGTTCTCTCAACTACTCTTAGGTAGTGAGGTAATTACAAAATACAGCTCGAAAATGAAAAGATTCACACACATATAATCAACAAAATCTATTATAAAGAGTGAATTTTCTGCTAGATTTTCAACATATATCAAAACAGGAAACAGATGAACTTACGACTAACCAACAACAATAAGGAACTTTCGAATCACTGAATTACCTCCACAAAGTGATAATAATTCAACACCCAGAACACAAAGTTTCAAAGCATAACTCGAAATTTTTTATATATGTATATCCAACTTCAATGCACAAAGTCTTTGGAAGCTAAAACATGCATATACTATCCTTGATCACTGTTCTTCAGAAAAATCTATCTTAAAGCTATGTCTAATCTGCTATTCTTTCTTCCCTATTGCTAAAAATAAAATGTTTCCTGTCCCAGCCTTTATAGTTTTTTCTTTAAAATCCCGAAGGGCCTCCCTTAAAACCCAGCCCTATCGGGTTAATACAAGAAACCGTTATGAAACTAGAAAGCAGTTATCAAAAAGATAGAATGCCAGCGGGTGACGATTCAGTTTCCACTATATTCGCCGGCTTCCTCCTCATCTTCGACAGTTTGACGTACTAGCTTCCAGCTCCGGAAAGTAGACATGAATTCCTGCGTGGCATGTGAGTGCGGGTTCTTTAAACTCATCAGTCGGGCTCTACATGCGTCCTTCTGCCACCTATACTCCTTCATCTTTAGGCTCTGACATGGCATCAGTTTCTCATTGAGGTGCAACATGGATTCTATACCTGCCAACGAAGTGAAATCATCGACCTTTGGCGTTTCTTTGTCCCTAATCCGTTCAACTGCTTCGGTGAAACTTTTGGTTAACACTTCAATGTCCATGCTGCCTTCATCCAATTGTAAGATGCCTATGGGGTTAATAATCTTCATGTCTTTAACCAGTTCCTTATGCATATCTGTGATTTGATTCTCGACGCCTTGGACCTTTTTGATGGCCTCTTTGTAGATGGACTGCTTCCAGCTCATATTACTTTTCAGGATAAATAATATGCACGAGTCCACGGCTTTCATGGGGTTTTCACCTAAGAATTTGGGAACTCCAAACTTTTCAACTTCTGTTATTCGGGAAACTATGGTTTGGCACTGTGATAGTTCTATCTCCCATACTAGTATCAAAGTTTGAATTTCCCCGAGCAATGCCTCACCCTCGGAATAGATACTAGTAACTTCAGAAATAAATTTATTCCCTTGATCTAATATGCTATTTACCCAACTAACCACAGCGTCAGACAACAATTTTCCCCTTTGCATCTGTTTCATCAATTGCTGGCTTTTGGCAGAATTTGGATCGAATGGCTGAGGCATCTGGATTATTGGGTCAGGTCCCAAATTAATCAGCGAATTGATGTATGTGGCCATTGTCACCACCATTGCTTTCAATTCTTTCTTCTCTCTAGAATCTTTTTCTGATTGTGTGAGCATGTGGTCGGCAGAAAATTTAAAGAAATTATCACCAGTATTCCTATTAAGGACACCCAGTTCAATAGAAGTGACTTTGAATCCTTCCTCATCAATTTCCCCTGACTCCTTTTTCTATTTATAAGTAGCCACCTCCGCTATGATTTTCCCCGTCACTGGATCTTTAGTGAGACAAGCATCCGTTTTCATTTTCTTTGTTTTAGACCCTCTAGCCGCATACCTAGTGACAATATCTTTTACTGGTGTGGCCACTGGTTGCAAACTCCGCTTCTTATTGATTGAATTTGACAACCATAAAGAAATAGTGGGAGTAGTTGATATCATCTGAGTATCTTTAGTCGGAGTCAAGAGATTGGGTTGATCTGTCTTTGGTGTTTCAATGAATTGGACTTCATCGTCTGCCCCATCTGGGAAAGCGAACTTGTCACTTGAATCCCGCTCTGGTGATGTCATTTTCTATTTCGAGGAACTAGGCTGCTTCAAAGCTTTGTTCCTGGAATGGGATCTCGTCCTAGGAGCCGTGACTTGTGATCGGGAAGGAGACTTTATTTTCTTATCTGAAGCCAGTGCATCCCCTGCAACATGAGAAAGTGGAATATCAGATTGAAGCGGTTCCGAGAGAGAAATCACCTTAGGAGAAGACTCATTGATGTTTCCATTTCTTTTCCTTTGCAGCCAATCATCCGTATAAGTTAATATGGATCTGGCTCTCAAATTAATATCATCATCTTCTTCCTTGCTCCAATCAACTGTCAAGGATTTTGCTTCATTTGATCCTTCCCATCCGGGTTCAACTAAAAATGAGCCATCTTCGATGATTCCTTGTGTTTTGAACTTCAATTTGAAAGAGCTAATTTGCTGCAAGGTGAGTCTAGAATGATCCTTTTTCAAGACTTCTTCTTCATTTTCACAGTCTTCCCATAGATCTTCTAGCTGCAGAGCAACTGATGAGTTGATTTCAAGGCCGAGGGTTAAAGCTGCATATCCCTTACTATCGAAGTTTCTCCTGCTGC
Organism: Cryptomeria japonica; assembly: GCF_030272615.1. Lineage (NCBI taxonomy): Eukaryota > Viridiplantae > Streptophyta > Pinopsida > Cupressales > Cupressaceae > Cryptomeria > Cryptomeria japonica. Next base: position 409,257,336 of record NC_081415.1, read on the forward strand.
AGTAGAACCCAAGATTGAATCCCAGCAAATTGCTTCCGATGATGGAAGCGTTATTCATGTTATTATAGACCAAAGAGCGCAGCTTAATAGGGAAAACCGTCTCCCATTTGTCCTGAGGGAGATTATCCTTAATAACAGCAGAAAGTTGCTTGCACAATTCGGCTAAAATGAAACAATCAAGGGCATATCGAGGTAACCTCACAGGTTCTTCCTCGAACCTCCGACTCTCAAATATGTGAACCTAGGAAACTGAATAAAAGAACTCTCATAACGTTGAACCAGCCTCAGCGATTCAGGAAAGAGTCGTGGCATCTGAACACCTTCTAGGGCTGAATAAATGTTTTCAAATAATACATCATGCACCTTGCGGAAATCCTCCAGAACTCTGTCTTTTTGCAACAACGGACAATATTGGAAGATGGTCATTTCCTCATTCCATACCTCATGCGGAAGAGTGGTGAGATCACACGTGCAGGCAATACAGTAAGTCAAATATGAGGCCATACGAAAATCTTCTCCAGACTCTTTGGTGCGTTTGAGCTGGCTTCTTAGGGAAGTGGCAATAATCTCTGCCCAATCCATCCATTGTTCACCCTTTAAGATAATTTCAATATACCTATACATCCATTCTTCGAACAAACATACATCAGCTGAACCTTTCACCCTGTGTAATAATACCACCAGGTCATGTATGTGGGGTTTCATGTGGCTTCTAGTAATGACCTTGGGGAGTCTAGACCCACCTCCATAGTTAACCTTGGTCCATTTCCTGGCAAGGGTGTTTGGGTACACACTAGGGTTTTCCCGATACTCAGCTTCAGCTTGAGAGGGTGAGAAAGCCGCAAAGGTACTTGCTGTTAATTTCAAAATAGAAGAAATGGTTTCCCTAGAGACAGGAAGTATGGTATTACCATTTTTGCTTACTATGCTCTTGCTTCTTACATCATAATGGTCAATGCAAAGTTGTAGGAGTTCAGGGTTTATGAAGGCGGGGGGAAACGCAGCAGCTTCAATTAACCTGCTCGTTAATATTTCCATACATCCCTTAACTTCTTCCGTATTCGCAAGAAAATTTGCTTGAAAACTTTCCACATTTACCCCTTCTAAATTGATATCACAAATCACTAGTCTTTTACATTCAAGGCTAGAAACATTACCGAGAAAATGCATAACCGACTTCATTCTCAACTTAAACAAGCAAGACCTCTTTCAGACAAACCTTTGAAAATAACAGTTTTGCAGAACAGAACAAAGATTACTAAACTCTCACCTGTTTTCCATTGAAAAGCAAATAATCTTCTCTAGCTTCCCTAACTGCTCCTTCTCTCCGAAATCAGACCTCCTTTCCGTTTTCCCTTTTCTCTTTTTTTTTTTTTTGGATAACTTACCAGGCAACTGAATGAAAATTTATCACAGGGAAACCTTATATATGGGAAGATCGGATAATGATAGTTCATCACCTCACATCAGGATTGACATGCTCGAGGCGTCGATGCATAAATGGCTCGATTAATGTTTTACCCTTTCGCATGAGTTAATAATAATTGATTTCATGCAGTATCCAGTCATTCCTAAAATGAAGGTCTACTCACACTCATAATAATGATGCCCTTTCCCTTGAAAAAGAAATAAAATCTTTTGATCTGACATGCTGATGGGACCATTGATTGCTTGAGAGAAAGGCGGCGCATCGTACTCCAAAAATAAACTCCCGCTGTCAATACTTGTCAAGAACCACTTTGAATAAGCTTGAACCGAGCTTCAAAACGGTTCAAAGTATTTCAAAGAAGACCGCCACGATAAAAGATACTTCCTGCCAAAGAAAGAGTGTTAGTGTGAAAAATTTGGTCGAATCACTTTGAACTACTTCGAACCGAGGTTTGAAATGATTCGAAGCGATTCAAAAGGGAGGGGAGGAATGACCATGGAAGCTTGCGACCTTGACCAACTTCTTCAAAGGACGATAGACACTTGGATGACGAAGGGGAGGCCTCGAATAAGATGGGCGGGGTTTTTTAAAGGGGAACCCTTGAATTAATATGGCAACTCTAAACACAACTAACAGGGGCTCTGACTGGGGACTGTGTATGCGGAATACACAGAGAACTCAGAAACAGGAGATAAAACTCAACACAGCAGAAAGGAAAGAAAACAACAAGAACGAGAAAACTATACACAACAAAATACTATGTACACAGCAGGGGACATCAAAACTTAGAATTTGATCAGCTTCAAATCCTGCCCATTATATGTAAAAGGCAGAATTGTTCCATCTGGGTATCTCAAACGGAAAGTGTTAGGACCAACAACTTCTGAAATAAAGAACGGACCTTTCCAAAGAGATTCAAATTTTCCGTGTGCTCCTTTTGGTTCTTTCCTCTTATCCCACAGGAGTACTTCATCATTCTTAAGGAAATTTCTTGGTCGAGCTTTCCTGTCAAAGATGCGCTTCACATTCATCTAGTGTTCTGTGATGTGATCAACCAATTTGTTCCTCTCATTTTCCAACTTGTGCGGATACATGACTCTCTTCTCTAATGAATTTTTAAAGAATTGATCTTCGATAACCGATTGCAATTTAGCAGCTGATAACTCTAGGGGTAAAGATAACTGAGCTCCAATCCCATATACTAATTCAAATGGAGCCATCCCAATAGCTCTTTTTGGTGTGATCCGGTCTGCCCACAATGCTTCATAGAGCCTTTTGTGCCAATCTCGGGAATTGTCAGATACCAATTTTTTTATGATGGCCACTAGATTCTTATTGCTGGACTCTGCCTGCCCATTTCCTTGTGGGAAATAATCTGATGAATGTGCCAATGATACACCATGCTCGTAACAGAAAAGTGATATTTCCTCTGATGAGAAATAAGTGGCATTATCTGAAACCACTTTCTGAGGTACACCAAACCTAACAAAAATTTGCTCCATCAGAAATTCACATACCACTTGAGAGTTAGATTTCTTCGTTGGAATCGCCTCCACCCATTTAGTGAAATAATCTGTCGCTGTTAGAATGTAGATATGTCCAGCACTTGATGGAGGATTTATAGGTCCAATAAAGTCGATGCCCCATTGTTGAAACGGTTCATCAATTACTACAGGTCTGAGAGGTAATGCTGCTAATTGAGGACGTGCAGTAAAAAGTTGACATCTCTCACAGTTTTTCACAAATTTATAAGCATCTTTGAACATACCTGGCCAGTAAAAACAATTCCTGAGAATTTTAAAGGCAGTAACAGTGGATGAAAAGTGCCCCCCGCAAGCCTCAGAATGGTACGCTTTTAACAATTGTTCTTGTTGCTCTGCATCCATGCACCTTAAAAATGTTCCATCGATTCCCCTCTTATATAGAACACCATCTGAAATTACATATTTGGCAGCTTTCAGTCTGAGATTTCATCTTTCTTTATAATTCATATTTGATGGGCATTCACCATATGAAAGAAAATATGCAATGTCAGAGAACCAAGGATCTGTTAGGCTGACCAGTAAAACCGTATGGGCTTCATCGGATTTACCGGGAGACACATCTCTATTCTCAGCTATCATTTTGCACAAACCACGCCCCCTTACCAGAGAAGTAGGTTTGATTGTTAAATCATATTCTTGCACTTTAGCTACCCAAGTCGCTCATTTATTCATTCCTACTTCTTGCTGAGTTAAGATACTTTTGACTGCGGTCTCGGGCACATATACAACAGAATGAGAGTGCAGTATGTAATACCTGAATTGTTTCAATGTCCTTACTACAGCAAAGGCATTTTTTTTTGTTGGACTATAATTTAATTCATGCTTCTTCAATGGAACACTCATAAAGGCGATTGGAGCTTCTTTTCCTTCATCATTAGGTTGGGTTAAAATACTAGATAGAGAGTGCTCAGAAGCGTAACAATAAATAATGAAGTCTTTCTCAAAATTAGGGCTTACTAGGATTGGAGCACTTGCGATAGCTGTTTTGATATCTTCAAAAGCTTTCTTACCCTCTTCTTGCCATCTGAAAGGACGTTTCTCGCTCATCATGTCCAGCATGTATCTCACCTTTTCAGAAAATTCGGGTACAAAACTTCTCAGGAAATTGATCTGACCAAAGAAAGATTTCAAATCACTTCTATTTGTAGGCAGAACCAGCTTCTGTATTGCTTTCACCCTTTCTGGGTCGATTTTTATACCCTCTTTAGAAACAACATGCCCGAGCAATTTGCCTTCTTCAACGAAGAAAATAGACTTCTTCGGATTCAAAGATATACCATGTTGTCTACATCTCTCCAGCACCTTCTTTAAGTCTCTCAAATGATGTTTCCTTCTTTTAGAATAGACAGTTAAATCATCAAGATATATAACAATTATCTTATCTCCCAGGTCTTTGAAAGAGGAATTCATCGCTCGCTGAAAAGTAGCTCTGGCATTAATTAGACCAAAAGGCATTTGGTTGTAAGCAAAAGTACCCCAGGGAGTGATGAAGGCTGTTTTGTGTTGATCTTCTGAGGCGACACTAATCTGATTATACCCTGAGTAACCATCCAGCATCGACATTACTTCGGATCCAGCTACTGACTGCAAGACATGATCCATAGTAGGAAGCGCATAGTTATCTTTAAGGCTTGCTTGATTCAGATTCCTAAAGTCTACACAAATCCTTATTTCACCGTTCTTTTTCCTTACCGGAACGATATTTGCCACCCATGTTGAATGATGTATTGGGTAAATTATACGAGCCTTCAACATCTTTTCTACCTCTCTAAAAATGGCTTCTGAAACTTTGGGGTTGTAATTTCTAAGCTTTTGTCTGAAGGTGGTGGCCCCTAGTTTCAATGGTATGTGATGCACGAATTCACCATTTCTGAAATTTTTTAAGTCACCATAATCCCATGCAAAAACATCTTGATATTGGATTAAAAGCTCAGATATGTTCCTCTTTTCCCTTGCAGAACAGGTTTTGCCTATAGAAATCAACTTAGGGTCCTCTTTACTTCCAATGTTGACCTTGTCATGTTCCTCTTTCTTTTCATTAGAATCAATATCTTTCTTTAGAGTACTGTCATCCTTTCTACCAAAAAGATATTCCAAAGAAACCAGGCCTTTAGGAATTTTGTTTCCTTGAAGTTGGATCACTTCCCCTGTTTCTGTTGATTCTTCACCTATTGGCTTGCCCCAATGTTCAGACCCTTCGAAAAGGATTTCAGCGAAACTTCCCGCGCATGCCATGAATTCTTTTAATTGTTCATCATCGTTAAAGACCTGCCAATGATTAACATTATCTGGGACTCTTGGTCTGTATAACACCTCAATCTTGTAAATATTGTTTTTGAATTCGGGATGGGGCAATAATAAAGATGTAGAGACAGCTAAAGAATCAGCTTTGGTATTTTGAGCACGAGGGACGAATTCAATAGAAAAAGCTTTAAATGACTCAATTTCATCCCAAACCAGATTTCTATAATGCCTCAGTCGATCATTTTTTACAGAGAATTGTTTTCTCACCTGCTTAACAATGAGTTCAGCATCCCCCTTTGCTTTTAGCTGCCTTATCCCTTTTTCCTTTGCTTCTTGTAAACCTAGAAGTAACGCCTCGTATTCTGCTGTATTATTTGTATTATGGAAGTCCAGCTTAAAAGAGAAAGGGAAAATTTCCCCGGAAGGTGAAATGAGTACTACACCAGCACCTGAGCCTGAGTTCGAGCAACTTCCATCAAATTCTAAAGTCCACAAGGTTTCTTCAGCACTTACCACGTTTTCTTCACATGACTTCTCGGGTAAGATGATGTAATTCCCGAATTGACATTCCTCATATAATATCTGTGCTTTGGGATTGTCAGAAGGTACCACAGTATATTTGTTTTTCGGCTCAGGTTCTAACTTTATTTTCTTCTTTCCCACAGGAATATATGCTTCAGACTAGTCCATTTTAATTTCTCCACCTATATCCTTGCAGAAAGTTCTGCTAAGTAGCATCCCATAGCTAGCTGGAATATCAGCTACCAGAATAGTAAGCTTCACTCTCTTTTCAGGGAAAGCGTAAAGAACAGCTTGTACATCTTTCACTTGGCCAACCAGGGGTACCTGCTTCCCATCCATAGCATAGCAACACCCAAAAGTTTTTGTGAGCTCAAGACCAAGGGCTTTTGCAACTGGCTGAGGCATAATATTGTCTGATGCTCCGGAATCAATGATACAATTACTAAGCCTTTGACCATTTAATAACAAAGATAAATAAAATGGGTTGGGCTTTTTCTCCTCCATTTCCTTTTGAACAGAATTAGCAGTAGTCTCAATGCCCTTGGAGCATCTCTCGGATACAAAGGTGGGTTCATCAGCAGCTTTTACACCCTCGGAAACGTTATCTGTAACATGTGCACTAGTGACTGGGCTTCCCTTCACGTACTGAACCAACTTGTCCAACTCCTTAGGATTAAGCTTTAGATATTCCACTGGTGAAATGGATATAGAAGAAGTTTTACAAAATTCTACAATGTCAAAAGCTGAGGCACTAGCTTGCATTTCAGTCCTGAACAAAATCTTAGGTTCCATAGTTTTCGTCGCATCAGCCTGAACATGCTCCTTACCTTTTGAATTTGATACATTTGGGGTGTTTCTAGGATAGAATTTCTGATTCCGTTGGCCTCTAGTCATGACTGTGCAGGAAGGTTCTTGAAGTGTTGTAAAAACATCACCTCCTCTTTCTAAATCAGATTCGTATTCAAGGAAGTAACTACCAGACTCAACCTTTTCTGTATCTTCTTTTTCAATCATTGCTTCTGCCATAAGAGCATTCTTTGCTAGCGGAATACAATTTAGCCAGTCAGGACATTCTCGTTCATCATGGTCCGAAGTCATGTGGAAGGAACACATTGTTTCTTTAGGGGCTTCTTCAATTTGTAGTCTCGGCTGAGGAGCAGTTAATAGGGGAGCTCTCCCAAAATTTTGAGACTGCTGTCGTCTGTGAATGTCTTGATAAGGGGAAGGATACTGAGTATGTGTTTTATTCTACTGCCTCTTCATCATTGCTATGTCATTCATCAGTTTTTGTAAGACTGGGTATGTGGATGTAGAAGATGAAACGGTCCCGGGAGTATGTACTTCTCTTTTCCACTTACCAGCATTAATGAGCGCATCCTCCAATTGAATAGCCAATCTCTGAGCAGCGCCTAAATCAGCACAAACATCTTTAATAAGATGAAAACTTATATCTGCTGGAACGACATTGATAAAAAATGATTTTTGATTTTCTTCACTAGGTCTTGACGTCGTGGGAATTCTTTGAACCAATCTATTGAATTTGGCCACAAACTCTCTCATGGGTTCATGCATATCTTTCTTCATTTGACTAAGTTGGGAAAATAGAGAACATTCATTTTCAGGGGTTTTAAATCTAGTTTCAAAGGCATTTTTCATATCATCCCAACTAGTAATAGAATGATGGGGCAAATGATTGAACCAATCAGCAGCAGCATCAATCAAGGTTCGCACAAACAATCTTACAGCGACTTCCTGTGTAGGGATGCTTATAACAACACAGGCAGAATGAAAAGCGCTTAGGTGGTCATCTGTTGAGACTTTGCCATCTCCACTAAACTTGGGTAAAACTTCAGTAGCTCTTTTAGGGAGTGCTGCGAAGTTCACACCTAAATTCAGTGGACCTATGTTCTGCCCCCAAGGTTGATTAGCAGCCATGTTGGGTGATACAACTTGCAAGGGTGGGATTGATATATAGGCTGGAACAAGGGCACTCAATGGAAGCAAGGATTGAACCAAAGGTGAGAAGGGAGAAGGCTTTGGTGGTGAGCTAGGCCTGCTTTGGGATTTGATCTGCTTCTTTTTAGGGTCATTAAAATCTGGCAAGAGTTTTAGGTTTTTCAATGACTCAAAGTTCTCATCAAGAATTCCTTTTTTTCTTTCCCCTCTTGTGTATCTACGAGTAGCTAGTTCTAAACTACTGATGTGTTCAAGGTCTTGCAGGTGCCTGGGCTAGTCTATTCACAACAACAGCCTCCTGAACTTCCGGCACTCCTCTCAAGAACTCGGCTCTTTCTTCTTCTATTTCCAGAACCACTAATATTTGCTGATAGTGTTGACCACTTCTACGTTCTCGCCAAGCAGTTGTCGCCAGGTCTGAAATTATGTCTTCTTGAGTATCTTCAAATCGAAGATTAGGTTGTAATACAGGGAAGACCTCATTATGTTGAAGAACCATGGTTATACATTACATTTAAAGATTAAGGTTCCTTCAAAAGGACTCGTTCTTCCCTAGCAGAGTCGCCAAAAATCTGTTAGTGAACAGATTGTCCTCTCACTCAACTTCTCTTAATTTACTCTATGCCCAATATTATGAAGAGAACAGAATCATTCACTACAGTTGAGAAAGTATTAATTTTACTTCAACTTCCTCTCTGAATTTTCTACAGGTACAGCTCCCTCATCTGATTTGCAATGAATTCAGTTTTTACAATTACACTTTTTCCCGAAAGTGCATAAGGTTCTCTCAACTACTCTTAGGTAGTGAGGTAATTACAAAATACAACTCGAAAATGAAAAGATTCAGACACATATAATCAACAAAATCTATTATAAAGAGTGAATTTTCTGCTAGATTTTCAACATATATCAAAACAGGAAACAGATGAACTTACGACTAACCAACAGCAATAAGGAACTTTCGAATCGCTGAATTACCTCCACAAAGTGATAATAATTCAACACCCAGAACACAAAGTTTCAAAGCATAACTCAAAATTTTTTATATATGTATATCCAACTTCAATGCACAAAGTCTTTGGAAGCTAAAACATGCATATACTATCCTTGATCACTGTTCTTCAGAAAAATCTATCTTAAAGCTATGTCTAATCTGCTATTCTTTCTTCCCTATTGCTAAAAATAAAATGTTTCCTGTCCCAGCCTTTATAGTTTTTTCTTTAAAATCCCGAAGGGCCTCCCTTAAAACCCAGCCCTGTCGGGTTAATACAAGAAACCATTATGAAACTAGAAAGCAGTTATCAAAAAGATAGAACGCCAGTGGGTCACGATTCAGTTTCCACTATATTCGCCGGCTTCCTCCTCATCTCCGACGGTTTGACGTACTAGCTTCTAGCTCTGGAAAGTAGACATGAATTCCTGCGTGGCATGTGAGTGCGGGTTCTTTAAACTCATCAGCCGGGCTTTACATGCGTCCTTCTGCCACCTATACTCCTTCATCTTTAGGCTCTAACGTGGCATCAGTTTCTCATTGAGGCGCAACATGGATTCTATACCTGCCAACGAAGTGAAATCATCGACCTTTGGCGTTTCTTTGTCCCTAATCCGTTCAACTGCTTCGGTGAAACTTTTGGTTAACACTTCAATGTCCATGCTGCCTTCATCCAATTGCAAGATGCCTGTGGGGTTAATAATCTTCATGTCTTTAACCAGTTCCTTATGCATATCTGTGATTTGATTCTCAACGCCTTGGACCTTTTTGATGGCCTCTTTGTAGATGGACTCCTTCCAGCTCATATTACTTTTCAGGATAAATAATATGCACGGGTCCACGGCTTTCATAGGGTTTTCACCTAAGAATTTGGGAACTCCAAACTTTTCAACTTCTGTTATTCGGGAAACTATGGTTTGACACTGTGACAGTTCTGTCTCCCATACTGGTATCAAAGTTTGAATTTCCCCGAACAATGCCTCACCCTCGAAATAGATACTAGTAACTTCGGAAATAAATTTATTCCCTTGATCTAATATGCTATTTACCCAACTAACCACAGCGTCAGACAGCAATTTTCCCCTCTGCATCGGTTTCATCAATTGCTAGCTTTCGACAGAATTTGGATCGAATGGCTGAGGCATCTGGATTATTGGGTCAGGTCCCAAATTAATCAGCGAATTGATGTATGCGGCCATCGTCACCACCATTACTTTCAATTCTTTCTTCTCTTTGGAATCTTTTTCTGATTGCGTGAGCATGTGGTCGGCAGAAAATTTAAAGAAATTATCACCAGTATTCCTATTAAGGACACCCAGTTCAATAGAAGTGACTCTGAATCCTTCCTCATCAATTTCCCCTAACTCCTTTTTCTATTTATAAGTAGCCACCTCCGCTATGATTTTCCCCGTCACTGGATCTTTAGTGAGACAAGCATCCGTTTTCATTTTCTTTGTTTTAGACCCTCTAGCCGCATACCTAGTGACAATATCTTTTACTGGCATGGCCACTGGTTGCAAACTCCGCTTCTTATTGATTGAATTTGACAACCATAAAGGAACAGTGGGAGTAGTTGATATCATCTGAGTATCTTTAGTCGGAGTCAAGAGATTGGGTTGATCTGTCTTTGGTGTTTCAATGAATTGGACTTCATCGTCTGCCCCATCTGGGAAAGCGAACTTGTCACTTGAATCCCGCTCTGGTGATGTCATTTTCTGTTTCTGGGAACTAGGCTGCTTCAAAGCTTTGTTCCTGGAATGGGATCTCATCCTAGGAGCCGTGACTTGTGATCGGGAAGGAGACTTTATTTTCTTATCTGAAGCCAGTGCATCACCTGCAACATGAGAAAGTGGAATGTCAGATTGAAGCGGTTCCGAGAGAGAAATCACCTTAGGAGAAGACTCATTGATGTTTCCATTTCTTTTCCTTTGCAGCCAATCATCCGTATAAGTTAATATGGATCTGGCTCTCAAATTAATATCATCATCTTCTTCCTTGCTCCAATCAATTGTCAAGGATTTTGCTTCGTTTGATCCTTCCCATCCGGGTTCAACTAAAAATGAGCCATCTTCGACGATTCCTTGTGTTTTGAACTTCAATTTGAAAGAGCTAATTTGCTGCAAGGTGAGTCTAGAATGATCCTTTTTCAAGACTTCTTCTTCATTTTCACATTCTTCCCATAGATCTTCTAGCTGCGGAGCAACTGATGAGTTGATTTCAAGGCCGAGGGTTAGAGCTGCATATCCCTTACTATCGAAGTTTCTCCTGCTGCAGTAGAACCCAAGATTGAATCCCAGCAAATTGCTTCCGATGATGGAAGCGTTATTCATGTTATTATAGACCAAAGAGCGCAGCTTAATAGGGAAAACCGTCTCCCATTTGTCCTGAGGGAGATTATCCTTAATAACAGCAAAAAGTTGCCTGCACAATTCGGCTAAAATGAAACAATCAAGGGCATATCGAGGTAACCTCACAGGTTCTTCCTCAAACCCTCTGACTCTCAAATATGTGAACCTAGGAAACTGAATAAAAGAACTCCCATAACGTTGAACCAGCCTCAGCGATTCAGGAGAGAGTCGTGGCATCTGAACACCTTCTAGGGCCGAATAAATGTTTTCAAATAATACATCATGCACCTTGCGGAAATCCTCCAGAACTCTATCTTTTTGCAACAACGGACAATATTGGAAGATGGTCATTTCCTCATTCCATACCTCATGCGGAAGAGTGGTGAGATCACACGTGCAGGCAATACAGTAAGTCAAATATGAGGCTATACGAAAATCTTCTCTAGACTCTTTGGTGCGTTTGAGCTGGCTTCTCAGGGAAGTGGCAATAATCTCCGCCCAATCCATCCATTGTTCACCCTTTAAGATAATTTCAATGTACCTATACATCCATTCTTCGAACAAACATACATCAGCTGAACCTTTCACCCTGTGTAATAATACCACCAGGTCGTGTATGTGGGGTTTCATGTGGCTTCTAGTAATGACCTTGGGGAGTCTAGACCCACCTCCATAGTTAACCTTGGTCCATTTCCTGGCAAGGGTGTTTCGGTACACACTAGGGTTTTCCCGATACTCAGCTTCAGCTTGAGTGGGTGAGAAAGCGGCAAAGGTACTTGCTGTTAATTTCAAAACAGAAGAAATGGTTTCCCTAGAGACAGGAAGTATGGTATTACCATTTTTTCTTTCTATGCTCTTGCTTCTTACATCATAATGGTCAATGCAAAGTTGTAGGAGTTCAGGGTTTACGAAGGCGGGGGGAAACGTAGGAGCTTCAATTAACCCGCTCATTAATATTTCCATACATCCCTTAACTTCTTCCGTATTCACAAGAAAATTTTCTTGAAGACTTTCCACATTTACCCCTTCTAAATTGATATCACAAATCACTGGTCTTTTACATTCAAGGCTAGAAACATTACCGAGAAAATGCATAACCGACTTCATTCTCAACTTAAACAAGCAAGACCTCTTTCAGACAAACCTTTGAAAATAACAGTTTTGCAGAACAGAACAAAGATTACTAAACTCTCACCTGTTTTCCGTTGAAAAGCAAATAATCTTCTCTAGCTTCCCTAACTGCTCCTCTCTGAAATCAGACCTCCTTTCCTTTTTCCCTTTTCTCTTTTTTTTTTTTTTCGATAACTTACCAGGCAACTGAATGAAAATTTATCACAAGGAAACCTTATACATGGGAAGATCGGATAATGATAGTTCATCACCTCACATCAGGATTGACATGCTCGAGGCGTCGATGCATAAATGCCTCGATTAATGTTTTACCCTTTCGCATGAGTTAATAATAATTGATTTCATGCAGTATCCAGTCATTCCTAAAATGAAGGTCTACTCACACTCATAATAATGATGCCCTTTCCCTTGAAAAAGAAATAAAATCTTTTGATCTGACATGCTGATGGGACCATTGATTGCTTGAGAGAAAGGCGGCGCATCGTACTCCAAAAATAAACTCTCACCATCAATACTTGTCAAGAACCACTTTGAATAAGCTTGAACCGAGCTTCAAAATGGTTCAAAGTATTTCAAAGAAGACCGCCGCGATAAAAGATACTTCCTGCCAAAGAAAGAGTGTTAGTGTGAAAAATTTGGTCGAACCACTTTGAACTACTTCGAACCAAGGTTCGAAATGATTCGAAGCGATTCAAAAGGGAGGGGAGGAATGACCATGGAAGCTTGCGACCTTGACCAACTTCTTCTAAGGACGATAGACACTTGGATGATGAAGGGGAGGCATCGAATAAGATGGGCGGGGTTTTTTAAAGGGGAACCCTTGAATTAATATGGTGACTCTAAACACAACTAACAGATGGGCTCCCCTAAGGGAGTGTATGTTCGCTTTTGTTTTTGTTGATGAGGTCTGGGTTCATCCTGAGATGTAATGCAGCCTTGATTTGGAGGAGCAACTGTGTTAGTCTGAGGTGGGGGATTTTGTCCTGCAAATCGAACTACAGGTTGTGCACTTTGATAGTTCTTGCATCCACAACCCTATCATTGACAACATTTTTGTTTTTGTTCCAGAAGCTTGGTTTGTCACTATTGAAGCATGGGTGAGGACCATCCTTTGGCTCATTATAGATTTTGATAAGTCCTTTCTTGATGAGAGCCCGCTCACATTTTAAACCTTTTGTGATCATGTCATTGAAAGAGTCTGTGTCTTTGACATCCAGGTGAAATTCCATTTCTTTGTTTAAGTTGGAAATAAATATTTCCACTAGTTCTTGTTCAGGTAACTGAAGAGAATGTCTGCTAGACATTTGACATCATTGTTGCAGGAATACTGAGAATAGTTCACTTGGTTTTTTTTTAGTGTTACATAGATCAACCATGGTGATATCACGTTCAATGTTATGAGAGTAATGTGCCAAGAACTTCTGAACTAGCTCTTCAAAGGTCCTAATGCGACCTAGTAGTCGAGAAAACCATGATGTGGTTGTTCCTCCTAAACTTTGGGAAAAAGGCGCATTAGGTATGTATCTTCGTATGCCACTTTGAGGCAAGCTGAATGGAATTCTCTGACATGATCGCGAGGATCTCCTTTTTCTCTATACTTTTTGAACTTGGGTGTTTCAAACCCTCATGGAAGAGGTGGCATATAAATATTCCTATCAAAGGGATAGGGACAAATGTCATTGAGTGAAAATTGATTAGTCTTTATGCCACTGCGAAGTTGTTGGGTGAGATTTTCAACTTGTTGCCGCAACATCTCTATGTCATTTGGAGGAGGAGGAGGTGGGTTACCTTGAGGAATGTTATATCTGATGGGATCTCTACCTCTTTCTTCTTCATTGTGACTTTTTCGTTCTGATGCTTGTCTTAGTTGTGCAAGATCAAAGTCAGAGGGGAGTTTGGCTCCTTCTTGAGCAAGCTTTAAAAAGTGAGCATCCGCATTGCTCCTAAGTATTTCGTCAAAAAGTCTATTAAAGAGAGGATTGTGCTGAGCCCTTTCTATTGTTGCAGGAGTAGGAGTACTTGGGTTTTTGTCATTCGCATTTCCTCCAAGTGCTTCTTGAAATTCATTGATATTTTCCTCTTCTTCTTCAATTTCTATTTCTTGTTGCCTTGACTGTGATCGGGTATGAGCCATCTTGTTTATGAGTTTTTGTTGAAGTTGGGTGAAAATGATGATGAGTTGTTGATGAAATGAAATATTGATGGTTGGTGTGTTTTTTTGCATGTGGATCTCTAGCACTTTAAAGGTGGATGTTACCAAAGTTCTTTCTTTGAATTGCTTGTTGTGTTTTTGATAAGTTTCGGTGTGATAAGGTGTAGAGAAATCTGAGATGTATTACAGACGTAACTACCTAGTAATGAGAGGATTCACTCATAAACTAGTTTTAACCTACGTAGATATGTCTCTTAGGATGAGCTTATCCTAGATGTAGAAACAATCTAAAAGGTGATGTTTTGTGTTTGATTCAAGCAATATCCAAAAGAGAACTTAGGACAAGAACCTCTTTAATGTTTTGAGAGTTGAAAATGAATGAGATGATGTGTGAATGATATAATGGATGAAATGTTTTAACTTCAATAAAAGCTTTGTGTCACAAATGGAACAAATTCTACCTCTTCCCTTTCGAGCATTGGTGGCATTTCTCGAGCTATGTTGTATGTGATACAAATGTCTAGGAAGAAGTTGGGATTGATCTTGCCTCGGTTTTTGTGATAACTCAAAGCTCTATATTGCATAAAAGCTCTGTGGTTTAATGACTCTGAATCAAATTCGTTTGATTTGCCTTGAAGGTATAGACGCATGTGACGTAGAAAAACTCTATGAGAGATAAAGATTTGTCTATTGAGATAGAAGAATCTCCTCCTTTTGATCAAAGCCTTTGAGCTCAATGGTCTTCTTTTCAAGTTGATGTGTTGATGAAGATTCTTCTTTCTCAAGATGTGAAGAATGGTCATATAGTTTGATACTCTTCTTTTTGTTTTTGATCTTTTGGTTATTTTTAAAAATGTTTGGTTGGATGAATACTTGTTTTGATTTTTGGATTTTTAAGATGTTTCTTTGACAAGAAAACAAAGCAAGCACACAACACAAGAATGTTGCCTCAAAAGGCACAAATAAGTGTGGGTCTAGATCAACCCAATCTTTGAACTTTTATGACCCTTTCCTTTAAGTGTATTTTAGGTGTTTTTCTTTCCAAAGCCTGAAGTCGACTCAATTTGTACTTGGTCTTTGACTAAAATGAAAACATTTCAAACACTTTGTATCCCTAAGGTCAAATGGCCAGTTGGGATAAATTCAACCCACATCTTGATATTTCTTCGACTTTGGTACTACATACCTTATGAATCCCGTAGTGATAGGTAAGGATGTGATATACTACGTCTTGCACGACCATAACAAATAGATGATCCCTATGATGGGGGAGTCACCACTTTCATCAAGCCACAAGTGACTTTTCAAAAAGCTATGTTTCTACTCAAGGAAATATGTATGGTGACTATCTTGGGAGCAAAACCATCTATGCTCTTGCATGAATTATATCACAAATATCCTCAATCAATAGAATGGGTGGGCTACTACTTAAAGGTGTTTAGTAATTTTAGATGTCTTTGGACATAAGTTCATTCTGCAGTGACTCACTTAAGAGCCTTGTAACTTGTGGTGGGACCCATTTGTCCTTTCGGCAAGTTACACTATAAGAACAACTATAACCAAGGCTACAACTTTTGCTCTCACCTGGTTTCTATAGCGGCTCGAAGGATTTACCGCGTGAGGTCATTCTCAAGAGTGATGTGTCTCTTGGCAGACCTCTCTTAAAAAGATTAAAATTTTGAGTGTTACTAACACTTTTCTCTTGCACCTAGGACCATGAGAGCCAAGGGAGAGGATAGTGTGTGTTAGAAGTAGGACCACTTGACCAAATTTTTGCCCAAGTGTGCTAATCATGAAAAGAAATTTTTATTTTTAACTTGTCATTGCAATGATTTTCTATCTAATTGGAGATGTTGCTCCAACAACCATGATGTTCTTTTTAACTTCAAAGGCAATATGTTTAAGTAAACTAGAACTTTGAAATCCTAGTCAACTTAATGAAAAACACGTATGCATGAAGTAAAATCATTTTGCAAAAAGAATGAGACAAGTTGATTGTGAATTCTATTTGCACCAAGATGGAAGTGTGGATTGTGAGCTTTTGCTTAAGTTTGATGCAAGAAATAAATTTGTTTTGTTGATTTTAAGCACCAAATGAACAATTAAGCCTAACTTGCAAGAAACAAAGTTTGTTTTTGTTCAATTTTAAAGCACCAAAAACAAATGATCCTAACTTGCAAGAAAAAGAAAGTTTGTTTTTGTTCAATTTTAAAGCACCAAAAAACAAATTTTTGATTTTTAACGAAGTTAGTTTTCAGACCTGCACAAAAAGTGAATAGTTAGTAAAATCCACGGATAGGGAGGGCTTCCACGAGCCTTAAAAAAAACATTTTTTTTAGTTACAAGGTCTTCCTTACAATGTTATGTTACAATAGCGCTAGTCTGTGTGAAAACAGAAGCGCTATTTAACCAAAAACATGTTATTACAGAGACAAAAGCACTGAAAGAAAAACTTGATAGTAAATGCAAAAGCACCAGAACAAGCGCAAAAGCACTAAAACAAGCACAAAAGCACTAAATGAAGGTCAATAGTGCCAAACTTGAGACAATAGCACTATTATAAAAACAATAGCGCTAGAATAACAAGTTGCAATAGCGCTACAATGCGATCAAAAGCGCTAAAGCACAACCTGTGTGTCAAGTTCAACATTCAAACATGTTAGTTGGTTGTTTTTTTAAAGAATTGTTTTGGGTGCTTGGATTCATGTCGGGTTCACCAAATGATGCTCTACAAAACTGACAAGCTAGGATTAAAACTTGTGGTATTATAACACACAAAAACAACAAGAAACAAGATTAATGTTAGTGTTATTCAACCAAAGATTAACCTAAGCAAGCATATCAAAAGAGATACTAAGATCATGCTAACATATTTAACAAATGAAACAAATATAAGAAGGCATCTCCAAATGCCTCTTAACATGTTCTTAGCTCCTTCTTCTTTGTTCCTCTCCTCTCCAAGTTCCAAATTAGTAAAGCTCTCAGCAGCTTTTTGCACTATGGATGCTTATGGAGGTTCAAGATTGTAGATGATTACTCTAAATGCTATGAAAATGTAGATAAAAGCTAATATTAGATGCTATAATGCTAAAATGATTTATTTTAGGCCAAAATAACAATTATATGAGTTGATTATGCTAAATGCTCTCTAGAATTCACTATAGCTTAAATGCATACAAGTTATCAAGATTATGACTATGAATGCTAAATGCTTGAGGATTTGAAAATGAGGAATGTGAGCTCTATTTATAGGAAAAATGGAGCAATGGATGGTTGAGATTGAGTAATCTCAACAAGGGTCAAGATTGAATGATATTCAATCCATGTGAGGGCTTTCAACTCAATCCCAGGATGACAAGTGTCAATGTGAGATAGGTTGAGAGGAGAGGGAATAAACATTAAATACTTGATATGACCTGAAGGTTAACTTGGGAGTTAAGGTCAAGGTTGGGTTGAGTGAATAAATTCTTTATTCAAAGAATAAAGCCTTTATCCAATGGATAAATTCTTGTGCAAAGGCAAAAAGGATAACCATGGTTAAAGCAATAAATGTTTGAGGAGACACATGAGTGCAAGTTGAAATAACCATAAATGGTTATGTAAGAGCCATAAATGGTCATGTAAGAGCCATTAGTGGTCTTGGAAGACTTTGGAGGTTAAATTGTTGAACACACAAAGCATTAAATGATTTTCAAAGACTTTGAAGTCTTTGAGAAGTGACTCCAAGTTGCTTAGGAATGTGACAATAATTAGGGGATGGATTAGGCTAATTAGGAAGGGTTTAGAAGAATCTAGAAGGGGGTTAGGATTGCAAGTGGATTTGGTGGGTGAGAGAAAAATAGGATTTTTATTTAAAATAAATTAATTTATTTCAATAAATGTGTGCAAGTTGCATTTGTAGGAAAATGCAAGTGGGGGGATAAATGATTTAAATAAATGTTTGATTTAATTTGTTTAAAAGAGGAATAGGGGATTAAATGAAATAAATATGATTTATTCATTTAATTGATTGTGAATTTGGTTAAATGAATTAATTAAAATAAATTGAATAATTTATTTAATTAATAGGAAAATGTTTGAAGATGAATTAATTAAATGTTAATTTAATTAACTGATGGCTAGTGGATTTTTAATCAAATAAATAGGAAATATTCATTTAATTAAATTAGACAGATTTATGTGACTACAGAATGGGTTTAGGGTTAATTGATTTGGATTAGATGACTTCTAGAAGAAATTAGAAATAGGGTTTAGGATGCAAGTGGGAGATGTAAGATTTTGCAAGTGGATGAGGAAAATAGAATTTAATTAAAATAAAGTTAATTTATTTCAATTTGGTTGCAAATTGGGAAATTGAATAAATTAGATTTATTCAATTTGGGGTAAACTATTTAATTAAATGTGAATTTAATTAAAAGGGGAGAGAATGGATTTAATTGAACAAAATGACTTATCCCATTAAATGGTAAAAAGGGGTTGAGTGAATTTAAATAAAAAAATAAAATAATTTATTTATTTAAATAGAGGAATGTGGGCGATTTAATTAAATTGGATTTAATTAAATAGAGGAATGAACATAAAATATTCGTTTAGGAATATGGTCATTTTTATATGTCTACATTTTGCCCCTCTTTGAAGTGATTTGTGTGCACATGTTGATTCAAAGAAAATGATGTGTCATCATGATTTAGTTATGATCAATTTTTGTGTCGTTTTGAGATATGTCATGCCCTAGTTTTGATACTTGATGTCCCGGATTTTATAGAAATGATGTTGATAATGCCCCCTCGGGAGATGAATCAAAACAAATTTGATAATTTGATTTGATTTGGATAATAGCATTTTAAATTTTGGTCTATGTGGAATGTGTTAATTTGATTCATCTCATGATAATGATGTTGGGTAGGCTTGCATGAGACACCACGACTGATTTTCGTGTTCCTCTATGGAACCCTAATTTCTTTTTACCCTATAAAAGGGAAAAAGTAATTCCTTTTTGTCTCATTTGTGCTTGTTGACTTTGGAGAGAGTGACATTTGGAGAAGAGTCAACATGCCGATTTTGTATTCTACTCATCGATTCAAGCACGTGCGGAGGTATCAGAGGCCCGCAACATATGGACCACCGGTAAGTTGACCTTTTTGACCCTTTTTTGATTTTTTATTTTGTCATTTTGGGTAATTTTTTGAATATTTCATGCAGATTTTACGTTTTAGCACGTTAGGTCAAAAGGGTAGCGCATACGAAAAATTTTGTAGCGCGTAGGGTTTAGCAAATAGGGTAGCGTCCAAAATTTTTAGGCTAGCGCATAGTTAGGTTATGGTAGCACGTCAAATTAGGTTAGTGCATTGGGTGTACAGGGTACTACAGAGGGAAAAATGGGTAGCGCATAGAATGAACCTAGTGCATAGGGCTACTAGAGGGTCGCATGGGTAGGTCAAGATAGCATGTAGGTGTGACCTAGCGCATAGGGTTAAGTGCATAGCACGCAGAGGGGATAGATTAGTGCATAGGGGTTCTTAGCACCGAGGGTATTTTAGAGGGCACATTCGAAGAAAAGGATAGCATGTAGGGTTTTTCTAGCACATAGGGTTGATCAGGTGACACGTGGAGACAACAGGTTAGAGCACAAGAAATAGTTTCGCACGTAGACAAGATGTTTTAGGGCATGTAGGAAAAATTTTGGTAGAGTCAGATTTGGGAATGAGAAAAGTTTGTAGGTTGATGTCCAATTTACTAGGATAAGTGTATTTTTGCAAGTCTTTGTGTCTGTTGTCACTGATGTGATAAGTGTGTCCAATATGAATTCTAAGATAACTTGATTTGATTTGTGATGTTTCAAGTTGATATAGATTTGATGTGATTTTGATATGATGTGAAACTTGATTTAGATTTGTTCAAAGTTTTTCAAGTTTTGGATATGAATGTGTTGGATATGAATTGCGGAGCTTGAGTTGTATTACAAGCTGATATGGAACTTGAGTTGTGTTACAAGTTGATATGATTTGACAACTTGAGTTGTATTACAAGTTGATATGATTTGAAACTTGAGTTGTATTACAAGTTGATATGATTTGATGAATTGATATGATGTGAAACTTGATTTAGATTTGTTCAAAATTTTCAAGTTTTTGAGATGATTTTGATTTTGATATCCATGTGTTGATAAGGGAACTGATATTTGACTTGTGTTGTTTTTGACAGGAGCGTCTTGGAGTAGTACAGTCACGTGAGCGATTTCTGAGACCATGGTCATTGATACCATGATTGACACAGGGAGATAGAGATATTATTGATAGATGTGGTCTGACCTCTTTGTTAGAGATGCCTCAGTTTATCGTAAACTAGGGTTTATTGACAGCATTGGCAAAGAGGTGGCACAGTGATACGAACACCTTTCATTTGGTGACAGGCAAGATTATAGTGATGCCTGAGGATTGCTACCAGATTTTGCAAATTCCTATAGTAGGTACGCTACTCCCCTACGAGCAGACAGAGGAGGGTGGGACTGAGGCACTGTGCCGGATTTTTTAGGATGACACTATTTGTGGGTATGAGATCCCCTAGCAGGAGTTTTTGGATTTGGATTACACTCCTCTACCATCAATCTTAGTCGGTTTCATTGGTAGGTTTCTATGTCCCAACCATAGGTCGAAGGGACTATCAGTGGGATGGGGATTGGTGCTTCACACTCCTTGCATTTGCCTAGTGTTTCCAAGGCACCTTAAGGCTTCAAAGGGGCAAATCAATACCCAACTCTCCACTATGACTCCTAGTGTCTTCAACAACTTATTCCAACCCAATTAAACAAGTTTAAATTAGTTTTAAGGTTTCAAGACTTCTCCATGCTCTTAAACCCCACTATGCCTGCTACTAGCCCTAAAGCCCCAATTAGCCCACTTGAGGCTGAATTAATTCAGTTTCTCCAATTTTTCCCAAATAACTTCCAAAAAAAAAAATCTTTTTGGATACCCTTTTCATCTTACTACAACATATATCAAAATTAGGTATGGTTGTTTTGGACCATTCCTTTGCTGTCCTAAGACTTAGACTATTTTTTATGCAAAAACCCACACTTTTACAAAGCAAGTATATAAAATACTTATCCCCCAACCTTTAAACTCTCAAAAATAGTTTTTTATGACTCCAAACCAAGGAAAATCCAATTTTTTAGGTTCTATGATCTTGTTTAATGTGCAAACCCCAAAGCCCTCACCAATAGGCTCCCAAAACCAAGGGTTTCTTGATTAATCACTCTCCCAGCACTGCTGCAACTTAATCAAGGTTCATAAACCTTCTCCTAGACCATATTAGACATATACAATCATTAAACTACCCCTTTGTTAAGGTAGATCTTCTGCTGCTATAGGCTTGCTATGCTTCCTACTCACTTCTCCTTCATCCAACTCACGGTGATCACCTACAAACCCACTCTTCCTGAAAGTTATATTGTTAGAATAATAATGTACAAGTTATAGGGAGCCCATTCCATGAGTATCAGATTCCTACATTCAAGGAATGGCTCCAAGTTGCATTTTGTGTCTTCAATGCCAATGGCAAAACCCAGAAATTTAAGTACAGTTAGCAATAAATAGAAAAATCTGATCAAAAACCTCTACAAAAGCATTCAAAAACAATTATTACAATGCTCAATGATTTCCCAAGGCTTATACCATGAAAGATCAATCACTTTCAAGCAACAAAACACAAAAAATTGCAAGAAAATGAAGGTTTTATTCATTTTTTTTGTTAAATCCGTACAACATCCGTACTATATCATCCAACCCCACCAAAATGGAATTCCAAGGTTTTATAATACCTTCCCCTAGCTTCCCAAACCAAAATCCATCAGTTATTCATGATTAAAATGCTTAACAAACAAGTTTTTAGCTTTTCCCCCCAAACTGACACTAGCCACTATTTTTGAATTTTTGAATTTAAAACTCTTATGAAATGGACTTCTACCCCAACCTAATGACTTCTAAAGGATCAAAATGATTTATCAAATAGTTCTAAACACCTTTTAGACCCTTACCAATTCTATACCCATAAAATCCTATATTTGGTCCTGTGGCCTTATTAGGTCCATTAGGACAATTAATCATTACATTAGGATCATTACAATAAAATGCCATAATTGGCTTCAAGACATCATAATTGAGTCTATTAGACCCATACACCTCCTTGTCATGCTTCCATGGTGTCCTCCAAGTTGTCTTCATGCCTAGTGCCCCTACACCATACTCCCCACCAAACAAAGAACTCTTGTCCCAAGAGTGACCAGTCTTGTGCCAACCACCTAATGATGATGTCTTCTAATTTTCAATAGGGAAAAGGTACTCTCCAAAGGTAATCTTCCTCCTGCTACAACCTGCATTCACTTTACCAAAAGCATTAGTATCAAAAAGCTGATTTTGAGTCCTTTGTCTAGGACCTTGTGTCTTCACCTCTTCTTGCCTTCTCATATCACTGTTTTGATCTGATACCATCTACAAACTCAAAGGTTTAACCACATCTCTCTGCTCAATCATAGGACAATCAATGTTCCCAACTTTTATGCTCTTAAAGTCCCAATCTTGCTGCTCCTTAGGACTGTTGTTCTGCTGCAACTTAGTTTGATTCATCCAACCAGTATCCTTGACCTCACTACCCTGCACACATATCCTAATTTTGTCTCTAAAACAAATTACATTATGTTCATTCTTCTCCTTACAAGGTAAAGGTGTTAAACTATATCTTTTGCTATCCTTATGAACCAAATATGTATTTGTATATCCATCATGGATTGTCCTCCTTAAATATTGCCATGGTCTACCCAATATGATATGACCACAAGTCATAGGTATAACATCACATAAAACATGATCATGATATGTACCAATTGAGAAATCAACATAAGCCCTCTGCCTAATCATTACATGCTGCTCTTGACAAACCCAAGTGGCATTATAAGCAATAGGATGATCAAATGTTTGCAATCCCAACTTAGAAACCATATCAAATGAAACAAGATTATCATGTGAGCCAAAATCAATGATCAACTTACATATCTTACCCTTACTCAAGCATTGTGTCCTGAAGATGGATACCTGATCTGATGTTTGCTGCTGCAATTTACCTCTTCTGATCATAAGAAAGTCTCCCTTTGTTATAGGATAGACTTTCAATGGTTCTTTGTCTTCATTCTTGTCTTTTTCTTCATATGCTAAGTGTACTCTTCTATCTTTGCCTCTGTCTCCTTGATCCCATTTAGGACATTTGAAAGATCGGTGCCCAACTTCATTACAATGGAAACATCTGCCTATGAATACATGTGATCCTCTTCCACTACCAAATCTACCTCCTCCTCTATAACTATAACCACCTCTTTGTTCTGATGTAGACTCTTTGTCCTTATTGTCTTGTCCTTGTGATTCATATGCAGACCTTCCTCCTCTTCCTCTCATGGATCCTCTACCTGCCTCTCTTGTTTTCTTTTCAACTTCTCCTCAACCCTTATTGCAAGTTGAAAATAATCTCCCAATGTTTGTGGAACATTCAACCCAATGTCATCCTACAAATTATATCTCAGCCCATTCAAATACCTTGCTACCTTTTCACCTTCATCCTCTACTCCTCCTCTAATGCTCAGTTTATGAAATTGTTCTATGTAAGTCATCACATCCATGTCTCTTTGTTTCAAGTTTTGTCTCATCCTCTTTGTTTGTATAGAAAAATTAGATGGTAGAAATTGTGCCTTCATCATTTCTTTCATCCTTTCCCAACTTGTAATCTTATTCAATCCTCTTGCTATCCTCTCAGCCTGCACACCATTCCACCATGTTAAAGCAGTACCTCTCAACTTAGCCTTTGCAAATCTCACCTTCTTATCATCATCAGTATCCTCCAACTCAAAGTAGTTTTCTAAGGCCTCTATCCACCCTAGCACTTCCTCACTATCCATTCTTCCCTGGTATATAGGTAAATCAACATGACCTTTTATTCCATCACCTTGGACTGCCTTTAGTAGTCTCACTAACCTCCTCTCTTCAGGATCTTCTTCATCCCTCCTAGTCTCTTCATATTCACCATCTTCATTGTGTGCTTCAAGATTCTCATTGTTTTCTTCCATCCTAGGTTGTTCCCTTTTCTTCTCTAAGGCTTCAATCCTTGCTAGTAGTTGCAATCTCTCCCTTCTCTACTGTCTATCCTCTCTCTCCCTTGCTGCTTCAAGTTCCCTCTTTTCCCTCTTCTCTCTTTAAGGGCTTCCTTCAACTCTTCAATTTCCCTAGCCATTTGATTCTTCGGTGCCATCTTGTCAAAACCTTCCCAAAAGATCTACTCACTGATGCAGAGGTTCAGGGGTTTTAGGTGACTTCAATAAAATATGTTTTCAAGTGCTTCACTCTCCTTACATTTGCCTAGTGTTTCCAAGGCACCTTAAGGCTTCAAAGGGGCAAATCAATACCCAACTCTCCACTATGACTCCTAGTGTCTTCAACAACTTATTCCAACCCAATTAAACAAGTTTCAATTATTTGTAAGGTTTCAAGACTTCTCCATGCTCTTAAACCCCACTATGCCTGCTACTAGCCCTAAAGCCCCAATTAGCCCACTTGAGGCTGAATTAATTCAGTTTCTCCAATTTTTCCCAAATAACTTCCAAAACAAAATATCTTTTTGGATACCCTTTTTAGCTTAATACAACATATATCAAAATTAGGTATGGTTGTTTTGGACCATGCCTTTGCTGTCCTAAGACTTAGATAATTTTTTATGCAAAAACCCACACTTTTACAAAGAAAGTATATAAAATACTTATCCCCCAACCTTTAAACTCTCAAAAATAGTTTTTTATGACTCCAAACCAAGGAAAATCCAATTTTTTAGGTTCTATGATCTTGTTTAATGTGCAAACCCCAAAGCCCTCACCAATAGGCTCCCAAAACCAAGGGTTTCTTGATTAATCACTCTCCCAGCACTGCTGCAACATAATCAAGGTTCATAAACCTTCTCCTAGACCATATTAGACATATCCAATCATTAAACTACCCCTTTGTTAAGGTAGATCTTCTGCTGCTATAGGCATGTTATGCTTCCTACTCACTTCTCCTTCATCCAACTCACGGTGATCACCTACAAACCCACTCTTCCTGAAATTTATATTGTTAGAATAATAATGTACAAGTTATAGGGAGCCCATTCTATGAGTATCAGATTCCTACATTCAAGGAATGGCTCCAAGTTGCATTTTGTGTCTTCATGCCAATGGCAAAACCCAGAAATTTAAGTACAGTCAGCAATAAATAGAAAAATCTGATCAAAAACCTCTACAAAAGCATTCAAAAACACTTATTACAATTCTCAATGATTTCCCAAGGCTTATACCATGAAACATCAATCACTTTCAAGCAACAAAACACAAGAAATTGCAAGAAAATGAAGGTTTTATTCACTTTTTTTGTTAAATCCATACAACATCCCTACTATATCATCCAACCCCACCAAAATGGAATTCCAAGATTTTATAATACCTTCCCCTAACTTCCCAAACCGAAATCCATCAGTTATTCATGATTAAAATGCTTAACAAACAAGTTTTTAGCTTTTCCCCCAAAAATGACACTAGCCACTATTTTCAAATTTTTGAATTTAAAACTCTTATGAAATGGACTTCTACCCCAACCTAATGAATTCTAAAGGATCAAAATGATTTATCAAATAGTTCTAAACACCTTTGAGACCCTTACTAATTCTATACCCATGAAATCCTATATTTGGTCCTATGGGCTTATTAGGTCCATTAGGACAATTAATCATTACAATAAAATGCCATAATTGGCTTCAAGACATCATAATTGAGTCTATTAGACCCATACACCTCCTTGTCATGCTTCCATGGTTTCCTCCAAGTTGTCTTCATGCCTAGTGCCCCTGCACCATGACCGTAGGTCGAAGGGACTGTCAGTGGGATGGGGATTGGTGCTGGAGGATATGGTGACGTAGGGTCGCCGATTTGCATGGGGGTCGGCTATGCTGGCCCATTTATACAAGGATTTGCATGAGGTAGTGTACTTGGGTTACGATAGTTTATCAGCTGGTGTGACATTGTTTCAAGTATGGGTGTGGGAGCATATCCCCACAGCGAGGCCACTAGTAGATAGAGATAGGCATGTTGGATGTGTGTACGCCTATGGATACAGAGGGATAGTTGTCCAGCGTAAGCTGGGAAAACTAGAGCCTTGGAGGAGAGTGTTGGATGACATTGATACGGTCGTCTAGCGACCATATATAGGGTGTGAGGTATGGGCTGAGGATGGGATGGAGATGCCCTATGTCTTCATGACCAGATATCTGATAGGGCGGATGCCCTTTGTTATAGAGAGGTTTTTGTATAGCCAGGTGTTGCAGCAGTATGGTTGATAGCAATGGATGCCACAAGGAGCATGTTTTTATGCTCGACGGAGACAAGATATCCTAGATTGGGGGCCGATGATTGATAGTGGAGTGACAGTGGAGGAGTTCTTTCATGGAGCCATCTAGATTTGGGATTATGCCCTGGAGATAGTAGATGCAGGGATGACGGACGAGTTTGCAGCACTCTTCGCAGTACGAGTCATGGCTAGGATATCTGATCTAGCTGAGATGATTCCCGTGTTTGATGATGAGGAGGAGGTAGATGAGGGAGGTGGTGATGGAGGAGGATGTAGGTCCTGGAGACAACTGAGAGGGGGGGTGAATCAATTGTCTAATAAATTAAAACCAATAACTTATTAACCAACTTAATGCTTAATACCAGTAAGATAGTTAAGTATGTCAGTAAATAGTGTTAACAGAAAATTGCTATACCGGTAAGATTTAATGCATGAAACATAAACATAAAGTCATCCACAACACATGACACCAATATTTGTATGTGGAAAACCCTGTAAGGGGAAAAACCATGGTGGGAAACCTTACCCACAATTAGATGATACTACTGCAGATAGTAAGTGTACAAAGAGGGGTCTACACATGCAGAAAGGCCAACAGCCTAGAGCTCACTGCTCAATCACAAATGGGAGTCACACTGACTACAGTTGGATGGTTAAATCCAATGAGAATGTACTGCACAAAATAGCATCTTCATATGCTGAATTCAGTACCGGTGTAATGCTGATATGCTTCTACAAAAACCTAACTTCACCTTCAAATGATGTCTTTGTGTATATTCCTGCTTGATCTCACATATATCCTTCCTTAAATTTTTTTTGCATTCCACACTTGATATTACAAATAAGATCTTACATTTATACCATACCCTAAGACCAATTTGAGTAGGTCGGCTCTACAAGATATTACAATAAAAACATTTTACAAATAATACAATATCCGATGCAATAACCGATTGAACATGTTGGCTTCATGGATTTATAGCAATAATAAATCATCTCCATAGCATGCCATGTTGATTTGGAAAAGATAAGCCTGCCAGTGTAACCCTAGATAACCTAGACCTATTTGCCGGTAAAAGCAAATATGCAAATGAGAATATACCAATGATTATTACTTCAAATTAAAGTGTCCATTAACATGGAAGACACTTGGTTATGTCGAAGACATCATATGGACACTTGGTCTAGGTTGGCTCGAGCAGAGGTTTTGGAGAGAGCGAAGACAGGTGGCCCAATGAGAGATACCCTGAGAGAGTTGGCTTCGAGAGTCAGGGAGGCAAAGTAATACAGGAGACATTATGAGGATGTGGTGCCCAAGGAGCACTGAGTGCAAAGTTTCACATAGTCGAGATCCAGTCGATCCCGAGAGACTGGGTTGAGGACAGAGAGCAGAGGCATGACAAGGCCATCTAGACATGATCCACCTAGAGATCCAGAGGCTGGGACATCTGCAGTGAGACCGTCGCCTTCAGGAGATAGTCATACTTGAGAGACATTGTCTCCCTTGTAGTGTGATCATTTTTTTGCTTTGTACTTGGCACAGACATGACATATTTTGTATATTGATCATTTTATATATATATATATATATATATGACACCATTTTCTTTGATCTCCATATGATGTGTTATGAATGATGCATTCTATATGCCTTTGTTTATTCTATGAGGATGCAATGCTTAGATACATGCATGTGTTGTGATATTTGATGAATATGATATGATAATGCATGATGCTATGAGATGTATGGTATGATATGCAGCTAATTGTAAAATGATATGCAGCTAATTGATTTTGAGCATCCTCATTTTGTATTTGTCATTCTTGTATAGCCACATGTTGTTTGCTTTCTTTTTATGTATCATCATTGAGCATTGATTTGTCTTGGGATATGTTGAAAATTTATACAAGCATAATGGTATAATTGAACCATAATGACCTGAGAAAAATTTACATGATGTTTGATTTTGCAAAATAGCACAAGCGTCAAGGTATAATTGAACCAGGATGACTTGAGTGTAGATTGCGTATAAATGGACAAGATTAAACCATTTGTATGCGTAAAGTGGAATCATGTCTTCAGTGATATGCTGTGAATCATGTCTTGAGACAAGTATTTGCATAGTACAGATGATCGCCTCACAAACAGAAAACTAAGAAAATATTGGAGTCCCTTGACGTTCTCTAGCTTGGAAGCATTATGGAGAAAATGTAGAGTATCCAATAATTCAAAAAGTTCAAGTGCAAAAATAGTCAAAACCTTATGCAAGATGCAACATTTGATATTCTAGAAAATCATCTATCGTATTTTGTGAATCATGTTGAGCGATCAATATTTTGCTTTGCGATTGTGTGAGTGTTTTGTTGGATATGATGTTCTGAGTTTGTGACAAGTTTTGACGGCTTGAATGCATTGCAAGTTTTGATGAGTATTGCCCCTAGCTAAGTGTACCTCTCGATGTGAATATGTACAGAGATTACCTAAGCCATGGTGAGATGTGGTGAAAAGATATAGGGATAAACTAGGATAGTAACTACGCTAAGTATGTCCTGAATGGATATTTGTGATAAAACTGTCAGGCGATGGCCGATAGTGTTTTATTGTGGATATAATGATATGGATATAGATAAAGGATTTGTCCTCTCACAATAGTGCATGTTGCCAGGTTTTCGCTAGTTGCTTTTATTTGTACCTTTTTATTTGCTTTTTTTCTTGATTTCTGATTTTTTTTTATTTTTTTTCGTGCATTAGACCACTCAAGTGTAGTATTTCTTTAGATGGATGTTGTTAGTTGGTTCGTTGAGCACATCTCCTTTTGAAGTTGTTAGCTTATATGTGCCTGATCCATAGGTTGATATGATGACATAGGGACCCAACCAATTAGGTTCAAACTTTCTAGGACTTTCTTTGAGGACTAGGTCACCAACTTTAAAAATTCTGGGAATGACCTTGTGGTTGTAGCTCCCACACATACATTGTTGATATGCTTTGAGATGAGTGTAGGCATGTTGATGTCTTTCATCTAGAAGCTCGAGCTCTTGCAGTCGGTTAACTCGATACTCTTCATCTAGGATTAAGCCTTTCAAAGAGACTCTAAGAGATGGAATTTCTACCTCCAAGGGTAAAATTGCTTCTGATCCATATACCAATGAATAGGGTGCAGCTCCTGTAGGTGTGCAGATGCTAGTTCTATAGGCCCAAAGTGCTGGATTGAGTTGTATATGCCAATCTTTGCCTACATCATTCACTATTTTCTTTAGGATTTTCAATATTGTCTTGTTGGATGCTTCTGCTTAACCATTCCCCTGCAGGTAATAAGGTGTAGAGAAATGATGTTGTATTTTGAATTTTTCACATAGTTCTCAAACATCTTGGTTTTTGAAAGGTCATCCATTATCAGTGATGATGGAACTCAGAATACCATATCTATAGATCAGATAGTTAAGGATAAAAGAGGTAATTTATTTCCCAGTCACTGTGGTCATGGGGTCTGCTTCTATCCACTTGATAAAGTATTCTATTGCAGTTATAATGAACTTGTGGCCATTTGAAGATGAAGGATAAATTTTGCTGACCAAGTCTAGTCCCCACTGACAAAAGGGTCAGGATTTTGTGAATGGTTGCAGTTCCTATGCTAGTGCATGAATAAGATTGCCATGGATCTGGCATTTAGGACACTTCTTTGCAAAGTGATAAGAGTCTTTTTCCATTGTCGACCAGTAATATCCCATTCTTAGAAGCTTTTTAGCAAGAGTATTCCCACTTGAATGTGTGCCATAGATACCTTCGTGAAGCTCATGTAAGGCGGAGTTAGACTCGTTATGATCAAGGAAACGAAGAAGAGTACCATCTAGACCTCATCAGTACAAAGTATCAGCAGTAAGGGTAAAACGGGCAGCTTGTCGGATAAAGTTACGTTTTTGGTTTCAGGATAGGTCAATGGGTAGGATGTTGTCTTTAAGAGAATCATATATAGGTCCATATAAAGGAGAATCCGAACCAGTCAAGGCATAGATAACATGGGATTTAGAGTGGTCATATGCTGGGGAGAACAATTGATCTACCAGAAACTCGTAACAACTCTGTGGCTCTGGAATTTGTAGTAATGAAGCGATAGTAGCCATTGCATTGGTCGCTTTGTTGTTCAACCTTGGTATTTGTTCAAAGGTGATGTGTACAAAATATTGTTTGAAGTCATCCACCATTCACTTATAGGGTAGCATCTTGTCATCCTTTGTCTGATAATCATTGTTGATTTGATTGATGACTAGTTGTGAGTCTCCGTAGACCTTTAACTCTGTGATTTTCCATTCTATGGCCATTTTGATGCCTATAACCAACACCTCATATTCAACCATATTATTTGTGCATGGGAACAAAAGTCTTTATGATCTTGGTATGGTGTGTCTGTAAGGAGTGATAAACAAAATGCCAGTCCTAAAGCCATGTTGTGTGTAAGATCCGTCAAAGTACAAGGTCCATTGTTTGGTAGAAATAGCAAGAACGTCCCTGTCCAGAAATTCAATCTCCATAGTTTGTTGTCCAGGTAGTGGTGCTTCAGCCAACTGATCTGCAATTGCTTGCCCTTTGATAGCTCTTCGTTTTGTGTAGTGGATATCAAATTCACTGAGAATCATGACCCATTTAGCCAATCGGCCTGTAAGAGCTGCCTTGCTGAGTAGATATTTGAGAGGATCAATTTTTGCAACTAGCTTAATTGTGTGTGTGTTAGCATATATAATGTCAAAATTTTTGAGAGGTGAATACTACTGTTAGACAAGCCTTTTTGATGAATGTATAATTTAATTCATATCTATTCAATGTCCTGCTAATGTAGTATATAGCTCATTCCATACCTTATTGATCTTCTTGTGCTAACAGTGCCCCTAGTGATATATTTGTTGTTGAAATGTATAGAATGAGTGGCTTTCCTGCTACTGGTGGTACTAGGACTGGTGGGTTCATTAGGTACTATTTGATTTGATAGAAAGATTCTACACATTTGGTTTCCCATCTAAATGGTACATTCTTATGTAGAAAATGATTAAATGGGAGACTTTTATCTGCTAGTTGAGCGATGAATTGCCTGATTGATTGGAGTCATCCTTGTAGAGATCTGAGCTGACTGATATTCTTTGGTGGTGGCGTCTCCATAATGGCTTGTACCTTTGTGGGATCCACTTCAATACCCTTAGCTGAAACTATGTAGCCTAGTAACTTGCCTGATGTAACCCCAAAGACACACTTCTTAGGGTTGAGCCTGACTTGGAATTTCTCCAATCGATCAAAAATATTTTCTAAGATGCTGAGGTGTTTGGCTCTGGTGAAGGTTTTAGCTAGTAAATCATCCACATAGTCTTCCATGAAGATATGCATCATGTCATGAAAGATTGTTGTCATTGCTCGTTGATAAGTAGCTCCTGCATTATTTAAGCCAAAAGCCATAACATTCCAACAGTACGTTCCCCAAGGACAGGTAAATGTTGTTCTATCTTGATCTTTCGGGGCTATCTTTATTTGATTATAGCCTAAAAAACTGTCCATTAGTGAGAGCATTGCATGGCCTACTATGAGGTCTACAATTATGTCGATACTAGGCAAAGGAAAGTCATCCTTTGGATAGGCTTTGTTGACATCTCTGAAGTCAATACATATTCTGATACTACCATCTAGTTTTGATACTGGCATGATGTTGGAAATCCATTCTGCATAGTCGATGGGTCGGATAAATCCGATATCTAATAGTTTCTTTAGTTCAGCTTTGCCCATGAGTGCCACATGTGGATTCATCTTTCACAATTTTTTCTTAATTGGCTTAGCTCCTAGAGTAATGGACAAGTGATGCATGATTAATTGTGGATCAATTCCAAGCATATCTGCATATGACCAAGCAAAGTTGATTTTCTTTTCTTTAAATTTTTTATAAATTCTGATCTTTCTTCGTTTGTTAGAGAGTCTGCCAAGTGTATGTTTTTGGCTGCTTCTATAGTACCAATGTTGATTGATTGAGTGGGCTCAATCAATATGGGTGATCTCTCATGATAATGTTCAAGAAGAGTGTCAAGTCTCTAATCTTTAGGTGCCTTAAAAAGGTTTTCACCCTCGGATGTGTCCTTTATTTTTACTTATTTGTGATCCATAGCTTTCATTGATTGGTTTTCAGCAATAGATCCCTTATTTGGTTTATTTTTGCGACTGAGAGGCTTGGCACTCCCTTGGTTCCAGACATCGTTACTTTGTTGGCTGGTAGAGTCTATTTTGGGGTTAATGACACATAAGTAATGGATAATGGATTCATCATTTGGGAAAATTGGTATATCATGAATTTCGGGTTCATCCCAGTCTATGAGGTCCGGAAAGACAAGTGGTAAGGAATCGTTTGGCGGATCAAGTTCTGCTGCTGTAAGTGTTAAGATAGAGGTTTCATCATGATTGGTTTGGGTTTTAAAGAAGTCAAGGATTTCGTCGAGGTCTTCGATGGTATCATCTTCCGTATAGACTTGTTCATAATGACACTACTCATTTTCCTTGGTGTCATAGATATTTTGTGGACCAAATTCAGGGTTCTATATTTTGTGCTGCGTGCTTCTTGAGAAATGGGTGTATGACTCCTATTTTCAACAACATCCTCAGTATTATTAGAACATCTACCCCATTCATATTCATTGGAATTAGTCTCAGAGGTATCATCCCAGATTCTATTAGTGTTGTGAACTAGTATGTTATATGGTGAGAATAGGTCTTTGATGATTGATACAAGTTTGATAGTTTTCTCTGATTCTATGTCAAATCCTGCTTCTACCTTTTGTATTTGTTCATATACTCTCCCTCCTTGGGGAGGAATGATGTTATCAGGAGATGATACTTCTTTGTTGGATATTTGTTCTTGAATATGATTGACCTCTGTAGATGTTGTCTTCTTGTGAATGATGGACTCCCCCTGATGTTGCTTCCTTTATTGATGTTCATGTTCCTTATGGATTGTCTCTGCTGACTCAAATAGTGCTTCTTGCCAAGATTCTTCTTTGTACTTCTTCTTTACTTTCCACTGAGGTTTTTGATATTTACGTGGTACCTTCTTTGGTAGTAGAGTGAGTTCAAAGCCCAATCCCTTTTTGTCTTTACTGGATTGTGAAGGAGGATCCAATGGTTCTGTGACACCTTCTTGATGCTTACCAATAGTTCCTTTGTCATTGTATCCCATTTGTTGCATGATTAAGTAGCCTTTTCCATATAGGTGTGTGGGTATAGCTACTTCCATAGTAGTTGCTCTGTCTTCTTCCTTATCTTTGTATAGCCAACTGAGGATATCCTTTTCCTCAGATTCATGTGCTAAAGTGCCTAGTTGAATGAATGTGCCATCGAACTTGGTGATGGGCTAAGTTGCTTGATGTGTTGATGCTGTAGGTAATCCATGAGATCTAGGTGATGTGGGTAAGTTAGTTAAGCACATGGATTCCAAAGAGTATTCCCCCATGCCTTGTTCTTTGATTTTCATTTTCTGCTTGAAATCTCTAGGTAATGATTTAGACTTCTCTTGTTGAAGATCTGGTGCTGAGGAATTTTGTTTCTCTCTATTATGTGGAACCAAACTATCCTGGGTTGCCCCCATTGCATTACAATGTTGAAATGGATTGTGATCAACAGATATAGAAACCTCCTACCCATTATAGGGGAATTTGACACACTAGTGATACATAGAAGGCACTGCTTGCATTTCATGTATCCAGGGTCGACCTAATAAGATATTGTATACGAAGTCTATGTCTAAGACCTAGCACATAGTATCTCTTTGTATCTGTCCGACTTGAATCAACAACACCATTGTTCCTTTAGAATATCTTTCCTCATCATCATATGCCTTTATAGTAATCTTTTTGTGTGGATCAATAGACTCCTCTGAGAAGCCTAATGCACAGATTAGTTTTAAGGTACATATATTAAGTCCAACTCCTCCATCTATTAATACTCATTTTACTCGGTGTTTATAGACTATGACTTCAATATGGAGAGGAGTATTGTGTGGATGACAATGAGATATTATCATGCTCAAAAAAAGTGAGATTATGAGGCCCTATCATATGAGCGACCATGGCTTGGAATTTGTCAGCATCGAGATCTTGAGGTACATTCATCTCTAATAGTGCTTGTTCTAATATGTCTTTGTGTTTTGGCGAAAGTTTCAGCAACTCCAATATAGATATTTGAGCAGGAGTTTTGCACAGTTGGCTAACTAGATCATATTGAATTTTGGGTACAGTGTTTGTTGTCAATGTATGTCCCTTTAAGACATATTTTTGAGCTCTGGTTGTTACGTTGATGGATTCATGTTCATGCCTGTCTTTGATTGTGATAACATTGACTTGATTGTCCTTAGCTGATATGTGATTGATCATGTTATTGTATATGTGATTGATAAGAGCTCCATATGTATCATTTGAGGTTGAAGCTCCATCCTTGTTGTAGTT
This sequence comes from Cryptomeria japonica, assembly GCF_030272615.1. Lineage (NCBI taxonomy): Eukaryota > Viridiplantae > Streptophyta > Pinopsida > Cupressales > Cupressaceae > Cryptomeria > Cryptomeria japonica. The sequence goes on from NC_081415.1 coordinate 409,292,535, forward strand.
TGGAAGAGGATTCTTAAAGGCTCCATGGTCACCATATGTCTTGAGACCATCCACTGTTAAATTACCTCTATCAATCATGTCCTGAACAATGTTTTTCAGTCTCATGCAATCATTTGTTTGATGACCTTTGTTGCGGTGAAAATCACAAAAGTGTGAGTCATTCCACCAAGGTGGTTTGATTTGTGGTTCATAGTTGCTAATTGTTGGTAAAGAGATAATTTTGTTTGCTAGAAGTTCTCTGAATGCTGACTCCAGTGATTGTCCCAGTGGTGTGTAGACACATTTTTTAAAATTGTTGGTGTTACCTCATGAATTGTTATTAGGTCCTTGATTTGTGTGATTGTTTTGAGCATTGTTGGTGTTGTTGGTGTTGGGTTGACCTTGATTGGTATTTGGTGGATAAGTGTTAGTGTCTAGGTTAGCACTTTTGGGATTCTTTGTAGTTTGAGGATTTCCTGATAATGCGAGAATGGGTTGCTTAGATTTTGGATCATGTGATTCATTTCCTCCTTCATTTCCATTGTTTTTGTTTCTGGTCTAGAATCTAGATATGTCCAAGTTGTTGTTGTTTTGGTTATTGTAATTTGATGAACTTGTTCCTTCTTTGAAGAATTTTAGCGTGCCTTTCTTGACACATGCTTCTTCTACTTGAATGCCATTCTCAATTAATTTAGCGAAAGATGGTATGCATTGGAGTTTGAGCCTATAACTCATCTCACCATTCAAGTTGTCTATGAAGATTTCCATTTTCTCTTTTTCACGGATATCTTGAGGATATCGTGAAACCATACGCCACCAATGTTGAAGGAATGCCATGAATGTTTCATTGTTTTTCTGTTTGGTGTTACAGACGTCTAACATGGTGATAGCATGTTGAATGTTATAGGTGTAGCATCCTAAAATTGTGACACTTGCAATTTTGACTGCATTTGGGTCTTCACGATGGCGGCGCAATGTTGAACCTGAATGGAGACCCCGAAACCTATTTACAACACCAAAAACTGCATTTTCTACACCCTGGCCTGATCCCTCCTTGCACCCTGTTGTCCCGGGAGGTGGGACCATGGCGCCCAGTGCCCTGGTCCCTGGCCCTATTTTGGGCCCGGTCTCTTTTGGGCATCGGGTCTTTAAGTTTGCAATTCAGGAAATAATGTTTCCTGGTCGGCCTAAGGTCGGGAAAATTAGTCTATCAGCCCTAATTGACAAGTATATAAACTACATTTCCCCTCCCATTTGAGGAGGTAAGAAAGAGGAAAATATATGTGCGCAAGAGGTGGAAGCGATATTCAAACATTCAAACATTCAAGCATTCAAGCATTCCTTCAAGCAATTGAGCATTCTAAGTCTCCATTCAAGGCTAGGTGTTTCATTCAAGACAAGGATTCAACCATTGAACAGGAGATCACATACAACATACAACATGCTACATACATTACACCTTTGCATGTAAGAATACAAACATTCTTACAACAAGGTATCAGTACTTGTTTACATTACAAACATTTACATTTACAGCATTCTCATTTCTTGGTTAATTCCAAAATTGGGGTTTGACCTAAAGGCAAACCCCTAATCCCTAACCCCCGAATCATCCTCTCTTTTCTGTGTGTAGGTTGTAGGTATGTGGCTATAATTGAAGATCTGGAATCCTTGTGCAGAGACGAACAAATCCCCCTTCATTTTGCGGATTTTTTGGAGGACCGTGTGCACGCCGGGCGCCATCATCCTGTCAACTTTCGCTCAAATTTGCAGAACAGCACCGTCTCGACATTTTACTGCTAATTTCAGGTCCGCAGCTTCATCCCATATCCCTATCTCTATTTATAAGTGAATCTTTCTTACTTTACATGCATTCCTAGTTCAATCTTTCTATCTACATTCTTTACAAAAGAGGGTATCCTTGCTATCACAACCCTTGAAACTCATTTAGAATCCAATCTTGCATTGTGTGGGATTGGATCTTGTGGGTTTCAACCCCTCTTTTGAATGTAAAGTCTCTCCTAAGTGAAAACCATCAACCCTAGTGACTCTCCCTTCTCTCTCCTTGGAGATTGGGGAGGGGAGAACAACTAGGGTTCGATTTTTCCACTTTACATTTTGGTGAACCCGATGTGAACATCCTCATTCTAATTATTCATGGTTAGATCTGAAAATTTTGCCTTCCTAATTATATTTCCATGTTTGATCTTTTGCAAATTTTAGAGGTTGATTGCATAAAAACCCTAAAATTTTCTTTTTAAGTAATTAAACTTGTGAAATGTTTAATTGTTAATGCTTGTTTCAGATCTACCCTTCTATTGTAAATTGTCAATTCATATTTGTGCTTTAATTCTAAAAATTAAGTGGTTAAGTGTCAAAACCCTAATTTTTAAAACCCTCTTGATTCAGTCTTTGACTGATGATTTCATTGATCAAAACACCTCCAAATCTGTTGTAACTTTGGATTCTGCAATAAAATCACAATATCTTTCATCCTTGAAAATTTAGAAAAAAGTTGCGAGGACCGTGTGCACCCCGAGCACCATCGTCCCTGACATTTTTTCTGAAATTTTGGGAGCTAGATCTTATTGTATTTTTCTGTTAAAATCCAGAATTTTGGCTGATTTTATCAATTTTAACACTTTCAAAATTAAAGTCAAAGTTGGTCTAGCGATTGCTTGGATTGAGGCTTCTAATCATTCAAAAATTGTTGAAATTAAAATTCATATCAAAATTGTGTTTCTTACAGTCCTAAATCTGAAAAGTGTGTTGGCATTCATTCGAAATTTCAGTGTTTTATTCAAATTTTTGCAATTTGTGACTTTTGAAATTAAGTGTTTAATTGCAACAACCTTGATTTCCACTTTCAAAATTGAATTTTGCGTGAAATTGAGTCAATTTTTAAATTTCAACACTTGCATTGCTTTCAGCATTCCCTCTAAAATCATAAAATTCAAAATTTCAGTTTCCCTCTCTTTTTCAAAATTCAAAATTTGCATTTTTCAACAATCTTGGTAGGGTTCAATTTTGAGATTGCAACTTTAATTTGGCCTATCTACAGATCATAAAATCACTCAATTTTTTCATATTAGCTTTAAAATCATCATAACTTTCATCCCTGAAAATTTTGAAAAAAGTTGCGAGGACCGTGTGCACTCCGTTCGCCACGGTCCCTGACATTTTTTTTGAAATTTCGAGAGATTGTCCTGATTGCATTTAACAGCTTAAATCTAGGAGATTGGCTGATTTTATTGAAATTTGCTACCTATAAAATTCAAAATCTTCTCTCTCTCTTTAGTGCATGATTTTTACAACAATAAGTCCTACTTACACTATTCTTGTTAGACGAAGCCTTAGAATTAAGTCTTTCCAAGGTTTAATTACTGAGGAGATGGAACCTAATTTGAATGGCCTCTTTAATGAGGACATGGGTAATTCTTCTAATCCTCTTAATGGTAAGGAAGCTCTCCATGAGGTTTTTGTAGAACAACTTTCAAAATTGGATAACCAATTTGATGATTTTTGACAATGGATGTCTCAAGAATACCCTGATAGTGAAGCTCTTTCATTAATTGAGGGTCTAAAACATATGGTTCAAAGTGATAAGAATGGAATTGATATTTTGTGTGGTATTGCACACATTGTGGATTCGAATGTGATGCCTATGAAGAGTTGTGCCGAAACTTTAGGTTATACACAACCTCCTACTCAAGTTAATCATTCTATTCCTTTGACAACTCCTATTGCTAGTATACCTACTTTTACATCAAACATAATGACTACTTCAATACAAGACATTCCTCCTATGATCACTAGTCATGGGGGCAATCCTTCTTCTTCAATCAACCCTCTTCCTTCATTCAATCCAACTTCTTCATTCATTCCTTCAATGAGTGTCCCTATTACATCTCCACAAATGAACATGACGCAAGGGGGCAATTCATTTAACCATTCCATTCCTCCTTGTAGTGTTCCTCCTTTCCAATCATCTCCTATGACTAACTATCATAGTGTCCCACCACCTTACTCTCAATCAATACCTTCTTTCAATAACATAATACCTCCATCACAATCTAACACATCTAATATGAACTCTTCGACTGAAGTGACCATTAACAATCTTGCACAAACCGTCTCTTCTTTGCAGCAACAAATTGCCTCTATGAATCAATCTAAGTTTAGTGTGCCCACATTTGATGTCGCGCGCCCACTTTCTCTTGACATTGTTTGAGCTATCCCCCCTAAACATGTTGAAATTCCGCATTTGGAGCTTTATAATGGTAAGGGTGACCCTCTAACACATGTTAAGACCTTTCAAACAATATGTACCGATTTTTCTTATGACCAGAGGTTGCTTGCAAAACTGTTTACTAGAAAATTAAGAGATAAAGCCCTACAATGGTATTGCTCATTGCCTTCTTATTCTATTACTTCTTTTGAACAACTTGCAAATGCTTTTATTCAACAATTTCAAAACAATATAAGTCCTAAAGTTACTTTGATTGATTTAATGCATTGTAAACAAGGTGTTAAAGAAAAAGTGACTGATTTCATTGGTAGATATAAGCATTTGTATGCTCAAATTTCCTTTCCAGCACCTAACAATGATATTCAAAGAATCTTTATTTCTAATTTACAAAAAGATATTAGAGAAAAACTTTTGTTTTCTGAGTTTACTTCTTTCCAACAGTTGTGCACAACTCTTCACAATTATCAACTGACTGTGAGTCAAATGGAACAAGCAAATCCTATGGCTCCGAGTGATAAGGGTGATAGTAGTCAACAACCATTTAGGAAGTTTAAACCGAACAAAGAGTCCATTAAATTCAATGAAAACATCATCAACAACAATGTGAATGCAGCATCAGGTGTGCCTCCTATTTCTAAGTTTTTCAAGAAAGAAAGAAAGTTTACTCCTTTGAATGAATCATTGCATAGTATTATGAATAAGTTATTAGAACAAAATGTGCTCACTCTCCCTCCTATAAAGCAAATAGATCCTGCAAAGATTAATTCACCCTATTTTGATAACAAATCTTTTTGTCAATTTTATCATCATCCTGGGCATGATACTGAAAAATGTTTTGCTTTAAAGGGTAAAATTCAAGATTTGATTGATAATAATACTATCTCTGTTTCTGGTGTGAATGATAAAGGCAACACATCTGTAGCTCCTCCTAACCAAAATCTTAAGATTTTTACTAATCCATTGCCTTCTCATACCTCTAATGCGATTGATACTAATGATTCCTTTGTCTCACCTGATGATCTTGTGTCCATGACTCCGAATGTGATTAACTTTGTAGAGCAGCAGAAAATCCCTAAAGAACCTTCCGTCACATTTGATTCCAGTGAAACTATCAGGGCACCTAATGGTCCTTTATATATAGTTGCAAAAGTCAAGAATACACCTTGCCGTGGAGTGCTTATTGATCCTTCTTGTATGGTTAATATCATTATTGAAGAATTTCTTTTTACTTTGCAATTGAATCAAGTGATCTATGATGAAACAAATGTGGTTGTGAAATTATTTGATGCATTTTCTTCTCCTGCAATTGGTTCTATTACATTACCTATTGAGGTCCATAACAAATCCCTTGATATAAGCTTTGCTATTATTCCATCATCCGAACAATTTTGTGTGAAGCTAGGCTATCCTTGGCTATCTTCCATGAAAGCTATTGCTTCTCCTATTCACAAGTGTTTGAAATTTCCCCATAATGGTGAAGTTGTTACTGTCAATCATAGCCTCTTTAAACCAGCAGAAAGAACTTCTAGCATTCCTATTGATTACTTTTGGCCTAAACAATTCCAATCTCTTCCTCCGCAAAGTGATCATCTTTTAAAATCTTATCAAAAGTGGAAAAAAGATATGATCCTATCTCTAAGTGAACCTAGAACACCCAAACTTGACATTCCTATCGTTCTTTCAAAGGAAGTTCTTCCTTTGAAAGATAAAACTAATGTCTTTCCTCAAGAAGATTCCCAACCTATCCCTATGAATGTGATTATGCCTATATCTAATGAACTTCCTAAAAGTAGACCTATACCTCCTCGTCATGATGGACTTGGTCTCCTTCCTAAACTGAATATTCCTCCCTTATATGGAGTAGTTCCTCCTCCTTCCTCTTATGGAGAGAAGAGACCTTCCTCTTCTCCTATTGTTCAACCTAAGAGACCACAACCTAAACACACAAGTGAAAAGGATGAGAACATTCCTCCTCCTCAATCTTCTCAACTTCCTACTAAGACTAGACGGAATCGTTCTGCACGTGAACGCTGATGAAAGCGTCATCTTAGAGCTCAGGCAGCTACTTCTCAAACTTTGTAATCCCCAAAAACACCTTCAGCCAGTATTATTCCATTTTCTCCTCAGCCGACGATTGAGCCGAAATCTCCTAAACATAAGATGCATGATGGTCTTGATCCTGTGCAAGTTAAAGATCCTATTTGTATAAATCTTGATGATGATATAGATGAAAATTTTATTCATGATGAAAATGTTACTCCTGTTCATTCTGATAGTGAGTATGAATATGTTGATGTTGATAACCATTTATCTAACGAATTTTCTAAAGCACTTATCCTAGCTCCTAGACAAGAACAACATGGCTCGGAACATGAACATAGCCCTTGTTTGGATCTTGTGATAGCTCCATTTGCTGTGTTGGATGTTCCTCCTCTAGCGTGTTTCCTACCTTCCTGAAATATTGATCAGCAAGATCGGGGGGTAGATGACGTGCTGGACTAGTTTCATTAGCATAGCAGACTCTCTCCTCCTCTCTTGATCTCTTTTGTTACTTCTTCTATGTGTTATTCTCATTCTTCTATTTGTTGTCCTTAGTTTTGTCTACTTGAGGATGATGCAAAACATTGAGATCTCTTTTGGTCTCTCTCATGTTGACTCAAAAGACACATGTGTTCCCTTCTTCTAGGTGACCTTCCTTGATTGGGGAATGAAGAACAATTATGCATACATACATATGATATACATGAATTATCATACAGCATACTGACCCCGAGGAAAGCGAAGTCACCTTGTGCTTTGTGTTTTGTGTCTATTATCCTTGGGCTTATCTCACACTTGGGGGCTAAATCCTTGTGATAACGTGCTCCTTTCTCATTTCTTATATGTATCACTACCTTAAAGCAATCACCCCCAGTGAGGCGTTTGTGATCACTTTAACGTAGGGGGCATACATCCCGTCCATATCTTTCAAGATACTTGAAAATTTCTTGAAAAATTTAGCTTTGCCTTGAAAATTTTTGATATCTTTCTTGCATGACTCATAGTGAGGGAGCCTTACTACTGATAGTCATGGTTCTCCCTCATGATCTTCCCTTTTACTTTGTCAATTGAAGTCGTAAGATCCTTAGTCCACTGGGGGCTTGGTGTATCTTGCCTCCTTGACGTGGTGAAAGTTTTTCAATGTTGTTTCCTTGTACTTTACCGAAAGTATGAGCGTACGCTTATACTCCCGCTAAAGTGGGGGCTAAATGTAGCATCCTAAAATTGTGACACTTGCAATTTCAACTGCATTTGGGTCTTCATGATGGTGGCGCAATGTTGAACCTTAATGGAGACCCCGAAACCTATTTACAACACCAAAAATTGCATTTTCTACACCCTGGCCTGATCCCTCCTTGCACCCTGCTGTCCCGGGAGGTGGGACCATGACACCTAGCACCCTGGTCCTTCAGGACTAGGGCACCCAGCGTCCTAGTCCCCTAGGACCATGGCGCCCAGCGCCCTGGTCCCTGGCCCTATTTTGGGCCCGGTCTCTTTTGGGCATCGGGTCTTTAAGTTTGCAATTCGGGAAATAATGTTTCCTGGTCAGCCTAAAGTCGGGAAAATCAGTCTATCAGCCCTAATTGACAAGTATATAAAGTACATTTCCCCTCCCATTTGAGGAGGTAAGAAAGAGGAAAACATATGTGTGTAAGAGGCGGAAGCGATATTCAAACATTCAAACATTCAAGCATTCAAGCATTCCTTCAAGCAATTGAGCATTCTAAGTCTCCATTCAAGGCTAGGTGTTGCATTCAAGACAAGGATTTAACCATTGAAGAGGAGATCACATAAAACATACAACATGCTACATACATTACACCTTTGCATGTAAGAATACAAACATTCTTACAACAAGGTATCAGTACTTGTTTACATTACAAACATTTACATTTACAGCATTCTCATTTCTTGGTTAATTCCAAAACCGGGGTTTGACCTAAAGGCAAACCCCTAATCCCTAACCCCCCAATCATCCTCTCTTTTCTGTGTGTAGGTTGTAGGTACGCGGCTGTAATTGAAGATCTGGAATCCTTGTGCAGAGACGAACAGATCCCCCTTCGTTTCGCGGATTTTTCGGAGGACCGTGTGCATGCCGAGCGCCATCGTCCCGTCAACTTTCACTCAAATTTGCAGAACAACACCATCTCAACATTTTACTACTAATTCCTGGTCCACAGCTTCATCCCACATCCCTATCTCTATTTATAAGTGAATCTTTCTTACTTTACATGCATTCCTAGTTCAATCTTTCTATCTACATTCTTTACAAAAGAGGGTATCCTTGCTATCACAACCCTTGAAACTCATTTAGAATCCAATCTTTCATTGTGTGGGATTGGATCTTGTGGGTTTCAACCCCTCTTTTGAATGTAAAGTCTCTCCTAAGTGAAAACCATCAACCCTAGTGACTCTCCCTTCTCTCTCCTTGGAGATTGGGGAGGGGAGAACAACTAGGATTTGATTTTTCCACTTTACAATAGGAATATTGAGTTATGAATTTGTTGACTAGTTCATCAAATGATCTGACAGGAGGTGTGATTTTGGATAACCATTCCATTGTTTGTCCTCCCAAGCTTCTTGGGAATAACCTCATCAAATAGGTATCATCATGAGCAAATTCAAGACTCATTGTGCAGAATTCTCAAACATGATCACAGGGATCATTTTTTCCATCATATTTGTCAAATTTGGGAATGTTTGAGTTTGGAGGAAAGGGCACCATGTTCAATCTTTTATCAAATGGATAAGGACAAATTTCATTTAATGAATACCTTACTATTCTCCCTTGTTGTATGTCTTGCATTTGTTGAGTAAGGGCAATCAAAGGCGCATTATTTTGCCGAGGGAAGATTTCTTCTCTTGCATTAATCCTAGGTTGAAATGGTGTATGGAACGACATGTTTTGCTCAGGGATGTTTTGTCCTGGTGTATTTTGTTCAGGCATGTTTTGTTTAGGGATATCTTGCTCAAGGTCACATGCTTCGCATTGTCATTCTTGATATTCGTAATGTTGAGATTTTGTTCTAAACATGTCTATGTCAAAGTCTTCAGGAAGTTTAACCCCTTTGCTTGTGAGAATGAGTAGGTATTTTTCTTTGTCATTTCCCATGAGTCTTTCCACAAGTTTTTGAAATGAAGCACTTTCTTGACATTCTTGAAGAAGTTCTTCAGAAATTTCGGCATCCTCTAGATTTGGATGCTCAAAAGGATTTGATAATCTCCGATTCATGTTGGATTCTGATTGCATTTCGTTTTGTTTGTTTTGTTGAGAGCAAGTAACAACAGGCATCTAGTAGAAGCTTTCTATGATAAAAGGAATGAACTCTTCTTCAATGTTTTGTTCAAGGGTTTGTGGTTCAAATTGGGGGATGTTGTAAGTGATGCACTCGTCGGGAAAGAATGTTGGATTGACCTTTCCTCCACGATTTATTTGTTGACTGAATGTGGATTTTTGACAGAATGCTCTAGTCTTCACAGGTTCCTTGTCAAATTCGTTTGATTTGTTTTGAATATATAATCATACATGACGAAGGAATGTTCGATGAGATACGAAGAGTTGACGATTGATGTATAAAAATTTATTTCTTTTGGCAAGTTTCGAAGAACTTGGTTGCTATTTCTTCAACTTAGTGTTAGGATAAATATTCTTTCTTCTCAGAATATGAGGATTAGTCGTGCACAAGCGATCAATGGTCTCCTTTGAGTTGTTTTGGATTTAGTTTATCTTGTTTTGGAAACTTAAGTTTTTACTTTATCAAAGTGAAGGTTTAGATGCCCCCTCACAACAAAGTGCGTCAAATGATATGGAATAGAGCTTTCCTAATATGGAAACTTGATTTGACAACTTGGAGTTTTTAAACAAGTGTGTTTTGGGATAAAAATTTGTGAGATAAAAAGGACCTATTTGTCACTTGTAATGATGCTTCCTGATTTTGATAGGATAGATATGTTTATCATGTGACCAATTTTAGATGTTGGACAACTTTTGTTTGATGGGAAACTTGCTTTAGAAATAGTTTTTGATACTTTGTTTTTGGTATTTTGATTTGACAAAGTTTAGGTTGATGAAAGGAAGTTTTTGAAAATGTTTCCAAAATTTTCCAAATTTACCTCTGTTTTTCCCCCTGTTTTTTCTGGTTTTGACCACATGCTGAAACAAAGACTCTATGCACTACAAAATTTTCTCAAAGTGCTAAGGAAAAGACCCCACATGCTATGCTGCCTTGTGCTATGCGCTAACTAGTTTCATTGGTCAAATTTGTTTCAACTTTGGTTTCAACAAATCATGTGCTAATATGAGTTGCTAACATGCTACCGTTTATACTCTACGAACTAAAAATTGACTTTCACGTGCTAAGCTAATGCTTCGACATGCTAAGCTATTTTTAGAACGTGCTAACTGCTACTGCTGATTCTAAATTTTGGTGAAGCGCTACTATGAATACTTTACGTGCTAAGGATAAGGTTTGATGTGCTAAAATATGGTTGATATGTGCTAAGATGTTGTTCTTACGCGCTAAACTACCCTGACTTGATTGTTTTCTGCAATTTTGTTGTTTTGCCTTAAATTTTTAATGTTGATGGATGATTTTCTGAAGTAACAAATGAAGACACAGCACCAAAGAAATAACCATTTTTGCCTAATCTAAACAATAAGTGTATGTTCTGCAAGGATGTGTTCAAATCCCCAATGTTTTAACAGGTTTGGACAAAGAATACACTTCAAAAAGACTCTTTAATCAAGGGTCATAAGTAATACCATAGCCCACTAGTCTCGATAATCCGTCAGCTCAAACAGTCGTGTCACCCCCTAGAGGGCACTCATTTTTTTGCCTTTTGCCAGAAATTAACTCAAATTGAGTAGTTATCTTGGGAAATATATGGTGAGCGATCTTGGGGGCAGATTCTTCCCCACCCTTGCACTATGATATTACAAATGTCTAGTTACTGATTCGGCTCAAAGTTTATATGCTAAGGTTCATATTTAAGCTTCCTGTTCGGCCGTCAGTGATAAACTCCCTCAGGAGGCTTCCCAACCTTTAGAACAAAGGCTTTACGTATCTCAAGGATACTGGGGGAAGGCTAATCGCTGCGCACAACCATTGAAAATGACTTTCATCACTTTCCACATTTGATTATAGTGGGTTGGAACACTTGGCATCAAAGTCATTTCCCACTTAGGTGGTTCCCTTCACACCGGCCAAAAATGGCTTTAAGAGTTTTTCAACCCCTCGGGATGGCAGGTCTGCTAAAGGATGTAAATGCTTGAAGTACATAAATCTTAAGAGTGGTTTGGCTTTTTAATCACCCAGTTAAGGGGAGAGCATATACCTTCCACTTTCGATACAAGGCAAACAAGGTTCTTTTTACCTTTCAAGTCAATGATTTTCTAAGATCTATATGGAGATGTTGCTCCATGAAAACATGTTTTTCCTTTTATTTCCTTCAAAGCAAAGATTTTCTAATCTAGGAAAATAACCAGGTCAACAAAGCAAAACATCGATGTTTGGTCAACAAAAGAAATCGATCCAAAGGGGAAGACCTTCCCTCTTTGATTGTGAACAAAAATTCCAAGTGTGGTTCCTTTTTTTTGCAAAATGTAAAATTGATCCTTTTATGTACCAAAGGATGGTGAGATTCTTTTTATCCCTTTCTTGCAAAAATAAAGATTGTTTTGGTCTTTTTAGAACCCAAATTGAGAATTTTCTCCTAGAAAAGCAAGAAAAGATTATAGTTGTGGTTCGTTTTACAGCCCAAAGTAAGGTGAGTTCAATTTTATCCAACAAGAATTTAAAATGACTCTAAATTTTAACTAACTTAACTTAAGTTAGTAAAAACCTAAAACTATTTGTAATTCTACAAATAAAATCCAGCTCTACCTACAAGAAATTGTCAGAGTCCTGCAAAAGTTTCAATCAAACAGGTAGAAAAATCTAGGTTTTGGTGGACTTTTACAAGTCTAAATTTTAAGTTCTATTATAATTTTATTTTTGTTTTCTACTTGTTATGCAGTACAGGATAGAATGCACGTGCTATGGGATGACTGTGATGCGCTATTGGACAGACCCAATGCACGACTCTATTTTTCGGATGCGCTACTCTGTTTTTCTTCCGCACCAAGACCTACAGGAAAAGGTTAGTAAAGGTAATGCGCTAAAATAAGGACCTCATGCAATAGAGTATAAACCCCACATGCTAAACAATGTACGGGATGCACTATAATGTTAGCGAGATGCGCTAAAGGATGTTCCCCACGCGCTGATTCATGTTTCCCACGTACCTGCAAAAGTGTTTATTTTTGAAAACCGATTTGATTAATGGGGTAGAGCCCCATGGTGGGCACCATAAATGTGTGCAAGAAAAGTGGGGCTATGAAACTCAAAATGGAAAAAATGAAGCTTCAAAGAGGCTTGCTCACACACCCACAGGACTTCTTGGTGCAAGTTATGGAGTCATGAAGAATGACTCAACTTCCCAAGGTTGGTTCCATGGTTCTCTATCTCACAAGGTCTCTCAAATCAATTTTTTTGCTCTCAGATCACTGAGAAAAGTGGTTTAGGGATGAAAAATGCGAGAACGAGGGATGTTTTTGATTGATTTTACCATGAGAATGCATCCTATCTATGCATGGTTCTACAAATGCAATAAACTAGATTATAAGATGACAAGATTAGTAGCAATACTATCCTAACATGGTATACTAGTTATATGATTTAGTCTAATGATAAAAGAAGTAGTCTAAAATGTTCATTAGCTAATTCTTATTGCAAAGAGAGACTAGATGTGTTTAAAATTGAGCATAAGTATGATACTAAGAGCTTGCATGGATGTAAAATGAAGAAATGAGAGCTCTATTTATAGCAAAAATAGGGCAATGGATGGCCAGGATTGAAAGAGTTAATCAAGGGTCAAGTTTGAAAGTTGATCAATCCATGTTTACAATTTTCACCAATGAAATGGTGACAATTGGTAACATAGGGTTGGTTGAGAGGAGATGTAAGAAGCATTAAATGCTTGAGAAGACTTCATGGTTACCCTAGGGGGTAAGGGTTAGGGTGAGGTTAAGGTTATCCATTGGATAAAGCTTTTACCCAAGAGGTAAACTCTTGTGCAAAGGATAAAGAAATAACCATGGTCAAAGCAATAAATGCCTGATGAGACCCCTAGGTTAGATGGAGGTTAAGTTAGAAAAAAAGTCTCTAACCATGCCACTAAGGGTTAGTTAATCATTAATGGTTTGAAGACTTTGGGGACAAATTTGTAAGAGTGCTTCCAAATTTGGGGGGATTCAACAAGTTGGCTTGTTGAATGGATAAAGGCTTTAATGCCTTTTGAAGACTTTACTCCAAATTTGAGAAGTGACCATCTGAAATTTAGGGAAAAGGGATAACGAATGGGTTTAGGGTTAATTGATTTGGATTAGATGACTTCTAGAAGAAATTAGAAATAGGGTTTAGGATGCAAGTGGGAGATGTCAGATTTTGAAAGTGGATGAGGAAAATAGAATTTAATTAAAATAAAGTTAATTTATTTCAATTTGGTTGCAAATTGGGAAATTGAATAAATTAGATTTATTCAATTTGGGGTAAACTATTTAATTAAATGTTAATTTAATTAAAAGGGGAGAGAAGGGATTTAATTGAACAAAATGATTTATCCCATTAAATGGTAAAAAGGGGTTGAGTGAATTTAAATAAATAAATAAAATATTTTATTTATTTAAATAGAGGAATGTGGGTGATTTAATTAAATAGAGGAATGAAAATAAAATATTCATTTAGGAATATGGTCATTTTTATACGTCTACAATAACAAGTCCTCTTTGATTGATCCTACAAACACACCCAAAGCTCAAATTGTATTCACGCAAATTGAGTTACCTTCTCCTAAAATAAAAAAAATCAATATAATCATCTTATGATTGTGGTTATTATTCATGATAGTGCTATAAGACAAACCCTTGTGGACAATGTAACTAGCCTTAATGTTTGTGGTGTGGACTTATTGGATAAGATTAAAGTGGATTGTTCTCTAATTGAACCTTCTTCTCTTACTATTTGAGGCTTTGATAATGTTGCTAAACAATGTCTAGGTGTCATAACCTTGCCTGTTAGGGTAGGTCCTATTGTGTTACCTACACCTATTCATGTTATGCCTAGTAATTTGATTCTATTAGGGAGACCATGGATTCATAGCATGCAATTTGTCCCCTCAACTCTGCATAGGCAAGTCAAGTTCATTTATAACAATACGACATATACCTTGTTAGCTGCCAAACCTCAAGAACCATTAAAATATGGATCTTATTGTTCAACTACTTCCCATTCTTCTTCCAATCCTTCCACTTCTAGTACTCTTGATTCTTCTACTCAATCAAAATCTCCTCCCAAGGATATCTTTTCTTCCAAATAAGTGCTCACAAATGATGATTGGGGATCTCTATATTTTACCCCTACTTTTATAGGAGAATATAGGGTACCTTGGAAATGATCTAAGACTGAGAAGGAGAAATCTAAGTAGGAACCTAAAGAGCAACCCACCTTGTCTAAAAAATTAAGTAACCACTTTGTTGCTACTTCTAATTCAAATGATTCTTCATATCCTTCCTCTAGTTCATATAGCACTCAGACCTATGAGGCATCACCATCTCCTTCTGATTTGGCATCCCTTTATGGTCCCAGTTTTCATATTTTGGCTAAGAGTGGCTATGATGGCAATGGTTGTGGCACAAATGAACAAGGATTTAAAGTTCCTTTAGAACATAATACACATGAAGATTCATTTGGACTTGGATATAATCCTTCTAAACCCACCAAAGAATCTAAAAGACCATCTCTCAATGTGAATGCTATATTTAGTAGTGATGATAACCTCACCTCAATTAAACCATCTTTTACCTCTTTCAACACTCATCCACCTCATAAGGAAATCTTGGTGATGAACAAATTTATTTATGAATCTCCTCAAGAGATTTCTAATCCCACTTATGAGGCTTTATTTTCTACTCATTCTAAAATCCCTTCTTCTAGGAATAAGTCTCTAATGAGTTATACTTATCCCTCTCCTAATATTTCTTGTGTGCAAGAGATGTATGAATTAGTAGCCTATCCTTCTCCTATAAAATTTTCTCTTTCTAAAGACTTTTTATCATTCATCATCATGTAAATTTTTTTAATCTCACTTATAGTACAACATTTAACATGTCACATTCAAACACCTCATTCAATCTATCATGTCTTTAAATAACATTAATGGCTATTATGTTGCTCATAATTATGTGACATTGGTAGCTCACTTACTGGGGGTTCATTGTCATTCATGATGGTAAAATTTCATGTGCAATCATACTTTTGGAAGCAACATAATAGCCTATTTCTATCTCATCTCTTCTCCCTATATATATAGGGGGCAAGAGTGATTTCAAACATCTCTCCTTCTTAAGATTAAAATTTCCCCTTTGTGAAGTAGTGTCTTTTATAAGGATTTCTTATTGATTGTAGAGGTGTATTCATATTTGAATTCCTTCTCTCATATTGGAAAAAGAATCCCTAATGGGGATCTTAAGTACATATCCTTAATTAGAACCTCCTCCTTGGTGTTGGAAGTCTCTGATCATTCATCAATTTCTTTTTTTCATTGAGTAGTATCTTTTATAATAAACCCTTCAATTTTGTGCACATCCATATCCCTGATGAGGATCTCTTGCCTTCTTTTAGAAGATTGTTGTTATAAATAATATTTCTTTGATGTCATCTCAATCCTTTGCTATTTTCAAAACTCTTTCATTCATTCATTATAGAAGATGTTATATTTGTCTAAGACAACTCCTCTTGAAGGTAGATGTCTTTTTGAACAAAGATCTTTTCTCCTTCAAGGATCTCCTTTACACTTATATATCAAGATATCTCTTTTCAATTAACTTATCCTTGCTTGAATAGTATTCCCTCTCTTGCTCGGATTTATGACATTGTTGCATGATGGATATCTTCTTGGTGTCGAAGGTATGTATCCGTGTTCTACTTTCACACATGCACAAGGTCGAGTGGAACTAACAATGTTTTCACTCTCCTCCCTTACATGGATAACCTAGTTTTAGGGGCGAGATGTCCATGGTTAATTTTCTCTTCTCATGTATCACCAAAGTGTGTATTCATGCATTTATATCTCTTCTTCCTTCTCTTTGAGTTTGTTTCCATTTAAACATTCATCTTGTGTTAGAGAGCTCTCAAATTCTCACACTCTTTGTTGTGTCGGAATTGAGGCTTCATTCTCTTTCTTACCAAATGATTCTCCATTAATTTTTTGATCTTGTATCGAATCTTCTTATGAGCATTTATCATCAATATTCTTCACAATTCGATGTGGTAAACATGAAACCCTATTTCAACTCACTAAAATTAGCAAGCCGAAATAGGGGGCATATAGCTACCCTTGAATTTTCATCACCTTCTTTAGTAAGAATTTAGGTGATTTTGTGATTTTATCTAACATGTGGTTTTGTAGGGTGTGATTCCTAACTATGTACTACAGATGCCACTGGGGGCTTCATCTGACAACTTGTGGATATATCCTTTTTCATGAATATTTACTTTTCTTTAATTTAGCTTTCATATTCACATAGTGTCATATGACCTCTAAAGTGGGGGCTAAATGTAGTGTCATAAATTGTACACCCTTGCTAGGGTGGTACAATTTCACACTTAGGTTATCACCCACCTTAGTGTGTCTTGCATCTTGTATTTCTTATTTTCCTTTAAGAATTTAATTAATTAATTTAATTAAATATAAAGTCATATTTCATCACTTCATACATCATTAAATTGGGCCCTTTACCCTAAGTATGCCCCTTTTTATTTTATTCCTCCAATAAATCATTTAATCATAAACCCTAATTATGTCCTATTTTGACCTTTAAGGCTCAATTTCGCATATCCAAACACTTCAAAATGAGTTGTAACATTCAAATTCGCTCTAATATCATCATATCTAATGGCTCTGAAAAATTTGATAAAAAGTTGGTCGGACCGTGGCGGGAATGCACATGGTCCTCAGCTTTTTTCCTGAAATTTTGTGAGCATAATTCTATGATATTATAATGCTTAACCCCAAAATATTGGCAGGAAATTCAAATCCTAGGTCATCCTAAAGGTGGAATTAAGTTGAAATTAAGATCTAGGGTTTCATACATAAGAGCTCTCATTCTTCATTTGAAGGCAACTAAGAGCTATCTAATCTAAGGGAGTTTTCAACAAAGGAAGCCTAAGGAGCCTTCTATGTAGTGAAAGAGAAGCCTATGTGGAGTCTTCAACAACATTTCAACAACATTCATCAAACATTTGTCAATAATTCATCATCAATTAGGAGCCTTGAAGACATTGAAGAATAATAGGAGATCTAGTGGCAATATCTCTCCCTTGGGGATTGGTATGATTTCATGTTATTTTCATGTCTTTGTATGAGCTTCTTTACATCAATTTGCATATTTACATTTATGATTTAGATAATTTAGCATATTTTGTTTGAAGCATTGTTATTTACATTCACATTTACATTTAGGGTTTACTCTCATGCTTAGGGTAGCTCCAGTTTCTTTCATTTTAGGATCTTGCATACACATTAGGTTATAGAGCACACATTTTTAGTACATTATCAGCTATTTGTGGAGGTGTAAATAACCAACATAGGGTTTTGACTAAGGCAAAACCCCATATAGCCACCCAAACCTTCCCTTTTCAGCTGCAGGTGTAAAAACAAGTACTTGGAGGCACTTTCAGCTCAGCAAAAGGCACAAGAATCACCCAAAATCATCAGATCTTCCCTAATATGCCTATGAAAGGGGCAGGGTGCCCTGCACCTACCCAGGAAAGTGGTGTGGCACCATGGTCCCTCTGATTTTCGGTGATTTTTAGCATATTGCAGCTTCAGGATCTCAGATTTGAAGTGTCTCAGTTTCAGTCTCCTGTCTGCAGAAACAAGACATTGGTGTGGCACCCTGGTCTAGGTCAGTTTTTTTCAATATGCAGCATTAGGTACATATACAAAATCCTCCCCCTTTCATGCTTTCAGTATCTTAGTTTCAGATCTATAAGTTTGTTCAATTCTAAGTTCATTTATGCTTCATTCTTTATCTCCTAGCCTAGTTGATCATTCAAAGCCTATTTTTTCTCATCATTTGCAACAAGAGGAATATAAACCCTAAGATGTAATCCTTGGACCTCTCTTTCTCACAAAAATTAGCCAAAGTGATCTATCTCCCTAGGCTCTTTCGTATTCCCAATGTGTTGGGAAAAGTGGGATTAGGTCCTAGTCACTCGATCTCGCTTTTCCCGCCCCCACACTACTATTCCTACTTTCACTTCAAACAGCATGGCTACATCAACTCAAAATGTCATTCCTACAACCATTAATCATGGGGTAAATCCCTCTTCTTCATTTAATCCTCCATCTTTACCTATGTCTTCAATAAGTATTCCTACTATCCCTCAACCAATCAATGTGACACAAGGGGGCAATTCATTTTACAATTTTATTCCTCCTTTGAGTGTCCCGTTTCCTATGCAAACATCACCTATGCCTACTTATCATAATGTCCCACCACTTTATTCTCAATCCATTACTTCCTTCAATAACATCACACCACCTTCTCAATCAACCATGTCTAACATCAATTCGTTTACTGAAGCAACCATTAACAATCTTGCTCAAACCGTGTCTTCCTTACAACAACAAATTGCTTCTATGAGTCAATCCAAGTTTAGTGTGCCCACCTTTGTTGTTATGAGCCCACTTTCTCTTGATATTGTTAAAGTTGTGCCACCTAAGCATGTTGAGGTCCCTCAATTGGAACTTTATAATGGAAAAGGTGATCCTCTTACGCATGTCAAAACATTTCAAACATTGTGTACTCATTTTGCTTATGATCAAAGATTGCTTGCAAAACTGTTTACAAGAACATTAAGAGATAAGGCTTTACAATGGTATTTCTCTTTGCCTTCTTATTCCATCACTTATTTTCAACAACACGCAAATTCTTTCATCCAAAAATTTCTAAATAACATTGGTCCTAAAATCACTTTAACTTATTTAATGCATTGTAAACAAGGTGTTAAAGAAAAAGTGATTGATTTCATTGGTAGATATAAGCATTTGTGTGCTCAAATTTCTTTTCATTTACCTAATAATGATTTTCAATGAATTTTCATTTCTAATTTGCAAGAATATATCAAGGAAAAGCTTCTTTTGTCTGAGTTTAATTCCTTTCCGTAGGTGTGCGCAACACTTTACAATTATCAACTGGCTCCGAGTCAAATGGAGCAATCTACTCCTATGGCTCCGAGTGATAAGGAGGAGAGTGTTTAACAACTGTTTGCAAATTTCAAACCAACAAAAAGCTTCATCAAGTTTAATGATACAATCAACAACAATATGAATGCTACAATAGGTGTGCCTTCTATTTCTAAATTTTTCAAAAGAGAAAGACAATTTACTCCTTTGAATGAATCTTTACATAGTATTATGTCTTAGTTGTTGCAAAGAAATATTATCAAACTTCCTTCTATAAAACAATTTGATCCTTCTAAACTTGCATCCCCTTATTTTGATAACAATTCCTTCTATCAATTTCATTTTCAGCCTGGTCATGATACTGAGAAATGTTTCGCATTGAAAAGTAAGATTCAAGATTTGAATAATAATAATACTATATCGGTTGGCCTCAATTTCTTTAGGGACCTAAAAGTCTCCAATAATGTTGTGAAGCTCTTTCCGTGCAAAGATAAGGAGAGAGATAAATTAGGCAAAGCGTCTAGGGGGTATTATGAAGCGTCTAACATTAAAAAAATTTGGGGTTTTGTGCTTAATGCCATTATGGAGTATATCACTGTGGAGGGTCATTTCACTAGGGTCCATACCTATTGCTTTGTGCTTCTGAACCACTTTAGGCATGAGAAAAGGGTGTCTCTTCCTTATTACCTTTTCAGGTTCCTGTTGCACTCGTTGAACAAGCACAGTAAGAACCCCTCTTCTCCTATGCTACATTATGGTCTTATTTTGCTCATTTATGAGCATTGTAAGATTTTGACGATTCTGGAAAACAAAAGGTTGTCGGTGTCCCCAAGCAAAGGAAAGAGGAAAAGTGAGGATTTTGGGCCTAGCAAGGATGAGCAGAAACAAAGTAAAAAGGCTCAAAAAGGCTTTGCGGAGAAAAATGTGGAGGACACAGATTTGAGCCATAAACATAAGGATGTGGAGGTTGATCCTAAGTATATAGGAAAATAAGGTAATGATATGGAGACTGATGATACTGACAAGGAGGAGAGCTAGAAAGATGAGGAAGTGGGGGAAGAGGAATGAGGAAGTGGGGGAAGAGGAAGGAGGAGAAGAGGAAGATTTCGATCAGAACAACTCAATCAAGGAAACATCCAGAATGGACAATGGTAATGAGAAGTAAAAATAGGAAGAGGATGAGGGTAATAAGGAGGAACCTACCCATAGTGTGAGCCCTGGTGATCTCAACAACCATCCCATGGAGGAGCCGGATAACCAAAAAAAATAGGAGGACAAGGAAATGGAAACAGAGTTGAACAAGGATAAGGAGGATATGAGCATGGAAAAGGATAGAGCTGGTGATGACATGAATAGTGGTATGCTTATCCTAGATAATCTTAAGAATGAGTTTGATGCTCGTCTGGGTTTCGATAGATGGTTTTATGAAAGAATTAATAAAATGGAAAAAAAAGCTAAATATCAGGAAGAGAAGGGACAGAAAGGTGAAAGCAACCTGGAGCAATGGAAAAAGGAAATGGATGAAAAGGTGGAGAAGCTGGAATTTCAGATCAACAAACTGGAGGAAGGGAAGGCTACCATGAAGAAATTCCTGATTTTGATTCCAGAGATCCTCAACTCTGTGACCAGGAACATGGAGGAAATAGCCAAATACCTTGATGGTCCTAGCCCTACCAAGTCTATTGTGGACCTTGATGCTGAAGAGGATGAGACTAAAGCTGGGAATGTGGATAGTGCTCCTGGAGGTGCAGCTAAAAGGACCAGGGTGAGCTTGAATAAGGCTACCTTGGCTTCTTCAAAGGAAATCCCAATTCTCAGGGAGAATATCAAAGAAATGCAAGGGATTAGTGAGAAATTGGCTAATGCCCTTAAAAACATAATGCAATTTGTCTTTTTCTATTTTTGCTAGTTGTTGCTGGTAGTGTTGGACTTTTGTGTTGGTTTTTGCCCAGCACTTTGCTGGTTTTTTGGCTGTCTATCCCGTTTAGTTTCTTAATGCTTTTATCTTTTATGGTTCCTTTGTAAAGGGTTTTGGGGTCCCTTCAAAACCTGATTTTCCCATAATAAAAAATAATACTATATCGGTGGTAGGTGTGAATGATAAGGGAAATAAATCAGTAGCTCCTCCTAATCAAAATCTTAAAATTTTAACTAATCCTTTTCCTTCTCATACCTCTAACGTGATTGAGACTGAGTATGCTTCTTTCTCATCTGAAGAATTCAATTCTATGGTTTCCTTCTCATACCTCTAACGTGATTGAGACTGAGTATGCTTCTTTCTCATCTGAAGAATTCAATTCTATGGCTCCGAACTTGGTAAATATGGTAGAAAAAACAAGATGCGTCGAAGGATTCTTGTATTACATTTGACCCTGATGAGACCATTAGAGCACCCGATGGCCCTTTATACATATTTGCAAAGGTTAAGGATATCCCTTGCCATGGCACTCTTGTTGATACCTCTTGCATGGTTAATGCCATCACTAAGGAGTATCTTTTCACTTTGTGATTGTATAAACCAATATATGATGCCTCTAACGTAGTTGTGAAGTTATTTGATGGATTATATTGTCCTACCATTGTGATGAGGAGGAAACAGATCGAAAGGAGGTTAACATTTAACCATCCAACCTCTAAGACACACAGACTCAATCGGTAATCCCTATTTTTTTAAAGATTCTTACAAAACACCAAGTCAAGCAATGGTTCAATGACACCAAACAACACCTTGGAAAACCCCAAGGCTCCACTATGTCCACTTGCAAACACTAACACTTCTCAAGTTGTGTGACTACACATGCCCTTGCATACATTGAGTGGGTTACTACTAGGCTTAAGGGTTTGAATGGCCCACTTGACCAATTAAATACAGAAATCCTTAGAGGGGTTTTCTCACAACACTTGAACACAAATGAAATAATATTTCATGGTTTTGATCCACTGGAACATCAATTTTAACTCACTCGCGCACAAACCTTAACTGGTTGCTATTAGGCCTCCATTTGAAGGAATCAAGTGATAACTTTTGACACCCTGAGGATCTAGTCAAAAAAATTATGTTCTTAGATACCCTTTTGGGAGTTCTAAATAATATCTCAGTTTTCGGTATTGGAGCAACTTGCAGATATTCCAACCAGTGCTTCACTAACATACCTAATAGGACTTCCAGACCTATTTGACTGAACGCTTTGCACAAATTGGTTTGGTTCTCCTAATGGGTGACCATCACTGATCATGAAATGTTATATAAACCTTTAAAGTACTCTTATACCACATTCAAACCCTTTTTCAGGGCTTACCAATCAACTCACACGCATTGCACTCATCAAACTGGTCAGTCACATACATATGCCAGACCTAGGATTAGTTCTCCATCCTCTTCACCTTGTTGTATCCTCTTAATGGATGTTGGTAATAACATATGATACAATGGCCTATCATCTCCTTTAACAGAATAGTGTTTAGTTAAGGATTGATAGGCCAAAACCCATTATTGTAGTCAAACCCTAAGGGTTTAAGGGTTTAGGCTACCCGGTAGAGATTTTCTTGTAGAATGGGAAGCGATCACTTCAAGACTTCACACTAAAATAAAACCAAAGGTAAAACAATCTAGTTATAGGATATATTCCATGAGCATTCTTACCAATCCACCTTCAGTATGCAATCAATAGAAATTAGACAGTTTTTTTGAGTATCCAACAGTTCTTGATGCTTCAATTTCTTTCTAAATCAACCAACACAACCAACATACATTCTTCGGTGTTTGGGGTCTTTAAATGTGTTTCCCAAATGATGAAAAACTCCTCCAAATTTTTTTCAAACCGAAGTGATTGTTGGAGAATCACAACTTACAAAAAGTGCAAAATTGTCAAGACAACAAATTGACAATATGACAACTTTTGCATAATTTAACCAACTTAGACTATAGATTGTCATAATTGCCCAAAATTATTACATTTGATTCCAAAATAAAAAATGACTCAAATATTCTTTTGGTCACTTGATCCCTCAATATAGACCATTGTGACCCTTACTGACTCAATTTTCTCTACCAGGCCCTAGATGACAATTTGACCCAAACATGGACAAACTTGTCACACTCCTAGGAAATTGAATTACAAAAAGGACCCATAGGGTCTTATTAAATTTCTTCTAACTAATAGAAAATCATCTTGTTCATGGCTCATGACTTCATAGGTAGGTGCTCCTACACCATACTCCTCGGGTGAAAGTTGTCTCAAGTCCTCTTAGAGACTAACTGCTGCAAATCACCATCCTGATTTTTTATATCTTCCTCCAGCATCTAGGTAGCTTCTAAGTGAGGAAGGCCCTACCATTTAACTAAGTGTTCAAAATAGGTCTTGTGCTTTGTTTTCTTGGCTTCCCTACTATCCAAAATGCACTCCATTTTAGGCGGTGCCTTAGGTGGTAAGTGTTTTATCCATTCCTCACTTTCCTAAATAGATTCACCTACACATTCTCCTGTAGTAGGACTCCTATACAATTTTAGGTTAGAAATATTAAAGATAGGTGAAATAGAAACATCATCAGGGAGTTCAATTTTGTAAGCATTAGGACCATATTTATCCAAAATTTTACAGTCCAATTCTTCTCATCCTCAACTTGCTATGGCTTCCCTTGGGAAACCTGTCCTTGCTGAGATGAACCATAACCATGTCACCCACTTGATACTACACATATCTCCTTCTTTGATCCACTCTTGCTTTAAACTTTTGATTGTTCTACTGTAGGGTATCTCTAACTTGTTTATGCACCTCTTTCATAGCCTCTGCAAATTCATCAGCATATCCACTCCTTTTGTCCAAACCCTGGACATCTCTCAATCCAAAGACTCCTCTTGGATGACTACCATACACAATCTCAAAAGGATTCAAACCTGTACTCTTGTTTGTTAAATCATTAAAGGCATACTCTTCTTGAGGTATCACCACATCCCAACTACTTCCATGCTCCTTTGTTAAACATCTAAGAATATTTCCCAATGACCTATTCACAACTTCAGTTTGGCCATTAGTCTAAGGGTGATAGGCTAAGCTAAAAGACAAATTTGTATGCAACCTTTTCCACAAGGTTCTCCAAAAATTCCCTACAAACTTGTTGTCTCGGTCAGATACAATACTCAAAGGAAACTAATATATTCTAACAATTGCTTTGAAAAAACATCCTGCAATATAGCTAGCATCATTTATGGTTTTACAAGGAATAAAGTGAGGCATCTTACTGAACATGTCTACCAAAACAAACACACTATCATGACCTATCTTTGTCTTGGGTAATCCCATCACAAATTCCATAATCAAACTTTCCCATGGTCTACTTGGTATAGGCAAAGGTTGGTACAACCTTGCGTTGGTTGAGACCCCCTTTTCTCTCTGACACACAGTACAACTCTCCACAAGCTTTCTAATATCAGTTTGCATCTTAGGCCAAAATTAAAATCTCCTAACTAGGTCCAAATCCTTATTTATCCCAAAGTGGCCTCCTAAACCACCAATATGTTTCTCCTTCACTACATTATCCCTCATTGAACTTCTAGAGATACATAACTGACACCCTTTGAACAAAAGACCATCTTGCAAGGTATAGTCAAAAAACTCTCCATGAAAAGCATTTGCAAACTCACAACATACCTTATATATTTCCTTGAAATCTTGGTCCTCTTCATACAACCCTTTGAGTGCTTCAACACCCATACTCTGCAACTGCACTTCTTGCACTGTCAACACCCTCCTACTTAGAGCATCTACAACCTTATTGGCTACCCCTTTCTTGTGCTTGATGATGAAGGTGTATGCTTGAAGACTTTCAAACCATCTCATGTCTATGACTGAGTTTCTCCTATCCATTCAAAAAACTAAGAGCATGATTGTTAGTATACACAATAAACTCCTTAGGAAGAAAGTAATGCCTCCACTTTTTTAGAGCTTGTACCATAGCATACAAATCTAAATCATATGAGGAATACTTCCTCTTTGATTCATTTAGTTTTTCACTGAAAAATGCCACCGGTCTCCCCTCTTGGCTCAATACTGCTCCCATAGCCAAACCACTTGCATCAAATTTAATGGTGAAGACCTTACTGAAATTAGGTAATACTAGGACTGGGTACTTGGCAAATTTTTTATTTAAACACTCAAACTCTTATATGGTTCTTTGGTCCATACAAACTTCACCATACCACCACCCTTGATGGTTTCCAACATATGTGCACAAATATCACTATAATTTCTAATGAATTTCCTATAAAATGTTGCCAACCCATGAAAAATTCTTACCTCTCGAGCTGTCTTAGGTGTAGGCCAGTTCAAAATAGCCTCTACCTTGGAAGAATCCATCTTCAAATACAGATGAAAAATCCTAAGTACACTAACTCCTGCTTCATGGAGTCACACTTTTCTAAATTTATCATCAATTTCTGCTCCTACAACTGCTTCAAGACTATCTCCAAGTGTTTCAAGTGCCCCTCCTTGCTCTTGTTGAAAACCAATATGTCATCAAGGTAGACTACCACAAACTTCCCTATGAACTCCTGGAACACTTCATTCATTGGTCGCATAAAGGTGCTAAGGGAATTTGAAGGTCCAAAAGGCATCACAAGCCACCCATACAAGCATTCATTGATTTTAAATGCAGTCTTCCATTCATCCCCCTCTCTTATCCTTATCTGATGGCACCCACTCTTGAGGTCAATTTTAGAGAAATAGGTACCTTGCCCTAAATAATCCACTAGGTCCTCTATCCTTGGAATAGGAAACCTATATCTGATGGTCATCCTATTGATAGCCCTAGAATTAGTACAAAGCCTCCATTTCCCATCTTTCTTTGGGGCTAAAATAGTAGGCACTACACATGGGCTAAGGCTCTTTCTCACCAACCCTTTATCTAGGAGCTCTTGAATTTGTCTAGCTATCTCTTTATTCTACTATGGGGTCATTTTATATACTACCTTGTTAGGATATTGATCCTGGTATGAGGTCAATTTGATGACTAATATCTCTGATAGGTGGCAGGGAATCAAGTATATCTTCTGCAACCACTCCTTTGTACTGGTCTAGCAGTTCCCTAACCTCCTTTGGTCCTACCTCACTCATACCCTTCTTCCTTTCTTCCTTGGGCTTCACAATCAAAGAAAAACCTACTCCACCTTCCTCCTTTAGTGTATAAAAGAATTATTTTTCTCCTACCATCATCACACTAGATCCTACATGCTATGGATCCCCTTCTACCACTGACTATATCCTAAAGGTCACACCATCCTTTTGAACTTGGAGTAAGCATTTTTTTCTCCACCATGATGAGCCTTTCTGTCAAATTGCCATGGTCTGCCAAGCAAAAGATGGTAAGCATCCATTGGAATGATGTCACACAAAATTTATCCTTATACCCCCCAATATTGAAATCTACCCATGCTTGTTCATTAATGAGTATGTGTTTCCCTTTATTCAACCAACTGACTCTATATGGACAACTAAGGGGTATTCTCTCCAAGTTCAAATTTTTTTACTGCCTCCAAAGATACAATGTTATCAGTAGATCCTAAATCTATGACAACTTTACAAACCTTACCATGAATCTTGTAGTTGATTCTAAACAAAGCCTTTCTTTGGGGTGGCTCAAACTTCATTATTTCCTTTAGTAGTGTACTCTTGATCATCAGGTTTTCTCCCATCTTTGATGTCAAATTCACTTCAATAGATGTCACACTCCTTGCATCTTCTTGAGTCAAAGTGGTTCTCCTCTCACCACCATAAGAAGTTGAGGCCTTCTCTGGACACTTGTAGGTCGGGTGCCCCATCTGATTGCAATTATAGCATCTCATACTAGAGAACTTGGATCCTCTCCCTGATCCATTTGTCCCACCTTTGCCATTTGGTCTTCTCCCATGGTAGCCTCCTCTGCTACTTGAGTCCCCAACTTTCTCTCCTTGGCTAGACTGACCAATAGACCTTTGATTAGGAATTCCTCCTCCAAAAATGCCTCTACCTCTGAAACATCTCCCTCCTTTACCTCTATTACTGTGCTCACTTCTTCTTTTTAGTTTCTCATCTAGCCTTAGGGCCAATTGAAAACACTTGTTCACTGTCTCCGGTGCCAAGATGTTGATCTCATCTTGGATGTTCATCCTTAGGCCATTCAAGTACCTGGCCACTTTCTCTAACTCTTCTTCTTGTCTCTTTGATCTAAGACTGAGTTTATGAAACTCCTCCGTATATGCATTCACACCAAGGTCTCTTTGTCTGAGGTTCTACAATTTTCTATGCATCTGCACTTCATAGTCAATGGGAATGAATTGTGCCTTGACTTTAGCCTTCATCCTTTCCCAGGAGGTTATCATACTTTTTCCCTCCTTAACTCTCTCCCCTTGTACATTGTTCCACCATGTGAGAGAAAACCCCTTCAACCTTTCTTTTACCAACTTAACCCTTTGATCTTCAGGGATTTCTTTGTACTTAAAATGATTGGTCAATGCCTCAATCCAATCTATCACCTCTTCTGCTTCCATACTTCCACTGTAGTTATATATGGCCAACTCATCAATGTTGTCCATATTGACTAACCTCAAGGCATATACAAATGCCCTCTGATCTATAGGTATCTCCTCTACGCACTTAGAGGATTCCCCATCTTCTTTATCCCCTTCTTCATCAGTGTCAGTTCCATCTTCCTTATCCTTAGTCTTTTTCAATTCTTAAATCTTAGACTCAAGCATCTCTTCAATCAAATTCTTCACTACATCTTGTGACATACTCTTAGGAGGCATTTTGTTAGCTCCTATTTTAATCTCTTCCTCTTACATACACTAAGACCACACCACTCAAGTGATCTTCAAAATCCTGCTCTGATACCAATATGAGGAGGAGGCAACAGACCGAAGGAAGGTTAACCTTGAACCATCCAACCTCTAAGACACACAGATTCAACCAGTAATCCCTATTTTTTTTAAAGATTCTTACACAACACCAAGTCAAGAAATGGTTCAATGACACCAGAAAACACCTTGGAAAACCCCAAGGCTCCACTTTGTCCACTTACAGACACTAACAATTCTCAAGTTCTTGTGTGACTACACACACCCTTGCATACAATGAGTGGGCTACTACTAGGCTTACGGGTTTGAATGGAACACTTGACCAGTTCAATACAACTATTCTTGGAGGGGTGTTCTCACAAAACCTGAACACAAATGAAACATGATTTTATGGTTTAGATCCACTAGAATATCAATTTTGACTCACTCACCCACAAACCTAAACCGGTTCCTATTAGGCCTCCTTTGAAGGAATCGGGTGATAACTTTTGAGACCCTAAGTATCTAGACAAAAAAATTATGTTTTCAAATACCCTTTTGGGATTTCTAAACAATATCTTAGTTTCTAGTATCGAATCAACTTGCAGATATTCCAACCGGTGCTGCACTAACAAACCTAATAGGGCTTTCAGACCTATTTCATTGAACACCTTTCACAAACTAGTTTGGTTCTTCTAATGGGTAACCATCACTGATCATGAAATGTTATGTAAACCTCCAGAGTAATCTTCTACCACATTCAAACCCTTTTTTAGTTCTCTGCCACTCAACTCACATGCACTGCACTCATCAAACTGGTATGTTACATTGAGATGCTAGACCTAGGGTTAGTTCTCCATCCTCTTTGCCCTGTTGTATCCTATTAATGGATTTTGGTACAAACATATGATATAGTGGCCTATCATGTCCTGTAACGATAAAGTGTTTAGTTAAGGATTGATAGGCAAAACCCATTATTGCAGTCAAAACCTAAGGGTTTAAGGGTTTAGGCTACCCGGCATAGATTTGCTTGTAGAATGGGAAACAATCACTTCAATACTTCACATTGAAAGAAAAACAAAGGTAAAACAATATAGTTATAGGATTTATTCCATGAGCATTCTTACCAATCCACCTTCAATATGCAATCAACAGAAATTAGACAGTTTTTCCGAGTTTCCAACAGTTCTTGATGCTTCAATTTCTTTCCAAATCAACCAACACAACCAATATACATTCTTCATTGTTTGGGTCCTTTCAAGGTGTTTCCCAAACAACCACAACCTCCTCCAACTATTTTTCAAACCGAACTGAGCGTTGGAGAATCACAACTTACAAAAAGTCCAAAATTGTTAAGACAACAAATTGACAATATGACAACTTTTGCATAATTTGACCAACTTAGACTCTAGACTTTCATAGTCCCCCAAAATGATTAAATTTGATTTTAAAACATAAAAAATGACTCAAATAGACTTGTGGTCATTTTATCCCTCAATTTAGACCATTGTGACCCTTATTAACTCAATTTGCTCTACTAGACCCTAGATGACAATTTGACCCAAACATGGACAAACTTGTCACACTCCTAGGACATCAAATTACATAAAGACCCATAGGGTGTTATTACATTTATTCTAACTAATATAAAATGATCTTCTTCCTGGCTCATACCTTCATAGGTAGATGCTCATGCACCACATTGGCTCTATCACCCTTCCTATTCAAGTTCATACTAAATCTATGGATGTCGACTTTGTTATCATACCCTCTTCTGAGCAATTCTATGTGAAGTTGGGCTATCCTTGGCTATCTTCCATGAAGTCTATTGCTTCTCCAATCCATAAGTCTTTGAAATTTTCTCACAATTGCGAAATCAAAACTGTGAACCATAGCTTATTTACACCATCTAAAAGAAGCCCTGACATTCCTATCGATTTCTTTTGGCCTGAGCAATTTCAATCTCTTCCATCAAGGAGTGATGATCTTTTTCAATCTTATCAAAAATGGAAGAAAGATATGATATTATCCTTAAGTCAACCTAGATCCCTAACACTTGACATTCCTATCACACGTGAAGATGAAATCCTTCCCCTAACGTATAGGACTAATCTTCCTCAATCTATTCCTATGGATGTGCCTATGGCTTCTCCTAAGAAGAACAACAATATTCCTCCTAAGGTTATACATGTACCTCCTCCTCATGATGGATCCGGTCTTCTTCCTACACCTAACATTCCTCCTTTATATGGTGCAATTCCACCTCCTTCCTCTTATAGAGAGAAGAGGTCTGCTTCTCCTCTTGTCCAACCTAAAAGACCTCAATCGAAACCTTCAACTATCAAAGAGAAAAACATTCCTACTTTTTCAAATGTTCCTCCTCCTTCTCAGTCTTTCGCTAAGACTCGACGAAATCATTGTATGAGAGACCACCGACAAAGGTGTCGTGCTCGATCTTGTGAAGTTATTCCTCAACCCATTCAGTCTCCCAAGACTCCAATAGTCTATATGATTCCCTTTTCCCCTAAGAAAGATGTTCAACCAACATCTCTAAATCATAAGTTGTACAAAACATGTGATGGTTTTACTCCTATTCATGTTCGTGCTCCTCTTTCCATAAATCTTGATGAAGAAATGAGTGAAAATGTTATTCATGATGGCAATATAACTCCTAATGCTTTTGATAGTGATTATGAATATGTTGATGTGGACAAGCATTTATCAACTGAATTTTCACAAACCCTAATCCTAGCTCCTAGAATCGAACAAAGTGACTTACCACATGAGCATAGTCCTTGTTTGGATCTTGTGATAGCTCCATCTGTTGTGCTTGATGTCTCTCCTCTGGCATTTTAGTCGCCTTCCTAAAATAGTGGTCAACAAGATCGGGAGGTGGATGTCATGCTAGATTAGTAATATTAGCACTATAGATCTTTTCTCTCTCTCCTTTCTTTCTCTTTTGTGACCATTCATCTATGTGTATCCTTGTTCTTCTATTTTTCTCTCGATGTCTACTTGAGGACGATGCAAAGCATTGAGATCTCTTTTGGTCTCTTTCAGGTTGACTTGAAAGACATCCTCTCTTCCCTTTCTTCTAAGGTAGTGTCCTTTGTTTGGGGAATGATGATTATTATATGCACATATACATATATGATATACATGATCATACATCATACTGACACCAAGGAAAGCGAAACTACCTCATGTTTTGTTTGTATTATCCTTGGGTTTATTTCTCACTTGGGGGTTAAATCCTTGTGATAACGTGATCCCTCTCTTCTCTCTCTTGGGTGTATCCTACCTTAAAGAAATCACTCCGGATAAGACGCATGCAATCTCTTTAACGTGAGGGCATATAGTTCTCTCATATTTTCCTTCTTGATACTTAGAATTATCTAGTGAACTTGGCTTTGCTTCATAATTTTGGTATCTTTTTCATGACTCATAGTGAGGGGAACCTTGCTACTTGCAGTCACGGTTTTCCCTTCACGATCTTCCCTTTTACTTTTTCAATCGAAGTCGTAAGATCCTAAGTCCAATGGGGGCTTGGTGCATCTTGCCTCCTTGATGTGGTAGAAGTCTTCAAATTTGTTTCCTTGTACTTACCAAAAGTATTGGTGTACGCTTATACTCCCGCTAAAGTGGGGGCTAAATGTAGTATCATGAAATTGCAACCCACTTTCTCTTGATATTGTTAAAGTCATGCCACCTAAACATGTTGAGGTCCCTCAATTGGAACTCTATAATGAAAAAGGTGATCCTCTTATGCATGTCAAAACATTTCAAACATTGTGTATTGATTTTGCTTATGATCAAAGATTGCTTGCAAAATTGTTTACAAGAACATTAAGAGATAAGGCTTTACATTGCTATTTCTCTTGGCCTTCTTATTCCATCACTTCTTTTCAACAACTCGTAAATGCTTTCATCCAACAATTTCAAAATAATATTGGTCCTAAAATCACTTTGACTGATTTAATGCATTGTAAACAAGAAGTTAAAGAAAAAGTGATTGATTTCATTGGTAGATATAAGGATTTGTGTGCTCAAATTTCTTTTCATGTACCTGATAATGATATTCAACAAATTTTCATTTCTAATTTGCAAAAATATATCAGGGAAAAGCTTCTTTTGTCTGAGTTTACTTCCTTTCCGTAGTTGTGCGCAACACTCCACAATTATCAACTGGTTGTGAGTCAAATGGAGCAATATACTCCTATGGCTTCAAGTGATAAATGGGAGAGTGTTCAACAACCATTTGTGAAGTTCAAACCAACAAAAAACCTTCATCAATTTCAATGATACAATCAATAACAACAATGTGAATGCTACAACAGGTGTGCCTTCTGTTTCTAAATTTTTCAAAAGAGAAAGACAATTTACTCCTTTGAATGAATCTTTACATAGTGTTATGTCTCAATTGTTGCAAAGAAATGTTATCAAACTTCCTCCTATAAAACAATTTGATCCTTCTAAACTTGCATCCCCTTATTTTGATAACAATTCCTTTTGTCAATTTCATCGTTAGCCTAGTCATGATTCTGTGAAATGTTTCACATTGAAAAGTAAGATTCAAGATTTGATTGATAACAATACTATATCTATGGCAGGAGTGAATGATAAGGGAAATAAATCAGTAGCTCCTCCTAATCAAAATATTAAAAAATTTACTGATCCTTTGCCTTCTCATACCTCTAACATGATTAAGACTGATTATACTTCTTTCTCCTTTGAGGAATTCTCTTCTATGGCTCCAAACTTGGTAAATATGTTAGAAAAACAAGATACACCTAAGGATTCTTGTATTACATTTGACCCTAGTGAGACCATTAGAGCACCCGATGGCCCTTTATAGATTGTTGCAAAGGTTAAGGATATCCTTTGCCCTAGCACTCTTTTTGATCCCTCTTGCGTGGTTAACATTATCACTAAGGAGTATCTTTTCACTTTACGATTGCATAAACCAATATATGATGCCTATAATGTAGTTGTGAAGTTATTTGATTGATTCTCTTGTCCTACCATTGGCTCTATCACCCTTCCTATTGATGTTCATACTAAATCTATGGATGTTGACTTTGTTATCATGCCCTCTTCTGAGTAATTCCGTGTGAAGTTGGGTTATCCTTGGCTATCTTCCATGAAGGCTATTGCTTCTCCAATCCATGTGTTTGAAATTTCCTCACAATGGCAAAATCAT